>NC_071402.1:26744736-27060014 GCF_017976375.1 Cuculus canorus
TATTCTTTTTGATTGTTTTCTTGAAGTATGGTATAAAGCAGTAATATGGGCTTGTACTGTACATGGCGGGTTGTTCCAGGGATAAATCTGCATGAGTCAATGCTGATCCTGTAGAGCATGTTTTAAAACTGTTCAGTTGGACTTGCTATAAGAGAAGGCAGAGTTGCTGCGTGGCAAGAATGTCTTTGCTGTGTTGCATAAAGTTCCAAAATCACAGCTTGCTTTTTGGATGATCCAGAAAGACAGAGAGAGAGAAACTGCTGGGTATATAGACTGTGATTGCTTATTTTAACTCAATATAAAACATAAGAATACAAGACTTCTGACAGCTTTAAAGCTCAGCAATCTCCAATATGTTGATTCTGCTATTCTATACATTTAATTTCCTTTTTAAAATGTATCATATTTCTCCAAGTAGTGATTTGCTTTTCAAATTATCGTTGCCTAGCTAAGACTTGTGTACCAGGTGCCATGTAAAAGCATGTTAAAAGTAGATAAAAGCAATTTATCCTGCCCTCTAATTAGAGATGTCTTGTCTTTACCACTGACAATAGCAGTACGCAGCTGTGGCAGAGGAGAGATAATAGCACCAGAGCAGAGAGAAATTAAAGATAGGTTATCATATGTTGGCTGATGTAGAGTGTCATCTCTCCATTGCATAGCTAAGATGGTCCTTAGAAAGAATATTTGGCCTGACTCAAGCAGATTTATTTTAGTTATTAAATCCAAGGTAGGATTTTATTATAATGAGGCAAGGGGGGCAGAATAATAATGTCTCCATTAAATATACAGAAAGAGAATGTGACTTGCTATGATTACTGTATCAATAAATACATGCACACCACATCCCAGGATGTGCTAGATCTTTATGAGGGTGAGACTGAGATTCGGTTTTGCCCTGCACAGAGCTCTTCTTCAGATGAAGTGAATGAGTGTCAGGGGTGTCATATAGTGGGATAGATAACTCAGTGGCATGTCTCCTGGATGATTTAAAGGGTACATTTAGTTCAGCAAGAGGCTCAATATTAATGGGAAAAAGATGACATAAACCTCTACAGATATTCTCCTTTTAAATCCTGACACCTCAATATGTTACGGACAGGGTGTCTACACTGGAAAGAAGATGTGGTAAAAAGAAATAATCACCAGTGTTAGGACTGAGCTGTGTCTCAGGAACTACAAATAGGCTTGATATGGGGGATCCAGTGGTGAAAAAAGGAGTGAGAATGGAGCTGGATAGATGATCCGTGTCGGCTTTTGAAAATGAATTTCATCATGCTGTATCAATGCTTGTGGGGTAAGACTCCTATGTCCTTACCAAAAAACCACAATTGCCACACTGTTTAGGAGTTAAAGAACTTTTCCTTTGTTTTCAGAAAGATGCTAACATGGGAGTCATCATCTATGTGCTTTGTCCAGGTCAGAAGAGATCATAGAATCATAGAGTGGATTGGGTTAGAAAGAACCATGAAGATCATCTAGTTCAAGGACACCTTCCACTGGATCAGGTTACTCATAGCCTCATGCAGCCTGGTCTTGAACACCTCCAGGGCATCCACAAATTCTCTGGGCAACCAGTTCAAGTACCTCACCACATTCACCGTAAAAAATTTCTTTCTAATAAAAATCCCCCCTCTTTCAGTTTAAAACCACTACCCCTCTACCTATCACTACAATTCCTGACAAAAATACCCTCCTCAGCTTTCCTGTAGGCTCTCTTTAAATACTGGAATGTCTCCCTGGAGCTTTCTCTTCTCTAGGCTGAACAATCCCAACTCTCTAATCTCATTTTGGAGGGAAAGTGTTCTGGTGAGGAGAGGTTGTGTTCAAGGCCATAGGGGGATGAGATTATGACCAGGAAATGGGCTAGATCACACCACAGTGCTCTGTGTTCACATGACCATTGACATACGTGTGTGCTTTGGAGTTAAGTCACAGACAGATCTCCTGGACTATATGACATGGAACATTATATTGTCCAAGATTTTCATGTCCTAGATCCTGACTGAATAAAATAGCACATCATGCACCTTTCCAGTGTTCCAGATATATGTGCAGAAATAATAAAACTGAAAGAACACGTATCAAGGCACCAGAAGAAAATCAATTTTAGTGTATAACATACAGAATCAACAATAACTTCTGCAAGTCTAAACAGACTTCCAAAATAAGTAACGTTTGCATTAACATTACTTAAGATGGAAAATAAAACATTTGTTTAGAACATAATAAAGTCACCAGTCTCCATCTATTGCTTTTGCAGTGGGATGCCTGAGACCAGTACTTCTCACTCACTTGCTCATATCATGGTATCACATGTAGTCTACACTGAGAAGCAGAATTATTTTAAAACTGGCCCCTCGTTTCAGAGAGAAGAGATCAAGATATACTCCTATGCTTCTCTTGTTGCATCAGACACAGACATAGCATAAGGTTTATCGATGTTTCATTCTCTTAATATATTTTAGTAACAGCACTTGCAGCACTTGAATTTTTTTTCAAAGGTCTAATGAGTAGCATTTAAGTACTACTGGGTAGAGTTGGAAAGGAAAGTGCAGAGAAAAATCAGTTTAGCTGATTTGAAATACATAGGTATGTTTCTCCAGATCTTTCACCTCACTGGATCCCATTAGGGATTGACAGAGATCAGATTCATAAGTAAACTGCTGATGTTACCTGTAAGTGTAGGCAATTCATGTATCTCTAGGGTTGTTGTCACTGAAGAGATCTGGAGATTAATCTAGTATACATACTCTGAACTGTGGTGCTCACAGAGAATGATCTCCTTGGATTGAATCTGAGCTTTGTTTTCTTTTCTCAGAGAACATGAATTTAAACAGTGATATCAATGAGTTAATCCACTCCTATATCATCAGTGTAATGCAGAGAGTAGGTTCAAAGGTCCTATAATTATATTTATGTAATATCTGAAGTACTGCAAAATTTCACCCTACAATTTTAGATCTATATCCTGTGATTCTAAGCTTTTCAAATCCTTTTCTGACTTTATAAAAATAATTTTACATGATTCCTATTGGGATCACAATATGTACTGTAGGACCATTACTAGCTTTTCAATTAATGGCCTCATGCTTCTCCTCACTGTTGCTGGAGAATTGTTCACTTTCTCCAGGACAACAGCATCTTCATGGTTTAAATAGCAGAGTCAGGTCACTGATACTACTGTACCTGTTAGGCTACATTGCTTAATGGCTGCTGTTATTTCCTTTTTATTTGCTGAGTAAATTTGTGTTTGTAAAAGTTTATGATGCTCACGGCATTGTGAATAAAAGTCTCACATGTATATAAATAACACTGTGAATTGTTGTGGCTTTCTGAGATATCATGCTTTCAGTAAGACCCCTAACTCCTAAAATTAATTGAGCAAGTGAGGTAATGGCAATTCATTCTCTCACGCAACCAATTAAATGACTGCTGGTGTCACCATGTTTCCTCTTGCAGCCACCATTTCTGCACCATATAATGCAGGTCAAATTCTGCAGTAACAGGGGAAGGAGGAGGAAAGAAGTGGGGGAGATATCACATGAACAAAGTGAATGGCAACACATACAATTGCTTCTAGCACAGAAGTGGCATACAGAAAAGGTCTCTTTGCCATTGAGCTTTCAAGGAGAAGGTGGAGGGAGGGGGAAGGAGGAAACTGAAGTCAGGGGAAAGATAGTAGCAACAGAGAAGGTAGACAAGACAAACACAAGAGTGAAACCAAGCAGAAAAGCCAAGCAAGCAAAGCCTGCAACAGGCTCAATGCTCACCACCTCGGTGGGCTGAACTCCCATGAAACAGATGGAGAGTAGAGGGGAGGGCTCACAGGACACTGAGGGACAGCAGCTAGAGCAGGAACGTGATATGCAGTCTTAGCTGGAGAGCACACACATGGAGGTGGAGAAGAGAGGAACTTTTACCTATTATGGAGTGGTGACACGATAGTAAAGCAAACACAGAAAGTTAAAAGACAGTAAAGAATGTAGTGAGAGTATCTAATCAACTTAGTGGCTGAGAAAAGGAAAGGAAAATGAATCAGTCTATATTCTTGAGCTGGGACAAATGACTTTTAGTGCACAACAGAAACACTGGCAGGTTTTTTCCTCCTTAACAGTCCCCGAACTGGCAGCACGTTATTCAAACAAAAACCTGCTTCTGAAGATGAGGGCAATAGATGTTCATCTGAGCCTGCATTGATCTTCTGTTCACATTGAACTTGACAAAGAACACAGTAGGCAACTGCATACTGTAAGTGATGGTTGAGGTAGTAAAATATCTGTGACTTTCCTGACTCCTGCCATGGGTGCTGCCACCAGAAAAGGGTCTGGATGTCTGGCCTATGGTGACTACTGAAGGGGCTTAAGGTAAGTGGATCCTCCTGCTAGTACCAGTCCTTGCCCCTACTCTCCCCTTGCTCATAGTTAAGACAGGAATGGCAAATTTTCTTTTACTTTGACCCCACTGTGCTACTTCCAGCACTAGGACCCTTGGTTAACCTCAGGGATCATCTGAATAGAAAACCAGCTTCTCCTAAACTCTGAGAAGACTTAATCCAGTTTCTGCCCATTTATGTGTTTCTTACAAGTGCTGGGAGAAGATACTCCTCAGACTGGGAGAGGGAACTTCCCTGAGCAGTGATCCTACCTTTGCAGTTACTTCATGTCACTGAAGTGGCACAAACAAAAGGAGTTGAGATAGTTCAAAAGGGGCATCATCAACAGAGTCCATCAGAGCTTGTAATTGCCAGCAATTTCCTTTCTGCTGCCTAGAATTCAAAAGTAGATAATTTCGGATGTGAGAGAAGATGACTGCCAGTATCACATATTTAAGCTTTTAATTTATATATTGAATCTGGTAACGAGGAGTCCAAATTGGTGACTCCAGCTCCAGCCTTGGCTCATGTTGTGAGTTTTCACTAGTCTCTGAAGTCTGGTCTTTTAGAATGGACCTTTGCAGGGCTAATTTGGCATAGAAATTGGGTAACAGCTGACCAGAGTTATGTTGGAGCTGACTGGCTTCATGCACAAGTAGCTAACTCGTATTTGCAGTTCCAGCAACTGCACACTTACCAGGTTTAAGACTTCATTTTTCATAAGTGGGAGGCATGACTTTCAAAACTAGATGCTTAAAAGTACTAAGAAAATAAGGTAGCAATTGATTTTCTGCAGTAGTAGGCTTTGAGGTTAAAATAATTCATATTCACAAGATATTTTAGAACTTTGCATAGAAGTGTAAATTTTACGGAGCAAAGATATATATGTAATCGGTGAAGTGCAGTATTTTTGTGCACAGAATATTTTATTGGTGGACTCTAATGGACTAAGTAAATGGATTGACCCATAAAAAGTTTACAAAGGCAATAAAAAGATCAAAGACATTTTTCACATTTCATTTCAAAATATCTAAGCCACTGAAGTTTAAGAGTTGTAATGTGACCTTCCAGCCTTGGAAAACTTGTTACAATGACTAATTATCCCACTTTGCACTTTCAAAAGGTGATGACTGTATAGAAGGTGAGTCCTAAAGAAGAATAAGAGTGAAGCGTGTGTGTGTGGGAGAGAGACAGAAAACCAATTCTGTAAACAGGCAAAGGCAGAAACTTATAGACACAGGCTATAATTAAGGCCTAATAAAAGAAGAATGGGCATGACATGAACAAAGGACAAAAGAGTTGATTATAACAGAGGAACGGAGAACATGACAATGCAAGGCAATGTCCTAATACAAATAGAACAGGGAACACATATAAAACAATGAAGAAGTGGAATATTGTAAAGAAAGCAGAATATGTGTGCAGCTCATTTACATTGCAGGAACTGTAAACAGCACTTGATTGAGATGACATATATATTTTGCCCATGACTTCATCATCTAAGAGATAAACAGGCATGCCAGCTGCTAGCCAATAAAGTTTTTACCATATACATCAGAGCATTACTTTGTCCTCCCCAGGTCTGTTACATGTCTGTATAAAGTAAGTATATGAGCTGACATTACAAGCAGTAAAGGATAGGACTGTGTGATCATATAGAGGAACAGAGCTTTGGGCTGGGACAGCTCAGGGATCAGTGATTTTTCTCTGCCATATCTTAGGAAGAAACCCACCTGTGTCAGGATGCTCCATGATCAGTCCACCTTCCTTGTATATAGTAAGCACAGGACATTGACAAAGTCTGTGGGGCTGCTAAGAAGAAGCTTATGACAGATCAAGCTGATGGACCGGGACTCATTGGCAGAAGGGAGAAGAACACTGCACACAGCTGACCTGATGACACCACAGAGGGAGCTCATGCAGTTCTTCTCATCAGGCTCTGTTTTTCTTCCACAGCAAGGAGCCAACCAGCAGCATAGGCACAGAAGTGTGTTAAAGCTGCTCCTGAATAGCGTGGCAAAAGTGAAATCATTTTTCCTGAGATTCCTAGGAAGAGATTGACATCACCCAAAATCTGGTCCATAGTTCCCAGAGCTGTGAAATGCTGAACTTCTGCATGCTGTGTGCATCATCTGCAAGTGCTGAGCCTCGTCATCTCCCCAGGGTTTCAGTGAGACCCAAGAGTGCTCAGTACCTTTTCACACAAAGCACCCTGAAAAGTAAGACTTCTGGATGTAGTAAGTGCCTCTTGGGCAGTCATAGGTGTTCTTTGTGGCTGCTCAAGCATGCTTATGTGTTCAACAATTCATGAATAATCATGCCAAATTATTAATATCTTGTGAAATTTCTGGAGTGCTTTGGGAATATTTTCCTAATGTTTTATGCAAACTACTTTGCTTGTTTCTTTCAGAGCCCTTGATTGCTTATTGAACCACTGATCATTCTCAGGACAAAATGAATCTATTTAATATATAAAATCTATTAGTTCATGCAGTAGGAGTTGTAATTTTTTTCAAAAAAAAAATAAAGTGTATTTCTTTGTCATGGAGGAAAGACCACACAGGCTTTAACCAAGTGAAAACAGCTGTGCACAGTCTCTGGTACTTGCTTTGCAAGATCACATCTGTGTGGTCAGCATGTGCTGCAACACTGAGAGCAGACTATTTATAGATCAGCTGTTTAAACGTGATGCTCTGTCTAAAAATGTCAGTAGCTGCTCAGTTTGTTCACTTGATCATCACATTATATTTGGTCAATTTTTTTAAAAATAGTTTGAAGTGCAGATATGTTTTTGTTTATCCTCTGCCTTTCAGCATTCACTAACTGTTGGTCAGCAAGAATATTTTCCAAATTTCCAGTCCCACTCTGGGAGCAAAGTGAAGGGTGTGCACTCTGCTTTGCTTGTGAAATTCAGTATGCTAGAAGGTCGGTATGATGCCGGCTTCCTATTTAATTTCCATTTAGACTGTATGTGTAAGTTTTGTGTTGCACAAACTTGTGTTCCTGCAGAGAGTAATACTTAGCATATGTGTACAAGGTGAGTTTCCATTGTATTCTATCACATTGCATCAGACATTCAAACAAATTCAGTTCTGGGACTGAGTATTTCCAGAGCTTTGGCTGCCTCCTCATATCTAATGAGAATACCTGATGTACTTTATTAGATAACTGCCTTGAGAAATATATAATTTTGCCGGATGTCATTTTTGAATAGGCATTATAATGCTGAGGTTGTGAGATAAAAAGTTTTAAACTGATAATGGATAGCACAGACTTGTGAAATTGCCCCTGAAAAAGCATTACTTTTTTCAGATCCACTCAGTGGAGAAATATTGCATGTAAAGGCACACGGTTTTCCTAATTTTAACAAAGATGGGAAAAAGCTGAGTGGAAGAGTTGCACCATTATTATAGTTTGCAAATTGATGTGTTCACTGTTATTTCCTGTGCCGTGGTTTGAAGGTGACCACGCAGAGGAGTGTGACACAAGATGAGGGAACTCACACATCAAGAATGTGCGGAGATGTGCTGGGAAGTAACTTGAGTGTTTCTTCATTAATTGATAGACCGGTTAGAACGTGAGGATGAAATAATGAAAGTATCCTAGCAACTGTATTTTCATAACAACAATGGCCTGTAACATCGCAATGAATGCCAGACACAGTTTATTAATTCAAGAGAGTGCAAGCACAGAATTTTAATTAATAAAACTTAGTGGTGACTCCTAATGCAGAAATTTGACAAACCTTCTATTATGGGCACCCTCAGTACAGTTTCACAGAGTGTTTAGAATTTCCTGAACCTGAAATTATGAACTAGTCCTAAGCACGTTAAGGTAATTCCTACAATGTTCTTATTTTGTAGCATAAGGATGTTTTAGACCAGGACTTCTTGTGCTCACTGCTAATAACAGAAAAAAATGACAGTAGGAAATGTTTCCTGTCCAGGGGCCCTCTAACCTCCTCAGTGTGCCACAGACAAAGTAAGGGACAGAGATGGGGCACAGGCTGACCAGGAGTGAGCAGGGCAGCACAGAGCTGGGGATTTCTGCTGCTGTGCCAGCAGTATGCACGTGTTGCACAATGACAATCTAAATTGCTCCTGGGCCAAGCAGCTGTCATTTACAGAGCAAATGATTTGCTGTAGAGCAGATGGAATAGAGAATTGACCCTTTAATTTAATTGCATGTCTGTGTGTATGAATATGAGATTCATACAAAAATAAAAAGTGATAAACAAAACCCAAGAAATACATAAGATACTCTGCTTGTACTCCATGTGCACAATGCCAGAAAAAGTAAACTGAATCTTTCAGCTGGCGTAATTCAGGTTAACTTCACAAAACTTAAGTTTCTATAGTGGATTTCTGCCAACTTATACCAGCTGATGATCTGGTTGATTACATGTGTTAATTTGTTTGTGATATATATAATGCCTTTTTAGATGTTTTAACTCTGGAGATAATTTTTTTGGATTCCACATGCTCTGGGATGTTTATGAATTTTTATGTTCTGAGTGAGCCAGGTCAAACCACTGCTGCAGACTTTCCCAGTCAGTGTGTTCCATCAAGATAGTTCCAGTTACAGTCCAGCCTGGATGCAGTGGCATGCAAGTGCCATCCCTGTCCAGGGGAAACATCCCTCAAGTCTCTTGGAAAAGATCTTCCTGGGGTGAAACCCAGCATTGTGTTCTGATGTAGGTCCCTTAGATCCATTCATCAGCACAGACAGAGGAACTGTTTTCTGTTGAGGAGAAGGGGTTGAGGGATGCCACGACCACATCTTTTCCATGAATGACTGCGCACCCTTATCATCACTTTTTTTTAAAGACATGACAAATGTGGTAACACTCTGTGGACCAGATCACCAGGTGTGATTCTGACTGCAGTTGTAGACTTATCTACTTATTTTCTTAGAACCTGTGGAAAGTTGGGGAGCTGACTGCAGGGCATGTTTTCTGTACTGGATTCTGTCAGAATTTGCATGTTTTGTAAATAATTAGCAAAGTTTATTTAATTGCGGGAGTTACAAATGGGCCATTGTGTTTGAAATTGATCTGTAGATGAGGCAGATATGTCGAGACATTGCATAGCCTCCATGCTCAGGAGGTGAGTTCAGTTGGTGGGAGAGACCCCAGCCACGGTGTCCATATGGTGGGAGGCTGCATCCTCTGCATCTGCCAGAAAGGATGGTCAGTCCAGACTGAGCTCCCAGGAAAACATGCAGTCATCCAGGTCTCTGACTGCAGAGTGCCACCAGCTTACAGTGGAAACAGAGGGTGGCTGGGGCAGCAGTTGTGAGACGTGTGAGCAGGTGGAAGATCTCCTCAGCTTGGTGGCAGAGCTGCGAGAGGAAGCAGAGAGGCTGAAGAGCATCAGAGACTCTGAGCAAGAGAGAGACTGGTGGAACCACACCTTGAGCTTTCTGAAAGAGGAGCGGAGACAACCACCGGAAAAAAAACCACTAATCAAAGGGATTTGGTATGCTCCCTCCACCAGGATGTAGGCAGGGGGTAAAGGGAAATACTGAGTGGAAGCAAGTCCACCAACGGGGCAGAAAATGAACTCTGTCTTTGCCCACACCTCCCCAGCTGCCTCTAGATATGAGGCTCTAGCTGTGGAAGAAGGACCAGAGGATAATGTGGGTGACGATTCGTCTACATCAGAGGAGGGACCAAGACCAGAAAGGCACTCGCCTGTACTTCTACAGCTGCCACGAAGAAGAACAAGCAAGTCATAGTTCTAGGTAGTTCTCTGCTGAGGGGAACGGAGGGTCCAATATGTCGAGCAGACCCTACTCACAAAGAAGTCTGCTGCCTCCCCGGAGCCTGGGTTAGGGATATCGCTAGGAAACTCCCCAGTCTTGTAAGGCCCTCAGACTACTACTCGTTACTGCTGTTCCATGCGGGAGGTGATGAAGCTGCAGTGCGTAGCCCAAGAGTGATCAAAAGATATTTTAGAGCCTTGGCATGGCTATTGGCAAACAAATCCTTATATACGTTTTAAGAGCTGAACAATGTATCTTGCGAAGTACTCCTTTATTTCTATATTTCTGTATATTTTGAGACACAGGTTTTGTTTTAGCCAAACCATATTATGCCTTGAAACATTTACCTTATAATCATTTTTTCAACTTTTTTTATAGTTTCTGTCACTTCAGTGGGAACACTGTAGAGTGCAACCACAGTTTTTTTCACTATTTTGAGCCAGGTGGAATACAGTGCTTAGACCAGGCAACGGCTGAACAATTAAAGCTGAGGACCTGTGGAAGATGAGTGACTTCCAGGGGATGGAATAAGGCCAAGGCAAACCCTAGGAAATTAGAGCCATTACCATAACTTCGCATCTTAGAAAAAGTACTCAAGACTACACAAAAGAAAATGCAAGGACTGATTTGCTGCGTTATTGTCTTCTAAAGGCTGCAGTCATGTTACTTGAAACAATTTTCTTAAGTATGTTGGATTTTATTTTATTTTATTGGTAGCTTTTTGTGTGGTGTTTCTTTCAGTCTTTTCTCAGGCAGGAGTAAGAATCACTGGGAAGAATAGCTGGTTTGTCTATCTCTTCCTAAAGGAAACTTTAGAAGCCCTTGGACCCAATTTAAGTGTAATTGTTTAAAATTTGCTGGTCTCCTGTAATAGTCAAATGCATATTTTATAATCCAAAAATTATCAATACATATATATACATATACATATTTTATAATCCAAAAATTCTCAAACTGCTGTTGCAATTAAGTAATCCTGTAGTTTGTTTTCTTGTCAGAAAGCTTCCAGCCTTAATGGTGGAGATGAAATGTTTGTTAAAGTATATAATTTATTATTTTTTTATTATGTAGAAATAAAGCAACATTTTATTTGGAAATTAATTATAGTAGAAATATGTAATGCTTATGCTTAATGCTTACAAGGTTGTGTTTTGTGGCTATTAAATTGTTTCCTAAACATAATTGTTAATGCCATACCAACTGACAAAATGTTTTTGAGGCTGAACATCCTTATATCTTAATCTGAATGATTTTATAAGCCATTTTTGTTGATTTACAAAATTGAAAAAAGTTAATATCACTCAAATGTGAATGGAATAATAAAGTTGATCTGTTTACAACACATTTTATAACGAAGTGCTTAACGGAGAGAGAAAATGTTAGTGAAAAGAATTGTGCATATTCTAACAAGTATAGATTATTCCCTCTTTTTAAATCAAATTTGTTTTAAAAAGTTCCACATAGTTGGGTATTTAATAACATTGCTTAAATGTTTAACAGGTCCATGCAAAATTACTGTGTAGATTTGGCGGTGAAATTCCAGCCAGTGTCATTTCTTGCTAAGACTATAGTCACTGAAGATGCTTCACTTGCTGAGAGACGTTGTCTTTCTTGAAAATCAGTCTTAATAGAAAAAGAAAATTGCTACAAATAAAACAAAAATCACTGAGATTAAATTATTTGCTTACAGCTGAGAAGACATCAGCTGAGTTAAAAAGCAAAAGCTCATCTGCCCACTAACTTTAATGCAGTGCCCTATGCACTTTTTCTCTTTAGAGTTCGTTCAGAGAGACCCTTGGCACCCAGTTGGAGATGGTTGAGGAGCTGGCAGGTTAATTCCTGCAACAAAGCTGTGAATGAAATGATTTTTTGTTTCAGAAGTCTTCTACAGGTTGCCAGGGGACTGATCCATGCAGCCCCTTCTGAGTAAAGCCATATAAAACCATGAACTTGTTAGTTTGTTGATTTGTGGATAAACTGAAGAACTGGAAAAATACTTTCTGGAGACAGCAGTGCTTTTTCACCTCTGTCTCTGCTATGAAGATAGTTTCTAATAGCATTGTGGACAGAGAGAGACTGGGACTCCGCGAAAGCTGTACTTGCTATAGCAACTATGTTTATTTCCCAGTAAAAGGCCTTCTGGAAGGGGTGCTGGGTGTTGAGATCAGCCCCAGAAAGGGCAGGGAAACGAACCAGAGGCCCCTGTGCTGCCTTGAGCCATCAGTGTCATGGGCACCTGCCCAGAGAAAACGCACCAGAACTGCTACAGACTGCTGTAATGTGGATGAGATCTCCGCTAAGCAAAGGAACATTTTTGGTGATAAGTCATCAGAAAATAGGACAAAATGCTGGTATAGTTTTACCTGTTCCCAAGTCCCCCATGTCTGCCTGGTGTAGGTTGTATGCTTGTTATTTCTTCTGAAGAGGCACCTGGCTTGTTTGGACACTGGAAGTGTAATAATCAACACATGAAGTGTTAATATCCATGTATAGCTCGGCTACTGGTGAATGCCCCTTTTTTTGCCCCCCTTTTTGTCCAGATCATGAGGCCTTGAAATTAATTTATATTTTGAGCTGTAACTGCTGTGTAACATGATACACTTCAGCTGGCAGATGCAGAAGATGCTAGCGTGCCTCTCAGTAACATCTAAATATGCAGAGAAAGACCAAATCGAGTTGTCATCATTTCAACATTCATGAGTTTTAAAAGGTCCTCTGCTTTTTTGTGTTGCTTTTAATGACACAAGCTATGTCTCAGAGGTATACTTCTCCCTTCCTCTTTCCATGATCTTCCTATGTGATATAAAACACATTTCTGGGTGGCTAGGATTATGTTTCCTCACTTCATTCTTTATAATTGCCATGTTTTGCAATTTGTTATGCTGCAAGGAAAGGGGAAAAAAAAGACAGAGCAAAACTGGAAATGACTGATCAGCTTCCAAACTGGGAAACAATCTGGCAGCTGGTAAATCTTTTTTTTTTTTTTCCTTTTTTCCCCTTCACATTTCTCTATAGTCTTTGCTTTAGATATAATATTAATAAAAATAATAATAGGAAAACGAATCTGGAGCTTTTGATAGCGTTCAAGTTTTTTCAATGCCCACTGACTCTATAAAGATCTTTGGACTTCTAACTTGGGGGCAAACTTTCTCATATGCAATATCTTTGCCATTCTGTATTTCAGTCTACATCATATTATAAAGCCTTTCAAGAGGCACCAAGACATAAGGTTTGGTGGATAGACTGGTGTCTTTTTTTCAGCTGTTTATGGTATTGCAACATCCAGTGGGCTGTCAGAATGCTCACACTGGGAATAAACATTTGAGTAAATGTAACGATTGGGTTTTTTTAAATACCAAGACCATATGCTACTAATGCAAAGAATGTTGACTAAGATTTCCAAACAAACTTGGAAGATTCTGGGATTTTTGATACTGGATCTGCAAGCATGTTTAATACTCATGTTTAACATTTAATACTGGTCTATATGATGTTAAATAAAATAGCGAAGCAATGTGTTTTACCCTGAATTCCATCAGTGTACTTGTGTTGTCTGTAAGCTTTGATGTAAACTTTATCTTAAAATTTAGATTTTGATTTTTTGCAGTGCCAGATGAGGCACAGGTGAGTTTCCTGCTGAGCACTAGCGGGACCTGGTAAGAGTCCAGTGAAGTTCTTGAAAGACCTTTCTGTCACAAAGCTCTAAGAGCTTTTGCTTATGAATTCACGAAACATGAGAATTTATGTTGTCAGTGATAAGATTTCTTTACTTGGTGTTAGTACCTCTCCAAATTTACTGCCTCTGCCAGTCTCTGCCAAAACACCTCTCCAGCAAAAGAACAAGGAATTTTTTTACTTGGCTTACTTAGTTTTACACTGCAAACCTCATCTTCCTTTGTCTATCACCATAAGTGTGTCACATTGTCCTTGCAGGTTTTTCTCTGGTGACAAGAAACATCAACAAGAAAATTATAAAGACATTAGAAAAAAATAGGACACATTCTAGAGAAATTATAGGTGTAATTGCATGTACCCTTAGAATAAAAAAGATCAGTATCAGCGTCATGGCTGGCAAAAAGATACATACCAATCATCAGACATAAAACCTAGTTCCAAGAACACATTAAAACATCTGCCAATTTGAAGCTGGAAAGGTATTGCATTAAAAAATCAAAATATATACAGCAGCATGGCATAATTTGTGAAGTGTTCTGCTGCTATAAAGTAAAGTTTAGGCTTAGTTTGCAGAAACTGTGATTAGTACTGCTTTTGAGGAGTACCTAACCAAGTGAGCTGCCATCTCATTTGCTTATGGATACATTTATCATGCATTGAAATCAAGATCATAAGCAAAACTGTTCTTTCTTTACACAAAGTATAAATACAACTAAAGGAAGTATGTTAAGAGTCAAAATTAGGATCTGGAATAACTGTTTTTGGCTCAGTGGCTTAATGTAAATAGATACTGGAAATTGTGCCATCCTATTAATTAAATTTTTATTTGTTTGGTTTTGGCAAGAGCTTTTCGTTTTCTAAATCATTAGAAATCCTAGCAAGTCCTAGCTTTTCCCAGCACTTTGTTCCAGGGGCCAGGAACTTAGTTGTTAAGACAACTTCTCTCTCAGAGTGAACTCAGACAACTGTCTTTCTCTTTAAGACAACTATAATTGTCTACTAAACAGTTAGCTGCAGTAATTCCTTAGAAAAAAATCAATTAATTAACACTTGGAACATGAAAAATGCTGTAGAAATGCCAAGTATTATTCAGTTTTCTGAGACTGAGTGGCAGTGCACCTACATACCTAAAAACTAAAAGATTCTCCGCATTATGATGCAACCACTGCCAAAGAGTCCATGCACAACTGAGAGTCATGCCTTCCTGAGATCCTGCACCAAGAAAACCTCCTTTAGATCCATCACCAAAATGATCTTTATGTCTTTTAGCTTCAAGGAGAACCCTCCTACCTGGGATCCTTTGACTAAACCTATTGAGATCTCATATGGCTGGAAATGACGGAGTAAAAAAGAAGTCAGGTCTTAATAGCAAGGCCAGTTAAGAAAGTTTGCTTCTGGAGTGTGTTGATAATGGAAAAAACTCCCATTTGCTCCAGTATGCATTTTTTTCCCAAGATTCTCAACTTTTTTCTCTTGATTTTATTTTACAACAGTAACAAAACTCAGTGACTAACTCAAAGAAGTCATGATAGATTTTCTTGCATTATAGAAGTGCGTTGCATAATGTCAATTCTGACAACCAACATTATATGTTTACAATCTTTTGGAGTTTTTTGGGAGAAAAGAGATAGGAACCACAAAAAAGCCCCTGATCAAAGGGGTTATGTTCCAGCAGGATTTAGGCAAGGACTTAAAAGGAAATAGTGAGTGGAATCTAGTCCACCAACGGGACACTTGTCTCCTTGCCCACAGCCGCCTCTGCACAACAGATACGAGGCTCTAGCTGTGGAAGACAGACCAGAGGAAAATGTGGATGATGACTCGTCTACATCACAGGAAGGGCCCGGATAAGTGATATTGCTAGGAAACTCCCCAGTCTTGTAAGGCCTTCAGACTACTACCCACTACTGCTGTTCCATGTGGGAGATGACAAAGCTGCAGTACGTAGCCCAAGAGTGATCAAAGAGTGATTTTAGGGCTTTGGGATGGCTAGTGAGGGAATCTGGGGCCCAGGTGATTTTTTCTTCAATTCTTCCAGTTATGGGCAGTGACACTGTAATGATGAGATGGGTCCAGTCTATTAATATATGTCTCCATGGGTAGTGTCACGGTAATAACTTTGGGATTTTTGACAATGGAATGGCCTACATGGCACCAGGTTTACAGGTATCAGATGGGAGCCACCTTTCTTGTGGGTCAGAATGAAAGACTGAGGCAGCAAAAGGAACCATGTAGTTGGTGTGTACCACCTGGTCAAGGAGAGCCAGCTGATGAAGCCTTTTTCCTCCAGCTACAGGAGGCTTCACACTCACGAGCTCTCATCATACTTGGGAACTTCAACTCCAGTGAGGCACTGGCACAGGTTGCCCAAGGAAGTTGTGGATGTCCTCTCCCTGGAAGTGTTTAAGGCCAGGTTGGATGGGGCCTTGGGCAGCCTGATCTAGTGGGAGTGGTCCTTGCCCATGGCAGGGGAGTTGGAACGAGATGATCTTTAAGGTCCCCGCCAACTCAAACTATTCTATGATTTCTACGAGTCTATGAAATAAAAAAATGCTAATTTGCATTTCACAAATAATTAAAAGTATTATTTTAAAGTATCATGTTTTCAGTACTTTTTTCCTTTAATTTTCCATAGTACTGTTTAAAAATTATCCTGTTCATCTGTTCACTGTGCATAAACTTTTCTTTATAATAATTCCATGACAGAATATATTTGCCCTTATTCAATCAGCTGGATGCTCACAACAGTGCCTATATAAATCACTCTATACTTACAACAGTTTCCTACGAAATCATCAAATGCTTATAGTTCAGAGTTACGACACTATTGAGGGATTTACAACCATCGCAAGACTCCAGAGAACTGAGAGGAGTCAAGGATGACGGTCCTGCTTAGGTGATGAAGCATAAACAAATTTCTTGATGTTGTAGACTTATTAATCACAAACAACACTTCCTAAATCAGATGTTTTTAAATATGAGAAAAAAAATGCTCAAAACACTTCCTTTTTTCTCTCATAGTGCCCAGGACAGACAAATAATATTATTCAATAAAAATAAAGACATTTGGAATACTGTCTTGTGTACTGTAGTTGAATTGTAAGTCCTGACCAAAGTAACATGAACAAATCATATGTAAAGATCGTCATCTGGCAAATTCTTTCAGTGTCCAAAAGATCTGAGATGTTGGGTATACTTAAAGAATATGGATGATAAATGTATGCTATGCTCTAAATCTACTTAAATAATATATGTGCTGTACTTAAATAATATATGTACACACATATTAAGTTCTTTCCAACAGTAACAACAACATAAAAGAAAATATAAACCTCATTTTTTAACTTATGCATAAAATTATATAGTGCTAATGTAAAGTCAATATCAACTAATGAAATAGAACATCTTATTATAACAATAATTTCAAAAATCTTCTAATACAAGTCCATTCATGTCATCTCAATCTAGTAGCTTTCCCTGTCTGATGCATTTAGTTTCTTTTACTTGCTTTTCCTTTACTGTCAAAAAGGTAAATAGTGTGACCTGAGAAACTTTGATCTGGGCGATTCAGCTTAAAATGAAAAAAAAAAAAGGAAGGAAATTCTGATGGAATTATTAATGTCATTCAGCAAGGTTTCAGTGAAACTAAAATTACCAAAAACTGGATTGATAAGTCCACAATTTGGATTGATAAGGAAAGTGTGTTGAAATATAATAGCAAATAACTGTAAAGAATCTGGCCTAGTTTTCCATAATATTTTGGTATAATACAGTATATCCAATACATACAGAGAGTATTATATAGATGAAACCTAACTACCAGCAGAATCTAAAATTCAATTATAAATTGAAATCGTTGCCCGACAGGAGGTTTCTAATGGGTCACTCTGGGATCTGTTCTGTCTGCTTATATGATCCTTGGTGGTGGTAAGAAAAATAACATTAAATCATTCTTGGTAACATTAGTAAAGAGAAAATAGTGACAGGGACTGATAAGATATGCCAGGCAGAATTGCGTGGGAAAATGAGCTCGTTTTAACACCACTAAATTTCAGGTCATGCTTCTAGGAACAAAGAATCTAGTCCTACATTAGAATTTCCTTCTGGAAACCCATGACTTTCTTTGGAATGGGGAAAATGGAGGAGATATCAATATAAATTGCCAGCTCTTCAGGAACTTTACATCTACATGATATAAAGCTGCTTTGGGATATATGAATTGCAGAGAAGACACTAGCATATGATGGCCATATTGTGATTAATACTAGATACATCATTCCAGTGTTGTTGACTGTTTTTCAAAAAAGAAACTGGTAAATTTGAGAAGATTCAGAGAACAGTACAGAATTAATCTGGTAGCTGGAATAGTTCTGTACTGTAGTGAAAGTTAGGAATCCAGAACTTTGTGGCATAGCTAAGGCAATTTTAGGTTGTGACTTGATATATTAAACTAACAATTACCAGCATGAATTAACATTAAAAAATGGTGTAATTATTGTAATTCAGTGGATACTGGCTAAGACAGAAGTACAGCTTTTAGGTAACAAAAACCATTATAGAATTTTAGGTGGGTTTTGTCATTGCATTTTCCTTTACCTATGTGTTTTTAAACTAACTTTAAGAAGTGTGTTTATCAATGTGCCTAAAAGAAAAGGGGAGACCTGAGCCAATTCTTCATCAGTGGGATCATTTACCTCTTGCTAGGCTTCCTCTGACTGCAGAATCAATAGCTGCTCGCTCAACCAAGGAACTCAAGAGCAGGGCTGTGCCAATGCAGTGCTTGGAACATCTTTCTGCTCACTGGTCTGGTTGCATTAAAACAAGACTCCCTGGTTTTGCTCTCTTAGCTCCTTGGAGACTACATTATATTGCTGCTTTCAGTGTCTGTCTTCAAAGGGACAGCAATTCAAACACATCCCTACATTAAAGCCCTAGAAAGTAATTGAGAGTAGAATAATGCATTTCTGTGTATATATATTATATACATATATATAAAAGTCTACATTCTAAGTCTTTGTTCTTTGATTTGGTTTTGTTGCTTGGGGTTGGGTTGTTTTTTTTTTGTTTGGTTTGGGGGTTTTGTGGATTTTTTTAATATGCAGTGCAATGACAAAAACCTAGTTCATTTTCAGTCTGTATGGAATATATACTTTGAAGACCTAGTTATAGCAAAGGCTTAGGACAACAGGGACAGGAAAGAAAATTTTTTGACTGACAAACTGGGTGACTGTACATGAAGACATGGAAATAAAAACAAGAAACATATGTATGCACGTGTTTAAGTCCCTAAGGTGTTTTCACAACAGGACCATTCTATAAAAGGCTTTTCAATATATTTCTTCATGATTCTGTCTTCAAATGCCATCTGACCTTAATAAAACTGCCCTGGCTGCTTTAAAGGGCATAATGTACTGTTCCTAGTGGTCTCCTACAAACAGCAGTATTTTTATAGTGTTCTCTGATAATCTTTCAGAGCTGAGTCCAGTTCCTGATAAACTGTTGTTATTCTCCCAGGCTGATTGTGTGCTGTTATTAAACATGCAACATGGTGTAAAACTTAAACAGGACTTTATGTGTGGAAAATTTTAGACAAAGTGTGAAAGTTTATCTTTGAGTAGACAAAAATGTTTCTTCCTTCATACAGGTTTGTGGGTTTTTTTTAATAGGAGCCTCTAAAGTTAAGGAGGAGAAAATTTTGTGTGTATTCTAGATATTCTGCTTTTTAAATGTACTGATTTTATGTAAATTTTTGCAATAATCAGGATTATAAATTTGGTGTCATAATTAAAAGAGGCATTTGTCCTATTTTTCTGTTTTCCTGGAATGTTTTTTCTGTTGTGTGGTGTTTCTTTCAGAATTTTCTGGTTTAAATAATAATATGCTGTATAAAATAAAGTGGTATTCTATAGCTCCATATTTTCCTAAGAAAACTTCCTAAGAACTCTCATTAAAAATAATATTCAAATTTCACTTCCAAATACTATGATAGAGTTCACCTCCAAGGATATAGTTTTAGCCCAATATAGTTGCTCAAATTAAAATTAGTAGTGTAACAGCTATGCAGTGCTTCTGTTCACAGAACAAAGTGACTGTATTTATGACTTTATTATTTCTACGCATGTCAGTATTTTCCTCTCCCATGTCTGTAGTGAAGAAGAGGGGGGCTGTACAAAAATTTAGTCCAAAATTCTCAGTTTCTTCTGTATGACCTTTATGTTTGTTTTTGCAGAGGGATCTGAGACAAGGTTTGTGTAGATACTCAGAAATCTTTCTACCAAAGTGGTGCAGAACCTACTAGTCAGCAAATTCTGACTTGCTTATACTTATGAAAAACTCTGCTTACACACTTCACAGATCATCTGCTTTCTTGAAAGATCTTTTTGCTGCCAGCTTGTAATGGAAAAGGTTTACTAATTCCACAGCTCATGAGGTAAGGCCTGTGAATGCAAACCACTTCATTTGGCTTCATGTTGTTGTTGCTTTTTCCTGTTGCAAATGTGTATCTAATATTCTGCCCAACCTCAGCCCTCTTGTATTATTGCTTTTTTCCTGCCACTAAATCTCTCATTGGAGTGTTTTCTCACAGGTATAATACCTTGTATTTTACCAGTTTAATCTTATTTTCTTGCTTCTCTTCCTAACCACTTGATGTAATTTTAAATATTATTTTTTTCTCACTAGCATTAGCAGTTCCTCCCACCTCAGTAAAATCTCTGATTTTCATTTATGTTCTGCTTTAAGAATGATAACATCAGATACGCATAGACTGAGAACTTACCCCTGCAGTACCCCAGATGAAACTTCTCCCTCCTCTGAACTGATATGTGGCCATTTATCACTCCCCTTTGTAATTCTCCTGGAAAGGTTAGATCTAATGGGTTTCTAAGCAAACACATAAAATCTTAACTTCTCTATCAGAAGTGAAGTGGTAGAAGACAGAGTTAGGACTGTCTTTCATCAACATAATATTTATAGCCAAGCAAATGAACACTTCAGCTCTGCAAATCCTAAATTTGTTACCAGACAGTATCTGGAGATTGTTTTGTGTGTTTTGATTAAATGCAGATTCCTTTTTTTTTTTTTTTTTTTTTTTTAAACAGAGTCAGAGTTCCTGTTTCAGTTCTTATTCTTTGTTTTCTCTGTTAAGGGTCTGTTGAATGAGATGTCCAATTAATGACTCACATCAATGACTGTAAAAAGTCTCTTTGTTCATGAATATAGCAGTTCACTTAAATTAACTTTTTACAACACTTCTGAGGCAAAATCTAAACCTCTGCTCAAACCAGGCACCTGGGGAGACATGAAAAAAATAATAATTCTAAAGCTTTAAAAGAATTTGGCTTTTTTATTTATGTGGAATTTTAATGTTTCAGTTTTGCTAAAAGTTGGACCTAAGATAGGAGGTAATCTACTTTAAGAAAGATCTATCATATAATATGTCCAGATTCACTCTCTGCTGATGTCTGTTTACATGATACTTGAAAAGAATATACTTGATTCACAACATGTGAAAGAGGAAAACTGGCCTTTTGCAATATGAGTGAAGTTGTATGGTCAAAATTTCAAGTGAAAACTCGTTACTGGTATGATCAGTGTTTCTGAAGAAGTTGCAGTCCTGCTTTTACTGCTGACTGGAATGTTTTTGTCATGGTCTGTGTGACAGTCATGTAGACAAAAAAGAAACCTTCATCATGAAGCAAAACTGAAACAACTGCATTTTTCTTTTCAAGCTGAAAACTCAGTTGTGCTCACCCTTCGGAACTCAGGGGCCTCTGGTACAGATGTGGCCCATGGGAAGGTGCTTGGTGCTCCCCTGAACTAGCACTTGGCCTGTGCAAGTAAGCCAGCTATGAAATCCTGAATAGAACCACAGGTTGTATCAGGGTTAAAAAGCAGAAATAATTGCAGGATTCAATTGCACTCATCACTGTAGCTGTGGAATTTCCAGTAACCCTTTCATATCGGCCTTGCAATCAAAAGCTTAAGAACAGTGAAGACATTTGCCCTGTCATAGTGGAGCTTTATGAGCTCCATCAATGTTCTGTGGTGTTGTAGTGTTTAGTCAAAAGCAAATCACCACCAATTTTTGATTGTGACTTACAACAAAATAAGGTCTGTACTAAAGAAGAAACACAGATTTTATTTTTTCTTGGAGTGTCCCATGGATCAAGTTAGTGCTGGAGAACAAATAGGGTCAGCTCTCTTTAGGACTGTTTTTTCTCACATCAGTCCTGTCTGACTGTGAAGGGCTTTGCTCGTTTGTGCCTAAATTGGATCTCCCCATGTCTAAACAGCAAGACCCCGTCACACATTCTGCAAGGCTTGTCATGCTCTGTCTTCTGTGTTTTAGCCAAAAAGAGGCACTTGGCCACAAACAGTTCCCACCACCCTCATGGTTTCAGGGCACAAGACAAGTGTCTCTATTAGCCCCTAGGTGGGTGGGCCGAGGCAATGTTGAAGTGCTGATGATGCTCAGCAGAGTTTCTCTTTTGTATGACAGCAGAATACAGAACAAAATGCATAATGTAGCCCCAGAGTAAGACTAAAGTCTGGTCTTATAACTGTATTTGAAAGGATTTAATGATTAATTTGGATACTTGGAAGACAAAATCTGAATCTTATCCCTGACTGCTGATTTCATCTTCCCCATTCATCCTCATGCTTAATACTTATTACAAATAAAAGGTATTTATTATATCACTTTATGATAATACTTTAATAATTACTTATGATTCGTTATATTTTTAACACTAATTAGAGCAGGCACTGTATCACAGTCGTTCATCTTGCAGCAGGGTGTTATAATCAGTGTGATAAAGAAGCATTTTCATTCTCTCCTCTTCTTCTTCTTCTTCTCCTCCTCCTCTTCCTCCTTCTCCTCCTTCTCCTTCTCCTTCTCCTTCTCCTTCTCCTTCTCCTTCTCCTTCTCCTTCTCCTTCTCCTTTTTGTTTCCTAAACTGGTATCCCCTGAAAAGACCTGGAGCAGCACACCCTTTCTTGACTGAGCACAATCCTTTAAAGAGAGCATGGGCTGAACTTGGGTTTCCCACATCCGCTTCCACTTGTTCTAGACTAGACTGAATCCTTTCTTCTATCTAACAAGCAAAATTCATGTGCCAGCATGCTAAGTGCACAAATAATTTGATCGATCTTGCTTATTTCCTGCTCTAAAACCTAAGAACATTCTGAAAACCTATAAAAGGGTTCATAAACTTGTATTCCTCCTGTGTTGCATATTTTATTTTTGCAGTTGCATTAGCAGGAGATGAGCCCCTGTGAAAAAATTGCTGCACATTACTTAAGTCTAAGCAAAACTGAAAGGCAATATAGAAAACAGCAACAACAATGGAATATACGCGTGGTTGTATTGTCTCAAACAACAGTGCAGAGAGAAAAATATCAAATCTGATAAAAGTATGCAAGTTTAGAGTGTGAGATGGTTGTATTGAAGAATAAGTATTTATATTCCAGATACTGGCCTTGACATCAATTCTGATACTATTCCACACATCATGTTGTAGAGCAACAGAGAATCATGAAGGATAAGTAGATGAAAAATAAAGACATTCTAAAGGTCACTGTTACAGGTGATTCTACAAAGTGCTGTTACCAGAAACAACAGTACAAGTAATCTTGTTGCCTCATCCACACTATGCTCGGTTTCTGGGTGGCTGGTTAGTTGTGTCTTCCTTCACAAAGCTTTATTTAATCTTTTTTCCCAGGTTGTGAGCAACAGAATGGCATTTAAATCTGAATCTTCCTAGCAAATTGCTGACTGTGGTATTCTAGTTCATGTAGGTAGGCATGGACACTGTTATAAGACATTCTTGACAAATAATATAATACTACACTAACAGACTCTATATTAACCATGGGAAAGTTTTTAGTAACTTGAGAAACCTGTTAGCTAGTACTGCTTGAAATATGATGATGATTGCTCTAAAAGTTGCATTACTCTGCTTCCCATAAGACATTTCCTGCCTATAGGAGTCACTGGTAGGGTGAAATATCAAAATGTTCATAAGTACTTTCATCAAATATCAAAAGCTCTGTATTTCCCTAGAGAAGCTATTTCCTCATCAAAGGATATGAGAAATTGTCCAGAATCAGTGTAGCCAGAGTAGCCCCTCCTGCTTCCTTCTCTCTCAGTGCCCTCATCCTCCCAGCTCCCTTTGAGGCTGCTGCACTCAGCAGCTTTTTTCTGCATCCCAGTGCAAGAATTGAGGTGAATAACAACAGGTCATCTTAACTCAGCTAGGTCTGTCTTCCCACAGAATCACACAATCACTAGGTTGGAAAAGACCTCTTGGATCATCGAGTCCAACCATTCCTATCTGCCACTAAACCATGTCCCTCAGCACCTCATCTACCTCTCTTTTAAATACCTCCAGGGATGGTGACTCAACCACCTCCCTGGGCAGCCTCTGCCAGTGCCCAATGACCCTTTCTGTGAAGAATTTTTTTCTGATATCCAGCCTGAACCTCCCCTGGCAGAGCTCGAGGCCATTCCCCCTTGTCCTGTCCCCTGTCACTTGGGAGAAGAGGCCAGCTCCCTCCTCTCCACAACCTCCTTTCAGGTAGTTGTAGACAGTGATAACATCTCCCTTCAGCCCCCTCTTCTCAAGGCTACACAACCCCCGTTCCTTCCCTGAGCCGCTCCTCATAAGACTTGTTCTCCTGCCCCCTCACCAGCTTCGTTGGTCTTCTCTGGACACGCTCCAGAGCTTCAACATCCTTCTTGTGGTGAGCGGCCCAGAACTGAACACAGTATTCCAGGTGCAGTCTCACCAGTGCTGAGTACAGGGGGAGAATGAGACCATGCCATTGGTCTCAGCCCAGCGGTCCAGGCTGTTCAGATCCCTTTGCAGAGCCTCCCTACCCTCCAGCAGATCGACACTTCCACCCAGCTTAGCGACGTCCGCAAACTTACTTAGGGTGCATTCACCCTCATCCAGGTCATTGATTAAGACATTGAACAAGGCTGGACCCAGCACTGAGCCCTGGGGAACCCTACTTGTAACTGGCCTCCAGCTGGAGTTAACTCCATTTACCACCACTCTCTGGGCATGGCCATCCAACCAGTTTTCCACCCAGGAGAGTGTGCACCTGTCCAGGCCCGAGGCAGACAGTTTCTGAAGCAGAATGCTGTGAGAAACTGTGTCAAAGGCTTTACTGAAGTCCAAGGAGACTACATCCACCTCCTTTCCCTCATCCAGCAGTCGAGACACTTTGTCATAGAAGGCGATCAGGTTAGTTTGGCAAGACCTGCCTTTCATGAACCCGTGTTGACTGGGCCTGATCACCCAGTTCTCTTGCATGTGCTTCATGGTAGTGCTCAAGATCACCTGTTCCATGACTTTCCCCAGCACTGAGGTCAGACTGACAGGCCTGTAGTTTCCTGGGTCCTCCCTCAGACCCTTCTTGAAGATGGGCATCACCTCAGACAGCCTCCAGTCCAGTGGAACTTCCCCAGTCAGCCAGGGCTGCCGGCAGATGATGGAAAGGGGTTTGGCAAGCACGTCTGCCAGCTCCCTTAGTACTCTTGGATGGATCCCATCCGGCCCCATAGACTTGAGAGTGCCTAATTGGCCAAGCAAGTCTCTAACCGCCTCCTCTTGGAACATGGGAGATTTGTTCTGCTCCCCTAACTCCTGGGTATGTACATACAGGGAACAACTTTCCTTACTACTAAAGACTTAGCAAAGAAAGCTAGAAGTACCTCAGCCTTGTCTTCATCCTTTGTCACAGTTGTTCCCTTTGCATCCAATAAGGACTGAATATTCTCCCTGGTCCTCCTTTTATTGTTAATGCATTTATAGAAAGATTTTTTTGTTATCTTTCACGGACTTGGCCAACCTGAGCCATAGGCATATAGCCTTCTTCCTGAGGAAGAAGGTTCCTGAGGGGGGAAAATGAAGACAAAGCAGCTGGAGGGAGGGTTGTTTCACACTGCACGTGGGGTACAGCTTTGTGGGAAGAGGTAGTATTTCCACAGATGCCCCTGAATACATTTTTAGGGAAAACCAATAACTTTTCAGCTGAACAGTGAAATGAAGGGAAATGTTCAGGTTTGGTTGCAGAGCTAGCTTGAATGGAAGTTGAATAACATTACCTTTCCCAAACCATAGGACAACAATAAATCCACGATTGGAAAAAGCAGAGATCTTTAGTAGTGTTCTCTTTAGTTCTCTTTTAGTGTATCCTTCTCAGATTTGGCTTAGCAGGACTTCGGAATTAGACAGCATTTTTGCCACTTTACACTTTACACTTTGATACAGATATTCTCTTAAGCTGTAAAAATAGCCTACAATTCACACTAATGCTAAAGCAGCATGTAAAGGCAGATACGCATATCTAGGTGGGACTGAGTATTATTTTTCTGTAGCTCGTTTCATACCTAAAGATCAAATATAGAACATTAGAAAACTGTGAAAGCAATATGAACTCCTAGGGGTGATAATGGTACATAAACTAAACAGGATGAAAGAGATCCTGGTAAGTATACAGGCTTGGCTATATCAGTTACAATGGTACAGATATAATTGCTTACAATTCTAGCCTCAAACATGAAAAAGGCCTGACATTTGGACATTGCACATTAAATAAACTAGAGACAATGCTTTGATCTACGGATCTCCTTTTCCTTTGAGGGTACCCATTTAAATCTGGTAACACCTTGCCTGTAATGATGAACAGTGAGGATCTGAGTCTGCTTTCAGACTGTTGAGCAGGGTCAGATCGTAATCCCAGCAATAATGAAGTTGCAAGAAGCCTTAGTGCTCTTCACTTCAGAGAGAAAAAACGTGCAGCTCTGCCTAGCACTGGCTCACAGCTCCTGAAGTCTGCTTTGTTTCACCTGAAGTTATCTCAACTTCCCCTTGCCTCTCCTCAAATGATCCTCTGCTCTGCACAGGACAGATCTGCTCTTAACAGCTTTTGTTAATACAGTTGTGTGAGCTGGTAGTGTAATTTATTTTTTATGGCACTTTTACACAGGCAGATTCCCTAACATACTCTTAGTTAAAATCCTTCTGCCAGCGTAGTAGTTTGTTTCATCCAAGGGATGGGTGAGGCATGCCTGTCAGTAAGCTTCGCATTTGCATCAGAGGGATATCTCACAGAGCTTCAGCGGCAAATCTTTTCTTTTCCTAAGAGCGGGTCTTAAGCCAGGTTTGCATTTAGAGGGCTCTGTCAGGACAGCAATTTTAACAAGACCTGTTGACAGCCCAACAGATAGATTAGGTATCTGCAAACGTGAACTCTCTAGTTGCTAAAAATCCTTTAACTGAAAATAACTGTCCATGACTGAATCAAGGCATAGGACCAGTTGTTTAAAAGTCTGGGCATCACTCCACAGAGGTACTTTTGAAAAATATATTTGTGAGGGCTCACATCAGAGAAAATATAGTCAGGGCAGCATTTCTACAGGGTGCCTTAAGAGTGAAGCCTTCATATCTGTGAATAACGATTTCCACAGTGTCCAAATGTTTTTTTAAAATTACTTTATTGCTCCTGTCTAATCTACATAAATTACTAGCTTGGGATAAGTAATAATGTTTGGGCGTTTCTGTTTTTTAATTTTGATTTCATAATAGATCTGAAAACTTAGTGTCAAAAATTTGGTATAGATCAAGCAAAAGGAAACCATAAGTGTTTCAACAAATAAAAATAATTATATCAGTAAAACCTACTACTGATACTCGGCAAATCCACAAAGCTGATTTATTTTTTTAAAGTTTCTTTTTTAAAGTTTATTTTAAAGTTTCTTTTAAAGTTTTTTTTTATCACATACTTTTTTAGAATGACATTTAAATTCACAAATAATTCCAGTCTTTTTTTATGGTTAATATATTACTTATCAATAAACATGTTTAGTATGGTTAGACTGTTCTTGATTTTTCATCTGGTTTTCACAATAGAAATTGAATTAAAGTAGCACAACCAGAAATAATGCTGGAGACTTTTGTGATGGTTTTTGGTCATGATTTTTAAAATTAAGATCTTTTTCATGCATCTAATATGTAATATGTATCTAATTAACAAAAGTGAACAAAAGCAATGACATTCTAAATCTTTTGACTTTATAAAGCCTCATGCACAAATCTTTTGTTGTTGATTTTTCTTACAGAAATGCATTCACAAACCCTGAGTTGCCATTTTACTCCTCCAGATAAGAGAGCTGTGTTGTTTATTGGTCTAGGTATTAATTAATAACAATTAATTTCACTATTTGGCATGGCAATAGTATGATTTAATTTAGTTATGTACCTATGCAAGCAGAATAGTTTAAGTACATCTAAAAGGTAGATAGCAGTGAATTTTTTTAAATAGTCTGTATTGTTTTCACTGACATTGGCATAAGACATTTGGTGCAGGGTTCAACTCTATTGTATTTAGCCATTGGAAAGGTTGCCTGTCACTGCAAAGTGAGTATTGATTGGGTATTGATTTCAGTGGGACTGACTTCAGACTCATTGATCTCAGTAGGATTTGGGCATTTCTAATAATCCCACTTGTCATCTACCTACAAAGTTAAATGTCAAATTGGCTTAGAAAACTCTGCCTCTTGAACACTAATCTCATATTTTTTAAATTCAGTGTAAGTTCCTGTGATTTAGGCAGTTTTGGAAGTCCAGTGCATCTGACAACTCATTTAGGGGAAAGACATACCTTTCTTGCTTTCCTAGACCTTGAGTCCATGTGACATAGGACAATACTTGGTCTATCTTCCACTAACAGAAATTATCTGGTATAGAACATGTTCTTTAGTCTCTTATCTCATCTACATACATAGTTTAAAATTCAAGCTTGGAAAACAGAGTTGTTATCACAGCACAAGTACCTACAAGTCAGTAGAAGCAGGCAAGTTCTCTATGTACATTCATGTAGGCCACAGGAAGTGGAAAGTTACAGCGATTATTTTAAACCTCTTCAAACTATTTCACGGTTGGTGAAGAATGAAAGTACACCTATAGCTTGGTTTATTTGGTATGCAGTGCTTTGGTAACTCACAGTAATCTGAGAATGTCTTAGATCTTAAGGTGCACAAGCAAACTTATACTTGGATTCTAAATATTGTCAAAAGTTTTGCTTTGATCTAGATTTTGACCCAATAATGATTTATGGATATTTGGGAAAATTCAGAGGAGTTATGAGTTTCAACCCCTAACATATCCTAGATATTGAGAAGGTTTGAATCTTGTGTCTGTACCTATCTTTATCCACTTGCAGGCTTCCTTTTTAAGCTGTATTATTTATTTATGTCACATAAAGCTAACAGTCTGAAGAAGAATGGAAAAAAGCTGTGATAGCTGGTTACTTTCTATGTTCTTTTATTGGTATGATAATTAATGTCAGAACAATAACATTTGCGTGTGATTGGTTTTGGATGTTAGGCATGTCTGTGCGCTATCATGCAATGAAGATATTTTTGTTGCTTTTCACAGCTCTTGGTTACGCACAAATTGCAGCACAATATTGACAGATCAGCTACTACTAGATTTAGACTGCACATCAGTTCAATAGTAAGGATGAGAAAACATCAGTACTCCAGCTGGACTGGATTCACCATTTTAAAATATTCATATTTGATCAAACACCACAGAAGAATGCACATCATATATACGTCTTATTGTTGAGCTGTCGCAAAAAGAAATTTATGTTAATCTTTTCATTCTTGAGAAGTGAACTCAAAGGGTCCAATATATGCAATTTTTCCCAGCAGGAAAGGGAAAAAGAGAGGGAACAATAACGAGAATATAAGCTGGCAAAAATGTTAAAAAGAAAATTAGGGGGGACAGGGAACGAGTTCACATTTCTGTGTTTCCATGTTTCCTTTGGTAACGCATGATAACAGTCGTTCCCCCCGTGTCTTGATGGCTTCTCATGACCACAGTAACCAGCTACTTGAAAAATAAAAAAACCAAAACAACAAATAAGAAACCTTCATATAAAGAAATTAGCACATCTATTTATCTTTTTTTCCTCTTCTTTTGCTGCCACTCAAGCCAACTTTCCTTTCCATTTGCCTGGAAGCAGCTGCACTTCCACTTTTTAATTGGAGAAGCAGTGCTGCTTCATATGAGTAGCATTGGCTTTTGGCAGCTTGAGATGTGTTAAATTCAATCAAAATACCCATGAGCAGGAGAGAAATCAGACATTTTTTTTCTTCCCACTCATTACTTGTGAAACCTGAATCTTTTCCCAGGTAGTAAGACCCTCAATTTTTAATTAACTTTTTAATATTTTTGCATTGAACCAAATTAAGTTGAAGAAAAGTAACATTTTATATATAATATGAATTTGTGTAGATGAATGAGATTATTTTGAGAAAACTTCTTATTTCCAACCTATCATCTTCCAGGCTGGTATGTCATTGTTATGAAATGTCATGTCTCTTTGCAGACTGTCTGAAACTGATTGACATAACTGGAGAGGATGCCTTGGAACTATTTCATGGGAGTTGAGGGCATTTGGAAAAAAACCTCACTTGTCTAAAAAATCACAGTTTGAAAGGGGGAAGGGAAATCATGTTTTTGAGGCATGTAAGTCTTAAAAAAAAAAAAACTGTTTCATTTCCAATTCAAGATGATATTTCACATTAGGGGAGGAAGCAGAATGCCCTTATTTCTCATTTCGACACTACTTTCATGAATAAAATAGTGGATAAGTCTAGTCATTGGCTAAATTGAAAAATATTTAAATTGCTTAGAAAAAACAGGTTGCAAGATTTTGTCAAAGGCCTGCTTTTATGAGTAACATCTCTACATATCAATCTAGATATTCTACTCTGTACCCATTTAAGTTAGCAAGTCTTATCTCTCTAACTAATGTTGAATAATGGAGAAGGGACTGGCAGAAAGAAGAAAAATCTTTGTCATGGATTTGGATATTAAAAAACCCAAACTGTAAAAGCAACATTAAATCATAAAACCTGTCTTGTTCGTCTGATGTCAGAGGAACATGAGACTGGAATGGACAGTGGAAGGGATGTAGTTGAAAGAAGCATGGCTTTTTAATGATTTTTTTTTTTTTAAGTGTTGTCTGCTGCAAGATCCTGCACTCAGCTTGGATAGCTCTTCTGTAACCTGTATCATAACTGTACAAACTTACCTATGGAATGTGTTGACATCCAGAAGGATTTAATTCTCAGAAAAAATAATCATTTAAAATAGTGGGAAGAGATTGGGGCACATGAGTGGAAGGGGGTGCTTACATTACCATCAAGCACAATGAGAAGACATAGTAAGGCAGGCAGCTGGGTGAGGGAGATGTAGTCAGATACCCCGTCAAAAAGAGAAAGGGAAAATACAGATTGTGGTCTTGGCTTAACACAGTGCATCCTCAAGCCTTGAGTAGCTTTGAAGCTACCTATCTTTGGGAGAAGATGTGGAGTGACGAAGCTGGCAGCCCCAGTCTACTAGAATATCACTTAGCAAAATCAGTATTGCTCTCTTCTGCAGATTAGGACTTCCATCCATGCATCAGAAAAGTACTCTTAGTACTGTTCAGATCCTCTACATAAATACACACTTAAATAATTTATTGAAATATATATTATGTAGTTGTTATACAGGAACACTTTGGTTTGCCATTGAATATGTATAAGGCAAACATTTTTTCTTAAATGATTGCCTGTGGATCTGCTTGGCTTTGTTGTACCAATTTGTATTTAGGACATGCTTTCCTGGAGGAAAAAAAAATAGAAATCCAAGCTGCAAAAACTAACAGACAAAAAAAAAAACTTTTATGGAAATGTGTAGGAAGAGTGATTTCCTGGTACAATACAAATTTGTACACTTTTTATTTTTTAATTTGTAATGTTATAATTAATTAGTTGAACAGGACAATCCTCATGCAATTTTCATGTGTATGTATTCAAAGAGTCTCAGACCAGAATGCAAGGACAAGGTAGAACAGGGAAAAGGCAGAAGGGAAGAGATGTAGATGTGGCCTTTATGAGTAATGTTTTAAATTCTTTTGTATTATAGCTGTAATATCTCATGGGATCCAATGCATCTGCTAAGGGTGTAAAGGATGTGAGAACTTGATCCACATACTTTTCAAACTGATGAAGGGAACTTTGGGGATTGTGTACATCAGTGTCTCTATTCCAGAGGACAAAGATTGATTTATATTTCTGTACCAGAATAAGAGAACCTGGTTCCCTCTGGAATCAATAGAAGTAGTGATACTGTCATTATAAGTATGTAACTTCAGTGTTGTGTCTACCTCTCCTTGAGTGTTTAAGGGGTCATAGGCTAACCGATCCATCAGACCTTGAATGAATTGCTCAGACTCATTCAATGCTTTCTTAAATTTCAGCTTAAGTACCCACCATTCATTTATCTTAGATAACACAGATGTCACAGGAGATAATCTCTCTATGTACATTTTTAGTCCTTTTAAGCATATTCTTTAAAGAGAAGAACATTCAACTTACAAGAGAAGACAGCTGGGGTGAGGCGCTTGGACTTATTTGTTCTTGGTGTAGCTGTGTCTTCAGCAAAATCTGTAACACTCACTTTTGCTTCAGTGGGAATAGAGGCTGCCAAGCCAGAATGCTTGTCTGAAATCTATTCTTTATGTCCGCCTTCAAGAGTCTCAGTTGAATTATAAAACAAAGACACCTCAATGCCCAACAGAAACGAGCATAAAATGAGGAGAGTAACTCCATGAGCCAGGATGTATTATTGATGAAGATATCTTTGATCAGGACAGCATGTGCTAAAGGGAAGTGAGTTGAGGCTGAGGGTGAGCTGATAAGGCTGATGAGCACTTTTGCACTGATTTTCCCACACGAGGTGGATATTGTTGAGGGGGCAAATTTCTAAGCTAAGGCCAGCACACTCAGCCTCTACAGACCTTAAGGAAATTAAGAAGTGCTTCAACTAACATTACAATAATTTCTCAGGCACAATATTTTTAACTTCTGGCATCTGCACCTCCACTCAGAAATATACAGGCAAGCACTGTATGTTACTGAGCTCCCCGGTATTTGAAATCCTGCTGAAGCGTGGGGTAGCGTGTTAGAACATAGATGCCTTGTCCACTCGGATATCCAGATGATCCGTAACTGGCCTCACACAGAGGACTTAAGATAATGTTGGCACTGCAAATGCAAAATAAGTTTTGATGAAAATGTGGGGCCACAAAGCAGAGAACAGGATGAAATTTTTGGCAAGTAGGACAGGACTCTAGAAATATCAGTCCACCACTTGCATACAGAACAAGAAAATAAGTATGTGTGAAAGATTTGATGGCTGTTCTGCAACTGGCACCTCCAGTATTTTCCACCAGGTGAAAAACCTGACTGTGAGACATTTCTCAGGTGCTCAATAAAACCTTTAAGAATCTTGTTTTGGAAGAACCGAAGCAGGGGCGAACTTGATTTTTTCCAGATGCTTGTCCAGCCCTTTTGCCTGTTCTTTTGCTATATCCATATGCAGTTCACTTTCACACATTAATCTCAGACTTTAATTTCTTGCTCAGTAACAGTCTAAAGGGGCAAAAGTTTTCTTATGGTGGTGATGATAATGAAGTAGACTTAATTCAAGAGTGTTGTTTCCTCAGACTGATATAATTAATTTCTATTCTTATGGTGTGGATGGGGTGTTAGTGGAATGCCTTAAATACTGTTCTCTAGATCAGAGGCACGAGTTCACATCTTGCTCTAGATCCATGACAGGGGTTGCTCCCAGTTAATTGACCTGTAAGCAATATTTGACTGCATCGTTCAGGCTGAGGAACCACAGGCCTTCAGATGTTAACATCTATCTGTTACTCTTTTCTCTGCCTTTGGTTAGAGGAGTTAGTGTGCCTCAGCTACACTGGTGGACAAACTGTACTCATACCAGCCATATACTGTATCAAACTTTGAAATTTATACTTTTTTTCTGCAGGTATTTAGCTTTCAAACAAGTATTTTTTTGTAGTTTTGTTACCTGTGATGGAAAAGAAAAACAAAAAGCCAAAACACACGAAAAGGGAGGTTGGACATACCAGGGAGAAAACATTCAGGGTAACAACAAAAGTAACAGACTGCTAAGTCTCTGGCATGCTTTCAATGCTGCATGTTTGTGCTGTAAGTCAGAAGAAAAAAACCCTTCAGTTTTCTTTACAATAAGCTCTCTTCTACAAATCTGTGCACTAAGGAGGCAAATGCATTGCTTAACTGACGTTTGGTATATATGAGATCCAACACAAACAAAATCAAGAATAACCCTATGGCTTAAGAACCAAGAGTGGGAAGGAAAAGACAAAGGGATGATTACATGTTCTAACCCCTCACAGTGAGATAAAGCTCAACTCAATAGCTTCACTCAGTATGAGTAGACATGTTCAAATGTAGACGTTTTCTTACCCTTGGTCAGAAAATGTCAGTGTCCAAGATTGAACAGCAGATTAACATCAAGTTACTTCAAGTGAAATTGAAGTAATCCATGACTGTTCAGTTCTTGACTGAGGGTTACAAGAGATCCCGCAGATCAAAGGAACCCATTTTTTGTTAGTAGAAGACATAAAAGCAAAAATGAAAAAGCTCTTCAACAACCTTTCAGAAAATGATCTGCAATGATCTGCAGAATTGTTTTGAACGTTGACAGCATCATATGAAGCTGTACATTGACTGAGAAGGGAATTATTTTGAAGGTGATCATAGTTGACTTTCATAATTTTTTAAATAAAAAGTGTTACAGGCATGGCTTCACTTTTTTTTTGTGTCAGACCTAGTATACCTACCTATACGTCGTTGAAAAATCTGTATTTAAACTCTTTATAGAAGCCAGTAGAAACCCATATTGTAGTTTGAAAGCTTCCCTGGTTTCCTAAGTGTTCTAACAAGCTGTACTCTAGACTCAACACCAGGCCTCTAGAAAGCCCCCACAACAATCTAATGCAAGCATTTCAAATGAAATACAGACTTATGTTCTGTCCCCATCCAAACTACTAGAAAATAACTTCACAGCTTCCTCCTGAGGTGTTTTTCCATTTCAGAATTTTCTACACTATTCATTGCCACCATGCCTGGTCTTAATCTACAGCTGCTCACTGTGAAATAGAGGCACAGATAAGTGGCTTATTTAAGGTTTCACAGGAAGTTCAAAGCAGCACTTTGAAACAAACTCAAGTCATGGGAATTTTATGTGTTACTCATTAGGTTTTCCTCTCTCCCCTTACCTCTGGAAATGGAAACAAACCACAAACACCATGCTTCTTAGAGCAAATTACCTGTTTTGTTATTCTGTCTTTCAGCCTCTGTCATAAATTCCACTTCATTAACAGCTGCTGAAACATCTTGGTCAGCTGCACTGCTTGGGCTATAAAATGTGTCAGGTGAGTAGGCAGAAGAATCTTTTTAGCCTAAGCTAATGCAAAAGGGCAGGATCAGGAGGCATGAATTGTCATGAATCCTAATGAATACGGGGTTTTGGTTATTTGTTTTATGGGGTTTTTTTAGCTGCTTACCACTGTGTTGAAGTGGCAGTAATCTCTCACTACATACTGTGGCAAGGGCGTTTGCACTCTGCTAGTGGATGATGATTTCAGATGGACAGCCTGTGCAACACAACAGGTTAAATCCCATCTGGATTAAGTTTTTCGTCTCTGAGGCATGCCTTGGAGCAACGAACTAGCCAGCAGTTCAGCCCAGCTGCAGATCGTTACTACTGCCTATGACAAAGGAAACACCTGAGCAGGGAAGCAGAGCAGTGTGCAGAGTTCACAGGCAGGTGTTGCAGTATAGGGAACAGGTTGAGTTCTGGAAGACACGTGGAAATTCTTGACCACCAACTTTTTTAGCAAGGCTTGGCTACGGACCTTCTGTGCAGTGTTCTGATAACCTACTTGTCAAATGCAGCAACAGGGGAGAGAAGTTGGACTTTTGTGGAGAATACAAGAAAATTAAAGAATCCTTCTGTTTTGAAAGGCTATGTGCTAGTCAGATCCTGAAGTATTTGGAATAGAGCTGGAGATACTCATCTGGAGAATGAAGTTTGTCCCGTTTTGATATCTCAAAAGTAGTAAGGTACTACAACTCTGTTCAAGTGATGTTTGTTCTGGTCTTCTGGTGGGCCAGTTCCACAGAACTGGGGCCAGAAATGGTCTACTTGATTTCCATTGACATCAAAAAGAACCTATAGCAGACCAGAATAACAAGGAGATCAGGTTAAATAAGAGGGGTTTTTAAAGAATACTTGCAGTTTTCCACAGGAATATGATGAAATGCTGGGAAATGAGCACTCACCAATTCCTCACAGCTGTTATTTACAAAAATAGATAGACACCTTCCTTCGTTGTGAGGTTATATTTGCAACTTTATTTATCAAGGCGCTTATGAGAAAAGGTAGCTTGTGGCTGACTGCATCAGAGAGAGATGAAAGAATAGGCAGGAGAGCAGAAATTTAGAAGGCAGCAGGCAACGGGTGTAGCTGAAGAACTAGCCCACGTCTTCTGTTCATGCTGAGAGGTGAGCTAAGCAGAGCCCTGGCAGGCTGCGCATTTCTTTGGCACCTGGGTTCAGATATTTTGCACGATTATTGTTTTGGGAAAGTCTTCTCGGAAAGGCTTCTCGGAAAGTCCTGTATTAAATAGATATAACAGGATTCAAAGTCACAGGCTTGGAGGACTGGTATTAGTTCAAAGCACCTTCAAGCAAATGGGAAAGTTTAAGCCACAGGCTACCGTCTTCTTTGTAAATTTTATTTTACTTGCTTGAATTTTTCAGGGTTCATGACATCTAAAATACATTGCAACAAAACACTGTCCTTCCAAAACGCTGTGGCTTTGTTGAGGTCAGAACAGGTCTCTTTTTTGTGTCTGTGTCATTCATCTCTGTACACTGTAGTAAGAATACATCCATGTTTTTATTCGTCTCCAAGTGAGGTGTGGGAAATGGCATGAGTAAAGGCATTACCAAGGGCAACAGATAATGGAAGACTAACCTAGGTATATGTTTAGCTAAATTAAAGAAAGGGAATGTGAACGAGATAAACAAACATCTGGGAAGACGGCTACTGGTTTTCCCCACCAGTAACATCTCGTGAAAGCTGCTATCAGCAGCACTCAAAGCTCTTTGATCTGAGAAAAGACAAGGCAGAGTGCATTGGTTCTTTATGTTCATAAGCAGTTTTCCCTCAGAGACTGCTGTGTGATCTACTGTTCATAAAGGTGTTTGAATATGAACAGCAGGAATTGGGTGAATTAACGTTTGTACTAAAGCACCTCAAATACCTTGAGTTCAAAATGTTAAATTGTGCTTGACTTTTGCTGAACTACTCTTCCATTTAGTGTTAGAAAAGGGACAGCAAGAGAGAACTGAAGGAGAAAATAGGCTGGGACAGAATAAGTACTGTGAGGAAAGTGATGAACAAATAAACTGTGGCAAAAGGAGGAAACCATATAGAAAACAAATAAAACAAGGGCTATGTTGTCTTCAAGGTTATCTGGAGCGGTCTAGCTATTATTTCAAAATATTCTGCTACTCCTAATAGCACAAACTTAAAAATTTTCTTTTAAATAAAAGTGAAAAAGGAAAAAAAAAATGTATGATAAATCATTTTCACTTTTAAAAATAAATTAAGAAAGGTGGACTCATGGAATTAAAAGTCAATGAGATTCACTTCCTCTGCAGAAAAAATACAAACATCCAACAGACTCCTATGAGTACCTACAAGATAGCAGAGCAATAAAGAACTGAGTGGAGATGAAAAAACATGCCAGATAACCCATTACAGAACTAAATTAAGGTTAATGGGCCTTCTGGATAAAGCAAAGAATTAGGTGTCATGCATCTTGACTTTAGTAAGGTTTTTGACACTGTCCAACATGTTATTCAATAAAAATGAGTGATGGTTACATTACCAGAATGTAACTGCTTCGAAACTATACAGAAAATTAGTTATCGTTGTCTAAACCAAACGATGGATTCTTCAAGTTCTTTCTTGGGTCCAGTGTTATTAATTAGTTTAATTAAAATATTAGATGGTAGAACATTAAACCTGCAGATGATACCAAGCCAGGGAGAGCTTTAAAGGCTTTGGAGGACAAGAATTCTAGATGATCTTGACAAAATGGGGAAACGACATAAAGCAAAAAGGGTGCCACTCAGTGTGGAGAGCAAGGTGGTATTCTCAGGGCTGAGATGTGGGCTGTGAGCCAGCAGGGTGGATGGCTAAACAGCCGTTCTTCAGAGAAGGAGCTGGAGGCCAAAGAGAGCATAAAACAAACATGAGTCACAAACTTCAGGCTCTTGCCACAAACCCAAACATCATATTGGGTTGTACAAACAATGTTGCCACATGTAAGAAACATGAAACAGTCCTGCTTTCTCACCACAGCTGGAACACTGGGTCCAGTCTGGTGCACTGCGTTTTAAGAAGGATGCAAATCAGCTGGAAAGAATCCAAGGAGAGGAGCAAGAGTGGTTGAGGGTCTGGAAAACATGACCTGTGTGGAAAGACTGAAGGCAGTGATGTTGTTTAGTCTGGAGAGGCAAACTGAAGGGGTGTATGATAAGTCTTCAGATGTTTAAAAGGTAACTGCAAAGAAGAGAGTAATAAACTATTGTAGATGTCCAAAGAAGTAGTGGGCTTAACTTCCAGGAAAAGGGATTAGAGGTAGACACTAGGAAACGTTTTCTGTGATAGTAACAGAATTGATTGCTTAGGAAGCCTATACTAACTCCACCTTGTGAGGGTTGATAAACCGGATGGATAAACATCTGTCAAGAATAATTTAGGAACAGCTGATCCTGACTTCATGGAGGGGATGGCCTAAATGATCCCTTGAGATGCCTTCCAGGCCTTTTTCTACAACGTTATAATCAATGGGTAGAAGAAACCTATAGGTTTAAATGAACTAGTGCAGGTGATGAAGAAAAGAATCTGGAATAAGAACATTCATTCACAGACTTTACAAAATTTCAAGCTGTGCATTACCTTCTATTCCTTAAAATAAGATGTTTTCGTAAGGTAAGGACAGATCTCATACTCAATTAACATTTCAAGCACAGTAGAATTTGGGGATGTAATCCCCGTGTTGGACTGCATCAACTAACTTCTGTGCAAAATTAGGAGGTCTCATGTCTTCCAAATGGAATATTCATTAACTACTCTTCTCTTTTTTTCTTTTTTTCTTTCCTTGGTAGTGAGATAGTTGTGTTTAATGAAATATACTTCTGGAAAAGTCAGATCTGATATGAATGAGGTTACTTACCAGTATATAGATCTTCAAAATTTGGTTCCAAAGTGGGACTTGTGTTAAATTATGTGTCTAAACAGATTTGGAACACTTTTCCTTTTATTTGGTCCAATAGTTTATTTTGTATTATAAAATGGCAATAACATATACACTACAGTTTCATCTTCTTAACTAAGATAATTTGCAATAGTTATTTTACCAAAAAGCCCTCTAGATATGTGACCATCATTCTGTATCTTTACCTGTCCTTCTGATTCTTGATTTTCTTGGTGGGTCCTGAAAGCTTTAAATAAACTTCACAGTATGTATGGTAGCAATCATCTGACCAATGTAATTGTTTTTTTGTGAATATTATGAAAGCTTTCTCAGAATTTTCATGGGTCTACTGGTTGGCATTGACTCAAACTTGATCAATCTTTAGAAAAAAATCTTAGTTCCATAAATTTACTGAAATTTCTAGAAATGCAATGCATGTAGTTCCAGCAAATTCAAATCCCTGCAAATGACTGTATGCTATAGATCTCAACTTATGGCTCATGTTGAGCTTTTGTGAAATACATCTATCAACAACAGACAGTTACCTTAAAAGAGATCTGCATCCAGGTAGATGGTTTATAGACTGTCAGACCACACTGCTGGTTTAGATTTGAGGAATTACTTTGGAAGAACAAGGCGGGTTCTATTTTTGACATTTCAGCAGTGAGACCACTTGTACATTATGACCCAATTTGATTTACTGTAAGAAAATAAGAGTGCTGTAATTTGTAAAAGACATTTATTACATGAGTCAAAAAAAAGAAAAAAAGGGGAGGGAAGGGGTAGAGAAAGCAGCTTAACGTCTCTGTCCATCCCCATCTGGTTTTATTTTAATCTCACTTTAGTCACATATGAAATTTTGCTTAGCTGTCTTCATTTTCTTAGTCAATCTTGATTAATGGCCTTCAAAGTAAAAATAATTGGCCTGCATCAGGCTTGTTTTATAACTCTTGTTCACAAAGAATGTGGAAGGCTGGAAAATGAGCCTAAACAGAAGGAATGCATTACGTTAGCCTTTGAGAAAGAGCAGTCCTCCAGTTGTGTTTCACTGTGTATTTTTATAACAGGCGCCTCCTTGACTGTCCATGATATTGCAGATACGCAGTGCCAAAAGCTTTTGTATACTTCATCAGGCTGACCATGTCACCTCGCAGTCTCCCAGCAGTCAGAGGCAGAGCCAACCCCCACTGAACAGAGAGCCTTGACACGCACTCGCGGAGACAGTGTGGGCTGTACAACATGGAGTGGGTGCGCTGAGAAACTGAAGGCATGCTTTTGTACAAGTGCTCTTTAACTGCTCTGCTCCTGCTTTTAAACTCTAAGAGAGTTGCTGTGCAATTTAGGGAGTGTGGGTCTCATCGGAGCAAAGAAAAGCAGCCACATATTGATTTTAACTGGGGTGAATATGGCCCTCCAGTGAATGCAGTCCCAGTAGAGCAACCCACCAAACTGATTATAAATGTGATATTTAAAAAATCTTTTGTGTGATAAAAGATCGCACAATTTACTGAGCCTGATTAACTTTTAAATATACAGAGTATATGCTCATTTTTAAGGAAAAAAAAACACCCTTTTTCTTTGACATATCAGGAAAGGACCTGATAAAGGAAGTTTATTTCTGTTGGGACAAATATTGTTTCAAACTTGTTTTCTTGCTGTCAACAAGTTAAGGAGATTCTGTCTAGTCCTTTGTGTAACGCACAAAATAGGTGCATATTTACAGCAAGATTCAGTATTATGTCTCACTTACCAGAAAGGAAATCAGCTTACTGCTACATGTCTTAAGGGTTAAAGCTATTAGATGTTAATCAAGGAGAAAGAACAGTTCTTCATTCGAATTATTTATGTTAATTTAAGAATATGTGAGCAACCCATGACAGTTCTGTGAAATTGGCATACCATATACTTATTTCCTCGTACAGTTTTGAAATAGGAACAGTTTATGCTTTTCCTGATTCTTTTCATGTAACAGCCTCAACATATGAACTGAACTTCCATTAAGCTTCCTAAGATTTCTCTGGAGTATGCATGTGATATACTTATGATACTTTTGCCAGATATGGCTGGATCTAAACTTGGTCTGGAGATGAACACTTTTCCCAGAGTAGAAAAGACCAGCTGCTGAGTCCTGTATCTTCTCCCAGAAAGGCAAGCCGGAGTTGCACAGATGGTATTTTCATGTCAGTGCAGATCAAACCGAACATTAACCTCATGGCATGGACAAAAATCAATCTGCAAGGCTGCCTGTATTCAATGGGAGAGGAATACATATGTTCTTCTTTTCAGAAAGTGGCATGCAAAATACAGATATCAAGAGATCCCGTTTCCTACATTCCAGCATTTTCTGTGCTGTTCTTCTTAATAGTTAATGGTGTATTGTAAGCCAGGCATCTGACCTTCACCAAAGCACAGCCTCACCAGGATGCTCCTTCTTGTTGATGCCTCACCAGCTTTCGGAAAGTTGGTTTTACAGCATCTGCTATTAGCCTAGGCTGATGTAAGGTCCGTGAAGAGCAGAGAGAAATCCACCATGTTCCTTCCTCTTACTGAAAGGTGTCTGATTCTTCAGTTGTAGTGTCTGCTCAGTCCCTGAAATCCTTTCTTCAAGAAACTTTTGAATCTACCCGAGAACTGAACAAAGGAAAGAGATCTTTGCCAGGCATGTGCTTGAGAAAATGTCACCAGCTGGCGAAACTCCACAATGTTTAAAGCTTTGAAATCAGGGCACTGCCCTCTTGTTCCGTGGACATATTTTTCAAGGATTAATCACTTCCACCGTCAAAAGCTTTAGTTTACACCTTATTTAGCTTTGGCTTAGTCTATATTATGCCTTTTTTGTGTTAGGCCACTATTCGGATGCATGTTCCTAGAGAAAGCTTCTGTGGCAAGCTCTTATGGCAGCTGCATTTTCCACATAGGAGAGATGAGAAGCTGCAAACCTGAGACAGGTACCCACCACCTTACAGTGACTGTCTGTGTAATTGATCCCTTCCTTGCACTCCATTAAGTCTTCTTAGTGTCCACCATGGTACCTCCTCTGTTCATTTCAGTGACGCATGTGTGGCTGCACACTGTGCAAAAACATTTTGCATATGTGTATGGTAAGCACAAGTGCATTGTAAATTTTGAAGTAAGAATGGAATAGAAATGCCAGAGAAAGGTACAGTGTCATTTGCTATGTCTGCACAATATTTATATGAAGATGCAAAATAAATATCTGGTTATTGATGTGGAAAAAGAGGAATTGCCATGCAAAATCTCTATGAGAGTGCTCAAAGGCTATTATAGTTCTTTATTTTTATTCTTTGAATGAGAGAAATAAGAGCCTTCCCAGAAAAGGCCATCTGAGGGAAGCTGGTGCATAATGAGGAGTTTTGAGATTCATATGCATATTTTCATATTATTTCACAAGTCCAATGTGGTACATGAACCTGCGATAGAAGTGGGCAGCAGAACAGTGAAAATGTGGCTGTTTAGTATTTTACAGTTTATAAATTAATTTTGTTTCTTTTTCTCTTTTTTTTTTCCTTCTAATTGGCATATCTTCCTTTCTGGAAATTGATTTTTCAGTTCAAAGCAGCATTCAAAGGAAAACGAAAGAAGAAGCTGAAGACATTTTGAACCCATTTACATACTTCTAAAGAAATAATCTACTTTTTCAGAGAAAATGAGAAACAAGTATTTACATTTCCTTACCTCAAAAGAAACTGTAAAAAAAATTAACACTTTCATACAGTTTTACTTATGGTGACATTACTTTTTTTTTTTTGCTGTAAGAAGTCAGCACTTTTTTTTACGTCTGTCTTATAGGACATACCTATCTAGAATTCACAGATAATTGCATGAGATGTGTAGGTATGTACTTAGTATACTTCCAGCTATTTGACTTAGGAGTTGACCTTACCCTTCTCTTTGACCACAAAAACTTTTTGAGTTATTAAAACCTAAGGATTTCAGTTTTGTAGTGCTGATATACTTACCTATGAGTGAGCAGTGGACTACGTAAACATTGTACTGTTGCCAAACAGCCTGTGATATGCAGTCATTTCTAGTTCATTTAAGGTTCAGAAATGAAGACTCCTTCATGCTAACAGTATATCATTCACCTCATACAATTTAAATTGTTATTATTGCAGCTCGTGGTGTTGTTGGTATAAAATGTCATAGTATAATGCCCAGCTTGGATAGGAACAGAACTTGGATATTAATCTGAAACTGATTCTGTTTGTTGCTCAGGCTGAACCCTACCATGTGAAAATGCATTTGTTTGTTTGTCTACTAAGATTTAGGATTGCACATCGTCTTTATCCATAGTAAACATTTTGTTATATACAGTATACTAATTATTGTTGAACTGAAGTGTTTTTCTAGCCCCGGTGGCATAATGGAAATTATACTTGAAACTGCATAATATTCTTGGAAAGGGAATATAGACTTAGTAAAGAACATCATCATTTTGCTATAATGATAACGTACCTATTTACATAATGATAATGTACATATTTACTGCCAAGCATGTTTGTTCTGCATTAGTGTTGCTAGTGTGGCAGGGAAAATTGCAAAATGGAACTTTGATTTGTGCCTGGTGGCTGTTGTCTTGCGGGGGAGTGAAGAAGGACTAGAGGGCAATGGGGTATTTCTGAAACAAAAAGGAGTAACACTAGGCTTGCATTGTGTATGAGATCAAATCTGCACATGCCCATTTTCTTTCCTTTTTTCTTTTTTTCTGAGGGTCTTGTCTGTTAAATAAGTGAAAATCCTTTGTGAGATTCCTGGCAGCAGGCATAAAAAAGATGCTAAAAGTCTATGTTAGCAGCGTGCTCTCTCTTTGAACACATTCTCAAGTAATGCCACTGTTGGAATCATTTAATCTGAGAGATGAAAAAAAAAAATCTACATTTTTGGTTTCATTTCAAAATCTGTAATTCTCTGTATACATCTAAAGAAGCGGGAAATCTTACACTTGGAGGAGACAGAAAAAAAAGTTGGGAGACACTTTTCGGTGAGCTGTCATATGTTTTCTGAACTTTTTGTAATAGGAAGAAGTCTCTAAAGAGCCCTTTTCTTCACTCCTCTAACAAAGGCATGTCCCAGTTTATTAAAAAATCATACACAACAATGTTGCCTGCCAGGTTTTATAGCCCTAATGAAAATTTGGTCCAGAGCACAAAAAATATCTGGAAAAATGCCTGAAATTTCCCTGTCGCAGATGTTTCAACAGAAGGTGCTTGCATGCCATTCGTTAATATAATGCCATACGGGACTCGGTATGACCACTGCAATAACCAGTAAGTAACACATGCAGTGTGCGCATCACTGCGCCAAATTTTCCGTCTGTTGTGTGGGGCTTGTATCCTGTGGATTGAGACGTACCTTGATGAAACTGTATTGTCATTGAATGATAATATTTGTGGATCACTCTGCTAGAAAACATCCTATCAAGAATGTGGGAGGTCTGTGTAAAGAGTCGGTGCAGCTCATTGGCATTGCAGTCAGTTAGGAAGGATGGAAATATCAGTACTTATGCCCCTTTTTTAGCCTGCCTTTCAGATGCCAATTTACAGGAGCAGCACTCCAGATATTAAAGCACTTTCTCTTTGAGAGAGGTTGTTGAATTTTAATCTCAGGCATTATGTAATTAAAAGGGGCATGTGAAACACAGTAATTATCGATACAGTGGAAAAAATTACACAGACATAACATTCTCCCAAGATAATTATTTTTTATTTTGTAAGTTTAAAAGGGGAATGGACTGAAAGGAAACAGGAAAACAAAATCCTGAAGTATAGTGTACTCCATCAGTTCCAATTTCGTATCCTGAAAGGCAGAGAACCATCTAAATAACCAAGTCCAAAAATTCTCCTGTGCACACTGAGGAACATTGTCTTCTGCTCTTGGGATGGAAGCTGTGGAGTGTACTTCTTTGATTTGTGTAAGTCTGGAGGAGGTGATGTGGACTTTTCCCACTAGTAAAGGTGGGAGTTAAGCGTACAAGTCAATCACACTGTGGTAAGAAAGTACATGAGTGCTTCTCATGGATCAAACTGACACCCTGAGAAACACTTCCCCAAGAGTTAAATCTGCAAGGGGGTTGAGAGGATTTTATAATTTATTAGTATTCTTCCTCTCTGTTCAACACTAAGATTTCCTGGATAGTTTGACATTTCTTTTACGCAACAATGATCAAAGCAGGAAAAAATGTTGAGGCTGACTTGCCTGGAATTTGAGTTTGGGTTCAAGGTTGCATTTGGGTTCAGGGTTGAATGAGGGCTAAGATTCAACAGAAATAAGGCTTTTTCCATCGTCTAAGAGAACCACAAAGGTACCACCAGGTTTTGTTAACCATGTTTCTCAGAGATTTCATTCACATCTGAAATTAATCTGGAAAATCTTTATGTTTTTGACACAGAAGCAAAATCACTGAAAGAAATTCAGAGCCTTGGTTGTGAAGGTACATTCAGAGGACTTCTGTTTACACTTTAGATGAAAGGCAAGGCTTTGCTCTATAGTGGTCCTACTAAAATATCCCACTCCAGTAAATCCAGTTAGGCTATTCACGCTCTTTCATTTCCATTATTTTAAGAACTACTTCCTTTCTAAGATAGAACTAAATATAGATATTTCCAAGAACATATAAACCATCATGAGTAGGAGTAGAAGTGATATCTCCAGACAAATGGGGATCACTATATCATAATAAAGATTGTACGTTTTGTTTGCTAAGCACTAGTTACAGGACAGTGCTGCTGTGGTTTTTTTATTTTACTTTATATGTGATTTCATACATAACTTTTCATTCATAATTCAAACCTTAGACCCTCAGATTTCTGCCAGTAGGTTTTCATGACGCTATGGATTCAGAAGAATACGCATGACGTTCCTATTCAGGAGCTTCCTATTCAATCTACCTTTAACTGTATCATAGCCAAGTTCACAGTTGGATCCACAGCTGCTGCTAGGGAAGGAAGAGTTGGGGTGCATCCGGTTTAGGCTCCTCACAAAGTCACCAGCTGCCCCTGCTGTGATCTCGGCAACAGAAAGGACCAGGCAGCCCAATTCTGATACTGGTCTCCATTCCCAGTTCGGTTACTTTGAACCATTCTTCCCGTGAAAAGAGTGCCCCAATCCTTCTCAAGTTTGTGCCATGCCGATGTTCAAAGACCTTGAGTCTGCTCTGCATGAGATTTTTAGAGTTTCAGGTATATCAAATTCACAGAGTGTTCCCGGTACTCTTGCATGAAAATTAAATAAAAGCCGTCGTACTCTCATCACATGGACAGTTTGCCTTATGTTGTCTCAGTAACAGTGGGCAAGCAAGGAACAGAGAATTGCCTCTAAAGCCTCTGCAAACTGAACCTCATGAAACTTGCAAACAAAATGTAATTGTATGAATGGAAAAAATATAATTATCCAGGTTTCCTTTGATCTGGGAAGAGATCAGCATTATTAGAATGGATTAGCTGCAGTAAGTCAATGGTATCTGTTGGCTGTAAAATCATTATTATCTATTTTTCCTGTATATAGAACTGATTGAATTTGCAAATCAAGTTTCCCTGCATTGCATAAACTTTTTTTTCTGGAAGCTAAAGTGTGGGGAATTGGAATAGGAGGAGGAAAAGAGAAAAAAAGAATAGGAAGCATATTTATTAATGCCTACCAAGCTGAATCATGCTGTGAGGGCTGTGTTCTACCCTAGTGTCTCAGAAAATAGGTCTGCTGTTTTTTTCCTCTAAGCATGTATTTATTTGTAATTCGTTTTGCCTTTTGCAAGATTTCGTTTTGCTTTTGTAAGCACACACCTGCTCTATTTTCTCACTGGCTTCAGCAGTCCTTTCTATATTGCCTCTGGAAGTACATACTTTTCTTCAGGTGTTTTAATGAACTTGGACAGTATTAAGAGATCAGAGGAATCAGAGATGGAAATAACACCCCAATACCTAGGGAATTCCTTGCCAAGCAGGATGATGTCCCTACCCAAAGCTGTGGAGCTACTGAAGGCGTCCTCAATTTCCAACACAGTTTGCATCTAAAGTTTTTGAGAACCTGGAAATGATCCACTATGAGATTAAGTCCCCTTTGTGGCAGAATACAAACACACCAAGGTGATAAATCTGGCAGCTACAATTGGAAAGTGCTGTTGCAGGAGCCCTGCCCAACTTGGCTGTTTGCCCAGGAGTGTAAGGGCAAGGGCAGAACCATGCCCAGGATGGCCCGGTCCTTTGAGAGTTGGCAGCTATCATAGACTGCACTTTGGAGGATAAATCCAAATCTGCTGGATGGGTAAGAGTAAGCTGGGGTGGGGGGAAGTCCCATAGCTCTTTCATCCTTCCTTCTGCCCTGGCTGGTTCCTGTGTATGACCCATCAGGAAGAGGCAAACAAGAAATATCTTCACATGAAGTACAACATTTCCAACCTGGCTAAGAAAAAGAGGACCCTGACACCTCCTGAAGAGGCTTGACCTTGCAAAATTTTTCTGTGATCAGAGGTGTTAAGGTCACACACCTAACAAAAGCATTTACTCTCTTCTCAAATTCAGGTTACAGAGGTTGAGAACATTTCTGATTTGTTGATTGTTTTTATCTTTGGAATTAATTTCCCCCCTAGTGTCTCTTCCATTCATTTGCATTTTTTTATTATCTTATACAGCTTTTAACTGTGATAAGGCAATGCAGTTCTCAAGATACTTACTGTGCCTCGTCTGGCTTTGCTGTTTCTAAGGTCAATGAGTCTCCTAAATCTTCTGTGCTTTTCTTTGGTACCTGTGTATGTAGATCTTCATGGATGTTCCTCATTGGAGTCTTTTGCACACACTTGATTGCATTTGCGCTTATGTAAGAGAGCAAGAAGAAGAGAGAGCAAGGGGGGACTGGTCTCATTCATTAACCCTGAGACTGCCATTAGATTTGCAAAGTCACAGGTTACTGCTAAACAACAAAACAAAATATTTACTCTGTGGGAGCAATTTTCTCAAATATACTGTACTGTGGCAAAATCCGTATGAGTCATTTTGACACATCATAATTCATTTGGTGAAAGTCCATTTTGTATATGAGAACATCCATATACACACTGCAAATTTCTAGTTTCATAAGACACTCATCTTCAATCGTATAGAGAACCTCATCTATCTCTTTGCTAGTGCAAGAGCGTTCATTCTAGGGTAATCAATAGGGTCCTGTTCATTTCTACAGCATTCAAGATACAACACTTTCACTATTTATTATGAAACTGGCGATGAGAACCTTTATAAATTTTTTATTCATTTAATCCACCCAGCACTCAAAAAGTCCACAACAATTTTTTTTGTGCCTATATTTTGCCTAATTCATTCTCTGCACCCAGAAAGTTTTTTTTTTAGAACTCCGCATCATAGCTAAGAACTTCCATCTGCAAGAATGTCTTATTTGTCTACTTACAAGTGGCCAACATTTCTAATTTAGTTCTAGCCAAACTAAACATTTGAGGCTGTTATTCTTAGAAAATAATCTTGAATGCAAAGGGTTTACTTTTTGGGAAAGAAATGACTGGCAAGGAAACTGGATAGCAAAAATAAAATTTGATTTACCTTGTCAAATCACCAAAAACATTCCAGACTGGTACTGATCAGCTTTGTTTTTATTCTGTGTATGGCAATGGTAAAATCTTATTGGTATTGGTTATTATAAAATAGCCTTAAGGAAAAAGCAGACCTTTTGGATTAGCTGATGATGTCATAACCAATTGTGTAATCAATTGCTGTTAACCTTTATGTATATTTTCCTTCCACTAGCTCATTTTATGTAATTTCTAGTTCATAACTTCACTTCAGAGCATCTCACTCCAGGCAGAAACTCTTTGGGAACCATAATATTACTTAGATGCTGTAGATCCAAGACCTTGGAGAGCATCATTTTTAGGTCATTATTCCTGAAACCCTCTTGAAATGTCTTCTCAAACTGACTGCTGAGTGGTAAGTACAATAAAGCATGAAGGAAAAAGCAATGGAAAAACAAACCCTTTGAATACTGTATATATGTATATATAAGGTAGAAATATGAATAAGTTCTGGCCCATAGGATAGCAAACAAGGACAGTGAAAATACTGTTTAAGAAAAAGAAAATTTTTGGAGGGTGTATGCACTGTCTTAACAGTCAAAAGTTTTCATTTGCAGTTTTCCAGACAATATTCCCTATCTGATCTAACAGTATTTACATTATCCACTGACTATTTCACGTCTGGAAGGCAGCAGATTTAAATTTCTCAGTCCGTTTGGCTTTTCAAACATACGGTAATACAGCACGTACAACTGCACAACATATTTACCCCATCTGTATATTGTATTCCAACTTGCTGGCTAACAAATCGTATATACCACATATGATTTCAGAGTTAAAAAAGAATAGGAAAATCACACTTGTTAAAGAAATCTGTGCAGAATATTAAGAATCACTTCTTAGTGTTTCTATGTGTAGTGTAAGGTTGTACAGCTGTGTAAGCAAATCAAATACTTTTAAAAATTTAATACTGTTTCGTTGGTGGAGCTATAACTTAGCTAGTCTTAATTCATTTGCGAGTGTTACTCTTCACTGACAATACCAGTTGATTTTGCATATATCTCCTACAGGTGTGAGTTATATTCCACTGGAAAGAAGCTTTAGGGCCACAAGACAAGGGTTTTGTTGCAAGCCACCAATGGACCATAGGAGCACGCATTCTGTTTACTCTTCGTATTTACCTTCTTGAGGCAGCCATACACCAACTTATCAGAAAGATCTTTTCAGTGTACATGCATTAACACTTCCCCTGCTGAAAACATGATGTCTTCATACCATATTTATCTCTTTTTTTTTCGGTTGTTTTTGTTTTTCTTCAGTGTCATCCTGTTAGGTTGTAGTCATCCTGTGACTTGCAGATACCTCCAAGTCCCTCTCTTCTCTCGCTTCCTGCCCATAACTTCATACGTCCTAGTAAGATGTTGTGAGAAGCAGATGAGCTGCTGTGAATTCCAGGTCAAATTTATAGCTTTCAAACCGGCATGAACATTTTAGTTGTTGCTATGTGTATGCCTCCTTCCAACTAGCTTCAAAGCTCACTAACATTTTTCCACCATTTAGCTCCTGTGTCTGTGGAGCACAAAATGAGACACCTTGAAATATCATCTCTGCCCTCATATAAAAATGGAGGATGAGCCTTTCTTGAAGAGGTGGAGAAGGTGTGCTTCTTTTACTCCTGAGGAGTGCTGGACCGTAACTGACAATGTTTACCAGTGGAAACCAGCCACCCAAAACTGGCAGAGTCCCAAACTGTTCCTACTCCAACCAGCCACATGCCTTACTTGTCATTGACGGATTCGCAGTGTGTGTGCAGTGGATGACTAGTGGTGGCTTTGTGTTGCCAGGGCACGATGCCACAGAGCTGCATTTCCCCTCCGCATGGCCTCCATTTGCCTTTTTCCACATGATTATCACCCATCTGTTGCCCTCTGCCACGTGTGGGAGGGCAGCAGATGGGCCAGGAAACTGGAACACTGGAAAGCAAGATCTCCAAAGAGGGAAGGAGAGAAAGCGTAAGGTCAGAAGAGTGATTCTCAGACTAGCTTCAGGCAAAGAAGCACTCCGTGAGTGGGTAACTCACTATCCATGGAAACCCCAAAAAGAGCAATTAGGCCAAAAAGAAACCAGTCAGAATAAAACGTTTAGTAAAAATTAAGGAAAAGGCTGGAGTTAGGAAATTCTGTTTGAAGCTGTCAGTCTGATTATTTATCCTTCCTGAAAGACAGAGAAAAGTCTTTCTCTTACCAAGCCGTGATTTTATACAAAACAGTCAGACAAGAAATTAGTGCCTTTTGCTTCTGCAGAACCATCAGTTTCATTCAGTTTGTTGACTTACCTCTAAGGACCATGGTATTTATTTACATAATGTATCATTGCAAACCCATAGCATTGTATATCTGTAAAAAATACAGCTGTTTCTCTGTATCTCTCCCAGTCTCCAGCTTTTGCTCTTTAGCTTAGAGGCTACATGATGTAGGGCAGAGAGCAAGGTGATATCTACAAGTCATCACAGTGCCCCAGGCATTCAAAGTCTCTCTAATAGATTAGTAAGGAGAATAACAGAGTCAAAGTAAGTATTTCCTAAATAATACTTTCTTCACCTGCAGGAAAAATCAATAACATTTTATAAATGCATGTTACTGATGTAACGGAGATCCTGTGTATAGTAACCAAACCATGTTTCTTCATCAGTAATCTTGCTGGATCCTTATCCTTAGGTGCTTGTTGATGTTCCCATAGCTCATAAATATCCTCTGAAAAAATGTGTACGCTTTCTCTTTTTGTTTTTATTTTTTTCTGACAATATCAAGAATTATTTTGAAGCAATTGATGTTTTTAACAGGGGCAGCTTGTGAATCTCTATCCCTTTTATTTGTAGTTTTCAGTGTCATTCCATTTGATTCCAGTGAGAAATTAAAATTTATGATCTGATATCTGCTGATGTTAGATGCTGATTAAATGAATATTTCAATGTCCTTCCAGAATCAGGTAGAAATAATGTATGCAACTCCCATATCCCCTCAGAAAGGAGTCTCATGAAGTTTTTCTCTGAGAATATGCAAACACTGTGCTCATCTTTGCCTTCACCTCTTTCACTCGCCCAGCCAAAATGACGATAAGAATGCAAAAAACTTGTGGTTTTGAATAGGATTTGTGAGTTTTCTTCCTAATTATCATGATTTCCCAAATTCCAGAAGTTCCATTACTCTCTGTAGCTGAGTGTCACTGAGCTGTGAAGCAAGTACTCAGCAAGTACTCTGCACATATGCAGTATTTCAGAAAGTTAAGTCCTCACTTATGGGAAAGTAAATGCAAGGGGGATTTTGAATTATATCGAAGGGTAACTTAAGATACAGGTGATAGGAATCTAATGACTAGAAATAAAGTAATATTGAGTAGAAGAAAAGAATTTTAATACGTTTGGAAACATCCAATTAAAATTAGTGATATTTTCTTCAATGGCTGCATGTGTGTGTTTATGATATTTGTATTTAACATCAAATAATGCCTAACACTTATTTGTGATTAAGGGCTGAGGATGTGAGGCCTTTTGCGTCCCATAGTATCATGCATTTTCAGGTGTAAATGAACTGCATGTTACCTTCGACTAACATCGAGTGCTAAACTCGGCTTCCCCTGATTTACTCCTACAAGAGTCTTAGCATCAAGCTTTGTTCCTTTGTGATTAGGAGTAAGCATAATAGAGCAATGTTGAGTTACGACAGAGCTTTCTGCATGTGCCACTTGTCTGGGTGATTTAGGGAGAGCAGAACAACAGGGAAGTCCTACATGCAAAAGTAAAGTCTCTTTTTTCATACCCTGAATCTGGCAGAACAGAAATTTGAATTTGGGTCTTCTTTGTTCGTGGCTAGTGGAAAACCAGTGCTCCACTTCCAGCTGGAAAGCCTGGGAAGGAGCCAAAAAGAACATTTTGAGTGAAGTGCCGTTACCAAATGTGTTGGCACTGGACCTGGAGGCTTCAGGGATAAGAAGTGGAGAAAGACATGAAGAAAACCCTGGCAGTTAGCTGGGCAAGGGCCCTTATTTCTGGTCTGCGGTCACTACAGCTTGTTGACACAAATCATTTTTATAATGCTTTTGAAAATTTTACCTTTTCCTCACCATATTCCACTGCAAAACAAAAAAAAAATATTTTGAAACTCTGAAGGCTGTGAACTGCAGTCCTCTTCTCAGCTCCTCAAGTGATTTCTGGATCACACGGGAAGTCAGCCACGCTTTGGGCCATCTCACCACACAAGCCTGTGAGGTAACAAGAAAGTGTCCTGTCTCTAATCAGTGTTATGAGAAAAAGAGGAATTTCTGGCTCCTTTCCATGCTTTGTAGTTAATAGAAATCTGTTCAGATGTTTGAATTTCCATGCAAATAAGCCCCTCAGCTGCAATAGTCAAAAGAGTGGAAAATACAGGAGACTCTTTGGAGAGTTAACACCCAGTCCCTGTGAACATGAAGATGATTATTTTCCTCTACAAGGCTTTTTCACATGTGATAAGCTTGGCATGTTGCCTTGCTTAAGTGTCAAGCCTGAATGTTTTTTCTTTTGCCCTGGTGGTCCTGAGGAGTTACTGGAATACTTGTTGGACCTGTTTTATATCACTCTGTGCACTGATAGTGACATTGAGAAGAAACAGGTAGAGGAGTGGAAGGGGGATCTGGATTTTCTCTTGTTCAATTCTGATAGCAGTCTCCCTGTCTACCCGGGCAGCCCCACAGCTTCCTTCAGTCTTTCTTTGGCTCCTTGACTGTGCTTCTTGCATTATTGCATTGTAATCTCTTCTTGCTTTTTTTTTCCTCTCTTGCTCCCTAGAGAGTTGTCAAAGCTCCATATCTGTTGATGAATGAAAGGAATTTTTGTCTCCACTGCCTGGAACTGGTTAATGCAATTCTGGACAGTGCTGCTGGTTCACTGAGTCAAGTGAACGGCAAAAGTTTAAATACATGGAAAGATTTTGTATTGTGCCGGTTTGTACTGTCATCTGCAGATATTTTCTGCCTTTCAAGGAGTGAAAAAGACAAGAGTGTAGAGAGTTGTAAAGAGCTTCTAGAACTGAAGAATAAACATTACCAAATTCTACAACTTAAATGTTGGCAGTGGGAATCTAAAAAGATATGCTTTAACATTTGCACTAAAAGGCATTTTCATTCTGTTTTTGGAACAATTTTTCTCATTACTGTTCATTAGAGTGTGATGATAATCATATTGTTGTGTGTCTGGTGTGAGAAGTGGTACTTCTGGACAAATCCTGCTTCTCCAAGAAAAGACAATAGACATTGTCTATGAACAATAAAAGACTGATAAAGAGCTATGCCCTTTGGCAGTGGCACAGGTGTATAAGGTCCTGTGAGTTCAACGTCCATTAAAATGACACCTTGCAGAACTGAAATTTAAAGAAATTAGGAAATATTTACAAACTCTGAAACTTGAAGCTCAAGTTAATTTGTATTTTCAACATTTTTTGTAAGCTACAGTGTTGAGAACAATCTTGAGAACAGTGTTGAGAACAACCTTTGTTGAAGTTAGTTGGAAATGGGCTGTTGACTTCAGGAGGCCAAACTCTACTTGTTTGCTATAGACACATTACTGCTGCCTCTTAATCTTGGACTGACAGCTCTGTTTGGGACATAAAAATTTTTGTTTGAAGAACTAGATAAAATGCATTTGTCTATGACTCCTGAACTCTGTAGTTCATTGCTGTATCCATTATTAATAATGATTACTCATAGATCCTTGTGTTGACAACACTTCCACATGACCATATGTAGGCATAGAAAAATTCATGTGTTTGTGCAGGAATGTGCATTACCCTGCACGGTAGCTTCTTCCCAGCGTTTGTACAAGGAATATTCTGCCTGGATAAACAAGAACAATGGGCAACCAGTGAGCAAGAACTCCTTTGAATGGAAAGTCTTGGCTTGTAGCTTGAGCCAGGCTCCTGGAAGCCAACAGTACTCATCCCATGGATTGCAATGAGCTTTGTATCATGCCCTTTATTCAAAGCAGTGTTTGCAAATTGTCTTTTTCAGTATTCACCCAGCTGAAATCGTACTGCAAGCATATTCATATGGTATATTCACATAAATATGTGCCGTGATTCATAAACAAATTACATTTGCATCTGTCAGCTATGGCTGAGGAAATGACAATAAAAAGAATAACAAAACAAAAAGAGAGAAAAAAGTGACTATTGTGTGACAGTGAAAGGAAGAAACTCAACTACATTTCTATATTATCCCTGGTATCAGGTAGCAAAGGATTAAAAGGTTCCCTTCGGCCTTTCAAAAGCGTTCTACACAGAAAAAACTGTTTAATTCCTGTAGACTTAAAATGACATTGTTTATTTCAGACCATCTCAGAAAAATGTTTCACAGTAACTCTTGCACTTCCAACCCCATCTTGGCTTTTCTCAGATGCCTTTTTTGTAATTCTGAACTTCAGCTTGATAAACCAATATGAGAAACAGCAGGATCCAACCCCAAATTTCAGGTTCTCCAATGACAGTTGATGCGTTCCAGTAAAAAATGCTCATGAAGAAAGAGAAAATACTTTCTTTGATGTGCGCATCACTCTGGAAAGGCCAATTGAAGACTACAATTTTTACTTCTGTTTCCTTAGGAAAGTATCGGTGTTTGTTTGGTTGGGGTTTTTTTGATTATTCTTTATGCAATACTTTCTTCTTAGCTGAGAAAATGACCTCTCAGCTGATTCTGCCACCAGTGGCATATGAAAAAGTGGCAGTAGGTGTGACTAAAGAAACACCTACTGAATCATCCTTATAGATATGGCTATGCCAGGGCTTGTAGAGAACCAGGGAAGATCCTTGTAGTCCACCCACCTAGGCAGAGTATGTCAGTGCAATTCACTGAGCTGGCTTATGTGCAGTGTTGTAATGTTGTTTCTTCCCAAGCCATGAGCCAGGCTTTGAAATTACGTATTTTTCCTTGCTCTTGTCCTGAATTCTGTTCCCTCTGTACAGAGTATCTGTAAAAACAGGAATCAGCATTCTCAAAGAAGGCTAATTATTTTGAATGCCCAATTAAAGACAAATTAAATGGACCTGGCTTTCAGAAAGTGTTGAAACACAGGATGTTAGGACTTATTAAGACATCTCAGTTTAGGTTTCCAAAACCAATCTTCATTTCTTAAAATTATATTCCAGGTTGATATAATCCTTTGGTAGTAAGGACAGAAGAAATACGGATTCACTGTAATACGGATTCTCACGATACAGTCAGAATCTGTGTGAAACCTCATGACGCCTGCCTTTGGTTTAAGAAATAAATGAGGTAATCATAAAAGCACATATCTGGGGAGTTTCAAACTATAGAATCATGCAGGCTTTGTACAGCTGGGTGCTCATAATCAGTTATAGCACAAAAACCAGAAAGGTCCTTATTACTTTCCATATAATTTTTTATTTCTCTCCAAATATCAATGTTATATTGACTGTTAATCTGAAAAACCTCATTTAATGTCAGCTTGCTCACAGTTATGAAAATTCAGGTAATGTATTCCTGCTACTAATTGTATTTGAGAAAGTGTTATTAATTTCATATATCAAGTTCGTAGTGGCCATCTGTTCCCTCCGAACTGCTGCGTCTCCCTCCATCTGCCCTGTTTTTCTTCTGCTAATCGGGTGGCAAGGGCTCAGATGATTGGGAAGTTTCACTCTGACTTTTGATTTGTCACTCATCATCAAGCCAGCTGTGCATTTTTAAACAGACTCTTGCAACGGGTGGTGCTGAATTTAAATCTTACTGTCTGAGTTTTTTAAAAATAAAACTTTGTTTTTATAAAAAAATCAAAAAGAAGACAGATTGTATTTTCTACAGTGTAAAATGTGCTTTGCTGCCACTAATTCAGCTGCATCTGCACTCTCATGAATATAGATGAAGGTACATGTCCAGGATATTATTAGGGACTGTGGAGAGTGGTGAAGAATTTCAAATGTCGTAAGACATCACAAGTTTCTAGCACTCAGGTCAGTGAGCAAGCACGTATGATTCTTCTGGCTTCAGCTTACACTAGACTGAAGTTATGATGTTAGTGCAGACCTGTAAGGGCAGACCTCAAAAGCAGTAGATGTTCATATGTCTAAAAGTGAAAATTATTCAAGAAAAGCCTTTAAAATCTTTTCCATCTTTTCTTCCCCCTGAATCTAGCCACAGAAAACACTGAAAAACACATAGAATCTATGTTTCCCATTGCAGTGAAATTCCCATTTCACTGTCAGAAGGATCTGTGAACTATCAGACAGGAGTAGGTTTTGAAATCCTTGTGGATCCCAGATTCACAGAATACTCCAAGCACTCCCTCTCAGGGGGTGGCTCATACATAGATTGTGCTGGGAACAGTGAGAGTTGAAGAATGTCAAAGCAGTCAGGCAAGACTCAGGCTGCACTGAGGAAGGTCACTATAATTTCAGGTAGTAAAAGGGTGGTTAAAACTCTCAAGCAAAGCTTTTATCTCCTTTCCAAGATCCACGTTGCCCTTAGCTATAATTATTCTAGATATCTCTGTTATCCATGCAAATGCTCAATTTGTTTTGACTCTTTTTGAGACCATTCAAACCTAAACTGAAAGATAAAGTATTTATGCCTGGTAGAGAGGGGATATTGCAATAAACGACTGGATGAAATTAAAGCAAAGGAACTTAAATCTGTACAAGAAGATGACATTCTCAGAAATGAGATGCATTAAACGAAGGAATAATATTGTCATGGATATTATTGAAGCCTCACGACATGGCCTATTTGAAACAAGGGCTGACAAAACAGCCAAAAACATGTGGCAGTGGAAATGAGGTGAACTGGAGAGTTTATCAGGCTCCTTCTATGTCAATCTACTATTCTGCAATCTGATTTATGAAATCCAGACAGCACAAGGACATTTGCAAGTAGGAATTCATCATAGTATCTGAGGCATATGATACTGTTTTACAGCTCGGAGGTGACGTTTGATGATTTCTCTTTGCAGGGGTTCATGAGAACATTTCCTCTGCTCTATATTTACGATAGGTCTGAAATAAAGTTCGTATGTGAGATCCTGTTTGTGTTAAGCAGAGACAAAAGAGATTTGCCCAATACACCACCTATTCTTTGCAGTGTATTCTCCACATAGAGACATGCTTACCTTGGAGCTTGGGGCAGTTGTCTCCAGGAATAGGAACATTTTCTCCACTGGAAAGCATTTCTGTCAAAGCCACTTCTGCATAAAGGTACATACAAATTTTATATGTATCTAATATTAAAAACATTTCACTTGTGTTTGATTTTCCCATTTGAACAGTCCCAGGGCTCTGATAAAATTTAATCAAAATTGTCATGTTTCATCTGATTCTTAGCTACTGGCAAGAGATACCACAAATATTACCTGATCCTGTTGTGAAAAATATAAATACAGACCAACATGCTCTGAAGTTTTGAGAATCTAATCAAACATCTCACTTAACTTGGTAGCACAATCCAATAGCTAACTGCTTCTACCTGGTTTCTATGGGTGGGAGGAGAAGAGTATATGAGGAGGGGTAAGACTATCACAATGTCCTCTCTCTGACAATAGTACCAGGAGTTTTGCAAACCTCTATGCATTCTTTCATCTAATATTATTCATGGGAAGTTGAGCTTTTGTACACCATTATAATGTGTTGTATTCACAAGCCACGGCATTTCTATGTGCAAGTGAATAGATAAACTTATGACTGGTCATTTCCAGATAGACTTGATACACTTGTGGGTGAAACTGTGGAAATTGTGTGCCAATTTTGGCAACTTTTCCAAGGTTATGTACCCACATTCTATATTGACTGTGTGAGTTGAATCACTAATTAACTGAAAAATGAACCTAGTCGCAGTTCAAGATTTGCAAGTTAGCAAGAACTCCTTTTAGGTTTCAACTCTTGCAAAAAGGGCACCATAAGCTAAAACTTAAACTTGACTCTCTTTTATCAAATTGTTATGTTACAAGGGGCTATAAAATATTGTATTTCAAAAGAAAATTCAGAAGCAAAAACAAAGTAAAAAGCTGTCCAGTTTCAGTAAGGATCATAACACTGCTCCTTTAATTACCTTGTATTTTTCTGTTTGTCAAGCTATACAGCTTTTCAATGCATCCCATGAACAGATTTTTTGTTTATGTATTTTAATGTTGATACAAACCCAGAGAGGAAAGTCATATGTTGTTTCCTGACTCATCTACAAGATGACACCTAACTTGCTCTGGGTCTTGGATTTTTCAAATTGTAGTGTGTCTTTTGGAAGGACCTACACATGTTCATTTCTGCTGAAATGGTCTCCATAATTGCCATTATTAATAGTAGTGACAAAATATTTACCTGGCATCATTACTTTGACTGCAGTTCATGTGTAATCTTATTCTTCTGTTTATCAGGCAAACAACCCTAAGACATTTTAGTGTCATAACAAGTAAAATAAAAGATGAAGCAAGATCAATATCTCTTGTAAAAGCTCCCAGCTCATTACACTTCAGCACAGCTATACCTGGTTATGCAAAAGGAGGATTCTGTCTGCCTTTCAAAAATCCAATTAGAAGTTGCAGATACAATAATTACACGATATACTTACCGAACAAGTGAGATACAAAAGTAAGTAGAAGCAGGAGATGAAAGACCTTGGGCAAGAATGCTTGTAATGAAATCAGCCATTACAGAGCACACTAATTCAAGCAAATCTTGTGGAAATTTTCAAAATAGGGAAGATGTACCATGGAGACACCCACATGTAAGCTATGACAGAAAAGACAGTTTTGTTTTTGTTCTTGACCTAGAATCCTCCAACAAAGGGGTTGCAGTGCTCATCAAAGCATATCTGAAAGTGATTTGAATGTAGATGGTGCACAAGTAAAGAAGTTTAAATAACACTGATGTATTTATTTTACTGCCAGGTCCCATATCAACCACACAATTGGAGCAATTATCCTAGCTAATTATTCTAAGTGGCCCAGCACTCTAGACAAGAGGAGGTCAGTGTGTCACTAGTCTACCCTGAGGAGGCCCTTGCTGCAGCAGAAGAGGCATATCAATATTCAGTGATGTCCTGCTGTCTTGGGGTCAATGAAAAATACCCAGTGGGGTAGGATTCAGAAGATTTTCAATGCGAGAAAAAAAACTGTGCAGAATTAACCAAACATTTCTAGTTCATCTGTTCATTGTTCTTATCTATGAGGTTTCTGAATCTCCAAGGAAAACGCTTAAGCGGAGGTGGGGACTGGACAAGAGCAGGCTATCCATGTGACAAGAGTAACATGGATAAGAGAATTTTTAAGAGAGTCCAGCTGCCTTCGCTACTGTAGACTACTATATAAAACAAGTGTAGGAGTCTGAGACAAAGAGACAACCTGATCAAGGCAAGAGGCCTCTATAATTAATGAGTGATTAGAGCTATCAGTGGGCTGAGCATTCAGACTCCTCTTAATAAAGCCCACCTATAGGAAAGGGAATGCACAATGGCTACAGAGCTAAGACAGAAGGTTATGAAGCCTTTATATAAACTTCTTTATCCCTGTTTTATAAGAAAATTATTCATGAGGATGAATTCTCCATTTTCTAGGCAGAAACAGTGAAGTACAACACATGTAAGATTAAATTATGCACCCAAGTAATTGCACAGGTTTTTTTAACACCAAAAATAGGAACAGAAGTTGAGCTCTGGCTGTGTACAAACCAGCACAATAGTAATTTCTCTTTCCCAAATCCAGACCTATGCTTTTTCAAATAAATTGTTAAGCTACCAGATTAGATCATCGATGACTAATAATAAAACATATTTTCCTCCTCTCATCTCTTTCTTATCATTGTGACCAATGCATAAAAGTTATGTTATGCTTTGGGAATTTATATGTGCATTTGACAATAAAAGCAGACTTAAGTAAAAAGTCGTGTCCCGGGGCTAAAATACCACTATCCTCTCTCTGTGTGGGTAACGGAACAGATTCACCTTCACCATAACATTGGACTGAATTACATGTTATAGTCCTTGACATGCTTTGACATGACTAATGTGACCCAGCTGGACTCAGCGGCAGAAAAATGTGAACGTAGAATGTGTGGGTTTTGAGATACACATATGCGTTGAGAACAAAAAATACCCATGATTGGGTTTGTGTGATTAAACCAAAAATAAAAATAAGAAGAGAGAAATCCATGAGCTTACAAGGGTCTGTAAATACACAAGCTGTCATATTTCAGTATTTACATGTATTGAAAGGTAGTGGGTGACTGCGTGTTTATAGACAGTGGGTTTCGAAGTATACATGTGTAAACTATTCCCTCTGTTGTTTAGAGGATGACCATATAGCCAGGTTTTCTTAGTGCAGTGTTTAAGCAGGAGCCATATGATACTATGTTTTATTTAAAATTGGGCTTGTACCACTGAGGCTGGAAACTTGTATCTTTAGAAGAATTTCATATTGCACAGTGCTACCATATGTTGCCTACTTTAGTGTTTTTAAGGAGATCGCCTACTGCCTAAAGGTAGCATGTCTCAAATTTACAAATCACATATTGCTGGAGGGCAGAAGTGAAACCGTTGATTTAAGAGAATGCAATATGCTTAGTTTAAGGGTGTTAATTCAACTCTATCATCCTTTAACATTCCTTACATTGAAATATATTTTAGTGCAGGGTGGGGGAAATGAAAAGATTGGAACTACAGGTTCTTTAATTGCGTTTCAGTCTTAAAAGGAGAAAAGAAACTGGCTGATTAGGTAGGCAGACACTTCTAGCATAAGTGTTCTTGGAACCTCTCGAAATGAACACTCTGAATTATGAAGCTGGCCTTTTACGTTTCTCATCATTAGTGTAAATGGAGAAGTAGCCACTAGTACCTTGCAACTAATTTAGCAGATGGACCTGTTCTAACATTTGCTCTGAATTACCTCGTGCATATTTTAGAGGGAAAACTTGTAATTTATTTATATATTTTAATATTTAACTTTCTTAAAAAAATTTGATGGCTCACAGTAATTTAATACCTTTCCATTCAGTGTTTGCCTTCAGATAGCTTCTGCAAATTTAGAGATAGAGAAGTCCTAATCCCTCCAGATGTAAGATCATTACCCTATTCTCCACTGCTTTATCAATTCTAAATTAAAATATTTCAAATGATAAAACTTCCAGTATTTTCCTAAAAAAAATATTCCACAGTGAAATAATTCTCCCCAGCTTCAGAGCCTAAGGGTGATGAGCAGATCTAACAATGCTGTCATTATTAATGTTTGCTGTATTTCTATTAATGTACCTGATGGAAAGATTAAAAAAAATAAATAATTGGAATCGCATTGTAACACAGTGACCCATAACAAAGATAAGTCTCCCTCTCATGGGCTTCTTTATGTAGCCCCTGGGCCTGAAAGCACAGGTGAACAAAAAAGAAAACAAACATTACAGGGTGCTGATGTAACTAAGTAGCTGTGCTCAAGGTCTCAGAGACAGGTGGATCTTGCTTTCAGATTGCCTGTTAACACAGAGATTGGGTGAAAGCCAGCCTTCCCCCCAGTTTCCAGGCTCATCTGTGCAAATTTGGGTCAGCAATTCTGTCCAGAATAGCATAAGCCAATGTGTCAGTGGTAGGAAAGATTAGCAGGTTTGTGCCGTTACAACATTAAGTACCAAATTACTGTGGAAATAAGGGATAGTTTAAGGGAGGGTAAAGTGATGGTTTTCTATATTTAATGGGGAAAAACACTAGGAAAAAGCTAAGATGTGCCTGATGAAGCCATGAATCGAGATACTAAGGCTGCTGCTATTATAGCCCGACAAAACTGAGGGTAGTCCGCTCGAAGGGATCAAGGCAATGTTCAGTGTTAGTAGTTTGGCTTCATTTCCATTTTATTGCCTCACTGTTAAATACAATGCTAGAAAGCATGGCAAAAATGAATGCTAAAACAGAACCTGAATAGGTCATGAAATTATGCATCCTAGTTTCTGCAGTGTTTTGTTGTGAGTAACTTAGAGAGTGGAATAGGAAGTTTCTGAAATAAATTTTTCATATATCTTGCATGTGTTTCATGCATTCCTGACTTATAAATTTGGTAATAATGGTGTTTTTTAAGTGCTTTGGTGACAGGTTTCACATAGGGTGTATTTTTTGGAAAGTGCTAACATTGTCTTCCAGGGCTGATGTGAGCAGGTTGGGTAATTCTTTGTAGGAAACGGCTGTGGCATGTGCTGAGCTGAGTCTCCAGTTTCCAAAGCAAGTGTTGAAGCTAGGCAGCTTACAAGTCGTCCCCATTATCTTGGACGGGCACGGAATCTACAATGCTCCCACATGGCTAAATAGTCTTCAAAAATACCACCGTGGTTTAATTTACTTAATATTAGTATCTATGTTAAACTAATACCTTTCTTTCTCTTAAAAACATGGGTAGTTTATGCAGTGCTTTCTTGTCAGGTAATAGCCCTCCAGATTTATTTAAAGAACCCTTTCTTGTCAGCACAACAGGAGCCTCCCCCCTCTACCCCTTGCCCCGGTGATGATGGGAGATTAGGTGCCCCCAGAGACCGAGCTGGCTTTATGCAGGGCACCCCTTTGTGCAGGCTGTGCTGTGGCTGACGTTTTAAAGCCTGTGGGGAAGAGATTAAGCTCTCTGCAGCCGGCCGGCCTGGGTGCGGCTTTTTCCCATTTTGGCTAGCAGATGGTGGCAAGCCAACAGGTGCACCCCGATGGCAGCACCGAGCCCAGCACATCTGCTCGCCGGGCAAGCGGGAGGCTGCACCCTGGCCCCATGCCAGCTGTGACGTGTGCTCTTACCAGGCAGAAGGCAAGGAGGTGAGAGATGGAGGCTGGTGACCTTCAACTATTAACCTTTTTACATTATGCTCTGAAAAGGGATGGTATGGCAAGAATGCTTTGGTCTGAACATTACGGGATAAAAAATGGAGACCAGGAGGGGATTGAGTAACGGCTGTAGGAAGTGGTGGGCGGTTTTGGGTTAGGTTTCGTAGAGAGTGACGAGGTCTCTCAGCCACTAATAAAAGCCCAGCTCCTCATTTATATCCATTATTTCAGAGAGCATTGGTGGATCAATACTGTACTAACTCTGGATTTTTTAGTTTTTCTGATCAGAAATAAAAGTAGAGCAGTCAGACTGGAATTTCTGAGGTCCTCTGTGTTCAGATCTGCTACAATCCAAGAAAATACCCCAGCCTGTTTAATGCGAAGAATACAGTCTCTGCACTCAAGCAACATCCTGTATTAATCTGTTACTGCAATTATAAACATCATGGGAATGAGTGGACTCAAAATGACAATTAATACTCATTTGTAACACTGTCATATTTTCTAAAGTCTATGTTCTGTACTAGCTTCTCACTTTATATATCTCTGTATTCAACCGTTTTCCTCCCCAACCTGACCAGATCCTTCTGTAGTGTCCTGCCTCATATTTGCTTCAGTCCAGCCCTTATCCACCTCAGTTATCACCCTGCACAGACAAGCAACTCTGCATCTGATCTTCTTGGCTCAGAGTTAGACTTTTTAACTGTTTTTTTCTCACTTTCACTTTTCTTCCTCCCTGCTTCCCCCTTAGCTCTCTTTTCAGTCTGACTTGAGGTGAGGTCTGCTTTTCCCTCAGGGCCCTTTACTTCTGCTAATGTTCCGGGTCCATTGCAAGGTCTTCACAAACCTGGCAGTTTCTGATAGACTAAGTGCTATCTCAGTCTCTTGTAGGTCTGGGGCTTCCAGGAGTCAGAAGCACATCATGAAGCAGTGAATTTCATTACTCTCATGTGGAAAAATATTGGCTCAGATGAGGTTAGAAGAAACCTTCTGGTTCAGAGGATATAAGCCAACCCAATGGAGTCCCACAAAAGGATTATTGCTTTACTCCATTTGAATATTCACAGTTTTAATGGCTGGGCTAAGCTATGAGTGGTTTCATCTTTCTTTTGGACAGCCTCAGTTCCTCCCAGGGCTGGAGAAAGGAGGTGCAAACGCATTGAGAAATGTTTCCATCACAGTGAAAACCAAACTACATAATGTCTGGAAAGATGAGTGGTGGCATCCAGGCTTGCCTGGATTCAGATTGCTGAGGCACAGCCCTAGTTGCAGTTGCATGAGTAGCCTTTAGTTAGTTCACTTGGAAGACAGTGTAACTGATATTAAGCAGTATGTGGTCTCACACCAGAATTGCCAGGAAAGTGTACAGCAGTCTTCCATAGGAGAAATTCTTTTGCGGGATTAGCAGCCGAAGGATACAGTGAGAAATAACTTCATTAATTGAAACCAACGTGAAAGACTGTGAGACAACAGGTTACTGGATCTATAATCTTAGTAAATTCATAAGTTCATTCTTTAAACTTTGTTAATGCTTTTTAATCTTCCTAAGCTATCAATGGTTGCTCTGCACTTAGAGATGTCAAAAAAACACTTTATTTCTAAAGATGGAAACCCACTCTGCAAATACTTTTTATTCAAAAACTTTTACTCTTAATTTCAAATGATTGTTCAGAAGTTTGTCAGTAAAAAAAATAGCTATTGTAAATTTTCAAGATAATCTTACTGCAGCATAGCTAAGTTCATACATAGACATATTCAACAAAACTATTAACGTTTAATTTTTGTGATTTTCTCCAGCATACACTACATGCTGCAAACTATATAATATTGACCTCATGTTTCTGAGGATTACACTAGCCGTAAGAACAAACCTTTGTGAATATGGACCCTGGTCCCCTCTGGAAAGCCTGGAGGAATTTCATACAGGTGCATAATCTATCTAAATATTTTTTAACCACTGCACAGCATGCTTAAAGAGTGATCACATAACAGTGGAGTATGTTACAAAATAATTAAACCAGTTACAGAGCAGAGATCACTCCACTTTAAACTCAACAAGTTAGAAAATAATGTCAAAAAATCCTTAATACATTTTTTCCTGACTTTTGTTTTCCCAGGTCTGTTTAATTCCTAAATATCTTTGTCTCTAAGATCTTTGAAGAGTTAGGCTTACTACGCAAAATAAAAATATTTTCAGACTGTGGCAAGGTTTTATCCTCAATTTAAAACAGGTACTGTCTTTGCTGGTAGGGATGGTCCTATTGCAAGCCTCAGTAGGCTCCTGGAAAGCTGACAACCTTGTTTTCCTTTGGGGGGGTTGTGGGGGGGGGGTTGAGAAACCAGCTCAGAAAGGGTTAAGTGGCTGAGGACCAGATGCAGCTGGGCTCTGTTAATCTGCAGGGACCAGCTGCTTTGTATAAAAAGGAAGACAAGAAACAGGAGTGGCTAGTGCTAAGGGAAAGTTAAAGGTATTGAATAACTGATGGAAGGGGGGAGTGAGCACTTGTGTGTCAGCTTTTAGTGTGCTGGAAAAGGAAGAAGAGCTCTGTAGGTATTTTGGTTTGGTTGGGTAGCTGCTATTGCTAGTGGTGATTGACAGCCCACACAGGATACTGGGTTTAAGTTCTCAGGCACTCCTAAAAAGATGGCCCTGTGGTGTAAAAGCTGGTAATTGAGCAAACCAGGTGTAAAAAGCCACAAATTGGTTTTGATTTCATTTGAATGCTTTTGAAAGATGGAAAAAGAGCAGTGAAGGCTTTTGGTGCTTTCTGCAGTCTTAATGTAAGAGCCAGAATGACCTCTTTTTTTGGCTGTCCCAGCAAGTTGTGAGACAAACGCAGTTTGTATTTCTCAAATGTGACGAAGACCTTCATCTGCCCAAATGACTATACTTTCTTAACTGTAACACCTGCCTGTGACAAGGAGGCTGTAGAAGGAAAATCCCTGAATGGTTTTTACTAATTCTATTCTTTAAATATTAACTCTGAGAGGCTTTACTGTTAATCTCACTGTAGCTGCTTTGAATGAAAAAACTCTATAAGCAGAAGTTGAATTGCATAATACTATGTACAGAGCTATTAAAATATATTTAGCGATTCCATTAGAAATCTGCTGTTGAGCAAGGCAGAGCATATGGAGAGAAGTTGGTGAAAACCTGATTAAACATTTATATGGAGCATATTTTGATTTAACTTGCATAAATAATTCATTATTTTTGTTTTCTTTCTTTCAAAACCACCCTTTTCTACACCTGCTGTGCTAAAAATAATGCTACTGTATCTGTACTGAAGAAGTAGCAGGAGTGTATAGACCATACCTATCCATCAGCACCAGAGGCTACTCTCTCTCAGGTTGGATAGATCTGTACCCTTTTGAGAAACAAAACACTTTATTCCTATAAAATCTGCAGTAGCTTTCTTTTGTCCTTACAAATAGTAAAGTAGTGATGTTCCAAGGGCAGTAATTATTATGCAGAAGTTAAGTTGTTCTAGGAGTCCAGATCAATAGGAGAATTTCCCCAAAGCTAATGGAAATTGTAGCTCACACATCAGATGACTGATCTATTTTCTAAACTGAGTAACAGTTTTAAAAGGAGATTCATTTCTGAACTTTGCCAAAGTCTGGGTTTGATATTCTAGTTCAGCCTCAGTTTTTGTACTCTGTTGGGATTCGAAGTCCGATTTGCAATAACACTAAAGGTCTTTTATGGCTTCTTGATGTTAATAACGTGGCATAAAGTGGGTCTAAATCCTGCTTTAAGGCTCCCTCTTGTCACTAGATATATGAGAGAATTCAAGCTTCTTCTTTAAGAGCTGATCCGAGTGAGCATTCAGGTGCCCCGAAGCATGGATTTCTCTCTGAAACTCCCCAGAACAAGGTATTTCACAAAAACTGCTTCTCTTTTCCCTCCCACTGAGTTTCAGAGTTCAAACGCTGGCAATATCTAGTACCATCTTTTCTTGTCTCCTCATTACAAGTAAGGTTTCATTACCCACTAAACAACCAGTGCCTGCTTTCTGGTGTCAGCATTGTCCAAAGATCCTTTCTCCCACTGCCGTTACTCATTACAGAGACGTGCTGCTCTTTCATGGTGGCTCAGCAGATCACAGAAACATGGGGCTCTGGATCATTACCAGGGAACAGAGTCACTTTGGGGTCATTATCAGAGGAAAGTGTCACTTTTTAATTTTTTTTCTTTTTTCTTTTTTTTTTTCATGGCAGCTCTGTGTGGCAGAGGTTGTCTTCTGAATACTGTGTAACTTCTGCAACCCAGCAGCTTCAGCTGATGTGGTTCAGCAGGGAATTAAATTATAAAATTTTTTTGGAAATAGGCTGCTTGAAGTCTTTTGAAACAGAAATAATATCTCCTGAATGGAACATGCTATGTTGAGTCCTGAAGGGCCTGATGAAGCTGCTCAGATAAAAGCTTCTGATAGTGTTTGTTTGCCAATGTATTAATTGTAATGCGGTGAAGCAAAAATCCCCCCCAAACTCTGAGTGGCTGTGCAGAGTAATTCTTCTGATATTTTAGCCACTTTATGGACTGATGCTTTTGGCTTATGAAAGCAGCCTGTTAGACAGCAAAGGGGATCTCTAATGATACTTATGGGCCTGTGGCTTTGACAGTTGTATCTCATTTCTGTGAGCTTCTCAGCACAGTGAGGAGAGTTTAGCACTACAGACCTGTACTTGACCAGTCTTTGTAGTGTGCTGTGTGCAGGGAGAGCACGCAGGTAGCGCTCAGCCAGGTTCACGCACACGAAGCTGCTGATGCCGTAGTAGCGGCGAGCATGTGGGAGAAGCTATGTTGGTTTGTGAATTTCATTAAAAATCTGAGATGTCTATGCACACAGCCTTATTCACAGTTTTTTCTGTATTGTGATTTTAGGATATAACAAGGTGTTAACAAGAAAAACATGTTTTCATTAAAGCTGTATACAAAATGTATCTTTGCCCTGAGCCCTTCTGTGTGTTTATTTTTCTGAAACAGTCTGTTACTTAAAGAAACAAACAAAAACTGAAGCAGGGGAAGAAACTTTTTGCTTTCTGAGTGAAGAAGGTCCATTTCCACCCTCCAGCCACTGAGGATGGTGAACTGCCAGGTGGGCCCAGCTGGCCCAGGTGAGCATCACACCTCACCTGTTGAGCCTGTTTAGTTAAGCTGCTGTAAACATTTGCTCTGTTTTCTTTCTCAAAGTCAAAACACTGTAAAAATAATGGCTGCCATAAAGAGTGCATTAAACACTTTCTAAAAGGTTATAGTTCGCAGCTGTGGGGTCACTGCCCTCTTATTATAGAGCAGCAGTGAAGCAGGATGCCTTTCCACCATGCACCCTCTGTGGAGCAGCAGAAAGCATTGCTCTGCCTGCTCTGCTGCAGGCTTGTGGGTTTCAGGGTGTTGAGCAGTGTCTGGGGGGTCGGGAAAGGGATAAGAACTGGGCTGTGGAGGTCTATTGCCAGCCTGCTTCTCTTGCTGTGTGCAGTGGGGCTCTCCATGCATCCCATCAGTGCCTGTCCATGACCTTCAGGTAGCAGCAGGGAAGAGAAATTTACTCAGGAGGGTGAGGGGAAAAGCAACAGGGTACAGCAGAAGATGACACGCAGAACTCTGCAGAACCTGGAATTCTTGTACGAGCCCAAGATAAGCATTCTGTTGATGTGCAGTAGAGAGAAAAGGGAATGAAGACTGTAGGCTTCAGTAATTTTAATAATGAATTGATTAAATAAGGGCTGTGGTACAGGTACAGACTTAGGTAAGAAAAACATTTGCTGGACCAAGCTGGAGTTCATGAGTAATTATATAAACACCTGTCACTGGGGAATGGGGTTTTGCCTTCTGCTGAGCACACAGCCTGTGACAGGTAAGCCCTTAACCCTCCTTTGTGATGAGTGTCCCTTGGCCACCTTCCTCGTCATGTCTCACAGGTGAAACTGCAACAAAACTTGTTCCCTGGTCCAAGGTGTTTTGGGACTTCAAATGGGAGCTACAGTCTTATGGGAGAAAAGGAATAAGCTTGCACCTAAGGCTATGATGCTTTTTGCTGTTCTTATTTGTTTGTCTGTACCTACAACTGTGCACAAAATCAGTTTTACAATGTGACAGAAGATAAGACAGCCTGTTTTGTCCCCTGCTCCCAAAGCATTAAGGATCCTTCTGGCATATATACTGCATTCAGACTGCTACAGGAAAGACTTCTCTTTTTTAGTTTTGCTTTTTTTTTATTTTAGAAGTCCATTAGGTCTTTTTGCTGTTGTAAGCAAGCATGGGGAGGGAGTGGTTGTTTTACACTGAGTATTTCTCAGATTTTAAAAGCAGACAGCCAGAATTATGCAAGGTTTTTAAAACAATAAAGAAATGTTAACTCTCTCTTAGTTAAAGCATGAGGTTTGACCGGTGAAACCAAGCAGGTGCTTTGGGACAGATCCTTAGCTAGAAGTGTTGTCATGTCGGACCCAAGGGAGCTGCAGCCTCCCTGGGTAGCTTGCCTATAGTTTGGATAGCATAAGTGGACCTGTGTTCTTTTGTCATGTAATGGCTCTGTAGTGGAGCTCACGTTCCACCAAAATAAAGTCCAATCTGTTATAAAGAAAAGGGACAACAGGCAGCTACATGCTGGATCAGTCTGGTAAGGACTACAGTCGTTGAACTTGTTCTCTAAACTAACAAGAGCTTAGGTTCGTTCCTGATCACTTATTCTCCTGCCCTCTATCCATCATGCTTTTTATTCCCATACCATAGATTCATAGCTTGGGAGAAGCAACCTTTGAGGACTGTACAGTCTTTGTGGAACTGGCTGGAGTCAGAGGAGTCACATTTTCTGTCACAGCCAAGAAATTAATTCTGGCAGGAGTTTTACATTGAATTTGGAAATTAATTGAGTACTCATAATTTTGCTGGTATTACCAGTGTGGGGAGAGAAAGAAAAGGAACATTTGTTGCCAGGTAACTATTGTAACTGGGCAAGTGAGAAGTAGTTTTAATCCATGCTTAGTTTAGCTGGCAACCGTGCTTGTCAGCTGCTTTGAAAGTGCTTCATGAGTACAAGGGAAAGAGCAGCCCCTCATACCTGCTGTATGCAAGGAAACGGGGAACTGAAAGGTACATTACTGCTCTCATCTGAAATGTATGGGGTGAAACTGCATAAAATTTAAACCAGTCTGTGAGCATGATGTTCCTTGTAGTTGAGGAGGAGTTCTGCTAGATTGTGCTTATTTTGTCAGATCCATTAGGGCTGCACTTTATCGGAATGTTTTATTCAAGAACTGAGGCAAAATTTTCCCCTTGCTTTGTATTTATTACTTAACCATGCTATTCAGAACCTCTATTGCTTAGCCTTAAGAAACTAGATTGGTTTTACCTTCTGCAAGTAGGTAGCTGCAATGTGGGGCGCACACAGCTGTCGTCAGTCTGTCAGCACAGGACTCTAGCACTATCAAAACTCTCAGATCTTTCCTCCCACGCCAGCTTGGCACAGGAGTAATGGGAGGTGTGAGGTGATGCTACTCCTCCTTTGCTCTGTACCAGAAACAGCAGAATGACTGAGCTTCTCTCAGGACAACTGAACCACCGGTTTGGCCTTTGACCTTTTCTTCCCCTACTGCATGTGCATAAATAAATCCTTACAGAGTAATAATTGGTGATCTTTGAGCCCAGATATTGCTTTACTCTTATTTATAAGACTGCAGATGTCTTTTTGCACCTGCAGTAATCATTGCAACAACAAGAGAAGGGTCCATTCTTGCCAACATCTGTAAGAGCTCTGTCATGATGTCAGAAGAAGTTGGATTAGACTGACAGGAGCAGATTTTCTACCTGACCTAGCCTATTTTGTGCCCAATGTATCTGTTCCCTTTCCCTCCTCATGCTTAAGTTTGTACTGCATAAATTATGTCAGCCAGAGAGTGGGGAAGTCAGTGCGGGGTATCATGAACTCCAAGTGCTGTCAACTGGTACTGGCTCTGGGAACCACCGACAGCTGATATGTGCTGGAGCAGCACAGAGCCTGTTCCAAGCTGTGCCTGCAGCATGTCCCACAGATGAGCACTTTTTTTGAGTTGGGTAGATAGGCGATATGACCTATGGTCCTTAAAATTTCAGATAAAAGGACTCATGTAAGGATTTACTGCAAATAAGAGGCTTCGTTGCTTTTGCAGTATGTTTGTTCTCCAGGGATAAATTTTAACCTGAGAGTGCAGCTTCTCTTGCCTAATACCAGCCAAATAAAATGATTGTGTTAAGCATGTAGGTACATTGTCTGACTCCTATTTACTCTCTTCCCTTAAACCTTAGAAAGACATAGACACTTTCAGCAGTAACTAAATCCTTAAAATGGATAATATCTCTGAAGGTGCCTGAAAGTGTCCACTCAGTAGACTGCAGAGAATGGCCCACGCCTTCAGCCAGCTGGAGTGAGCTGATCTGAATCCTGCTTTTAGAGCTTATCTCAGTACAAAATGTGTCTAGTGAAGTTATAATCTCATTTCCTGGCTTTCTTCTTTGTCACTGGCTTTAACTTGGACTATTTTGAGAACAGAATTGCTTATAAAAAAAGCATGGAAAATGTTGAGATTGAGAGAATAGGGATTGGGGAGGAAATTCCTTTGCAGCAGTGCCCATGTGTACATCCAGTAACACCCACACCCATCCAAGTATCACTTCTGAGCTTGGTCCATCAGCATCTATTAGTGACATTCAAAACAGTGCTGGCTGCTTTGACCTGGCTGGGAAGGAACAATTCATTCACTCTCTGTGAGATTTCTCTTATCCAAACACCTGAAAGTGCGCATCTTATTTCCTCTCTTAAAATATGCCTTGTTTAGTCAAAAAAACAGTGGTTTGTATTGAAAAGTCCGGCCATTTCAAGTCAACCTGCTTTTTTAACTGATATAATTTTTGATATATTTTTCATGAGTTGACACCACAATGAAGCATAAATCCTTCCTGTGGGCTGTTTTTTCCATTGTCTTTGAGAGTTCTTCACCTATATATCCTTTCATTAGATAGAGGACTAATGACAAATAGTATTCAATACATGTCTAAAAATGAAACTTTTTATTGTTTCCTTCTGTGAGTATAACCAATATGTCTTTATAATCAGCTAAAGAAATGACATTTGTTGCAGGAATTATTATGAGGGCAGATTCTGCACAGTGCTTGTTACAAATAGACCTCCCCAATGCCTACAATTAAAATAAATCAAGCCAGCCAAGAAGGTTCAAATATATGACACAAACTTGACTAAACAGCAACACAGCATAAAGGGATGCTGTAATGCCTCCGTGATAATAGTTGCAAAGGCTTCTGTATGCAAAATGTAAAAGATCGCTTTTCTGTATGCTGCCATATGTCCACTGCAATTCATGGACATATGGACGTAGGACTCTCTCATGTGTAATGTATATCACACAGACAAAAATAAAACAGGAGCAAAGGGCTGATATCATGAGCAGTGCTCAGAGGACAAATTAAAATGTTTGTTGTGGCAAAAACATGGGTGTACTAATTAATAGCTCTAGATTGCTTACTGGCACTGGCTGCAACAGCCTCAGGTTTTTGATAGGTTTCTATAAAAGACAAAGCTGCATAACATGAAATCTGTGACTTTAAATGTAATTGCTGAGATAAGGTCTTCTTTTGGGGAAATGCTCTGCCTCCTCTTTTAAATTGCAGTTTACGTTGTGAATTAATGTATCTGCAAATTTACTTACAATGTTACTCTCCCTTATTGTTTTCTACCATAACTCCCTGGATATGAAAGTGGGGTTTAAAACAAACAGGAGGAATAAGAAAGCTCAGAAGAAGTTGATGGAAACACTTGGAACATAATTTTTATATCCTAGCCAACAAGAAAGTGATAACGTATATCAAGTGATACGTACTTGTTGTGCTTTCATTTCTCTGGAAGACAGAAACTGCCTGTTAAATATTGCCTTGCCAGCAATCAAAATGGTAGAGGTTTAACTCTCATTTCTTTGGTAATCATGAGAGGTAATCTAAATCAAAACAGATGCCTTCTTCACTTCGTGAGGCCAGCTGTTTGTATCCTCTTGCTAAATCTGTGGTTAAAGGACAGGGTGAGTAAGACTACCTGGCACCTAGTAACAATTGCAAAGAGGCTTGCAAGTTAAAAATGAGTGGTATCATTGAGTACGCTACTTCAATTAACTATCTTAAAGATTAATTTTATTTTTTTCCTTTTTTCTTTGCAAGCAGGGCTTGAGAATAACACTGAGTTGGGTAAGAACAAAAGGATTTTTATGGCAGATAGAAGCTGTACTCTGAATATTAAGAACATAAATGAGATCAGCAGCTAATGTGTGCATAGCAACTTGCTTCCATAGGAGAGACACTGATTTCTCCCCCAGAGAGATTAATCTCCTCATAGATGAGTCATTCGAGCATGAAGAAATATTCTTTGGACATGGTGCACCAAATGGAAGCCCATACATCAGACAATGATGGTGTATTATATTGAGATGTTTATAGGATTGGAACATGCCAGCTGGGATGTGCAGCTTTAAGGGAAAAAAAAAAAAAAAAGATAAAGGATTTAAGGTGGATTTGCGGAGAAAATCACTGAGCCAATGCTGTAGATGGGAGTACATTCACTTCTCCCCTTATATTTATTTTCACAGAAGGGAGAAGGAGGAAACTGTTCTAATGGAAAATGTTTACTCAAATTTGTATCTTGGATTTTTCATCTACATGACTTAGTCTTCATGACAAAATGATAAGTTTGCTGTTCCTTGCAAGAGGTATACAAGTGGGAGCAAGCTCTTGCCTGGACTGTCATCAGTGAGTCTTTCAGATTCTTTCTGATACTATGTTAAAACTGGCCATACTGATGAGTTTGGTAACTCCTTCAAAGGCTGTGAACAATGGCAATCTGTTAAGATTTCTTGAAAATATTTTAGAGAGTGGGTTAAGAAGTGTTTAGAAACATGAACTGTTAACTTTTAAACTGGAGATGGCAAGAGAAATAACTGTTGGTTTTCCTCCTTCCACTGGGACTTCTTCTCAGCATGCGGCTGAGCAAATGCTGCTGGGCTCCCTCCAACAACAGCCTGCCTGACTTCTGTCAAGTAACTTAAGCCTATGTGTTTATTACTAAAACACAATTGACTCGTAAATCTTCACCTACAAATCAATGAAGGCAATACTGCCCAGTGACCGTGTTTTTTCTATTTGTCAAAATTCCCCTGATCAGACCTTCCCTGGACTGACAGCTTAGGAAAGAAGAGCACTGGTTACAACATGCTGTCTCTCAAACCAATGGTAGCACATCAAGTGCACTTCCTATTCTGCAAGTAAGTATGTAGATGCACTAAGTAAATTGCTATTAATTATTCTGTGCATAATTAACTTCCTCCGCACTTGGGCAGATTTATTCTTTATGTAGGCAGACACAAGTCTTGATAAGCAGAGTGGTGCATTTCACAAAACATGATACTTAAAGGCTTTCCCAAACCCATAGAGGGCAAATGTACTCTGTATTTATGGCTCCATCACCAAGGAGTTCACTCTAAGAAGGGTCAGGCGGGTGGCTGTGTGCTTACACATCTAAAGCAGTGCTGGAGCAGGGACCCAAACTCACAGGTAACCTCAGGAGTTCACTTGCATTGTGGGCTGGGAGAGCACAGCTGTAGGACTGGAAGGGGCAAATAGAAGAAAATGTACTTCTCTATTCCTAGTTTCTGCAGTTCACCTGTGGTCACTTCAATTATTCCTATTTCTACTTTTTTTCCAACTAGTTTCTGGATATTTGTTTTCTGCATACGCCTACTGTGCTACAGAGAAATACAGTGGAGCCCTCTCATAACAAGTGTCTTTCGGAGAGTATTTGTTCTTGCCTTTGGGGTAAGGCTTCTCCTATGGCAAATTCTCTGTATGAGGGACTGGCTTAGATTTTGTTTTTCAACCTTATGATAGGTATAGATCTCCCATTGCAGCACGTGAATCTGTTTATACTGAGTGCCAGCACAGGCCTCAGGATAAAATACACCAGCTGAGGCATTATCCTGTGTTCACTCTGGCTCTGTCATCTCCCTGCAGCCCATGGTCCAGCCCAGCTTCCAGCGTGATTTCTGCCCTTGTGTTGCCTGAAGGCATAGCATGAGGTTGGCATGCACTAATCCTACATACTGCTGGAATGACTGCTCTCCTTCCTCCTGTATCCTTGTGGTTCCTGGCAAGGTAGAATCAGAACAATAAGAACCCCTCACAAACAAAAAAACATTGATCAAACTTTTCCGAGACTGTGTACTTTTCAATTCCCATGATCCTCTCTCTCACAGACTCGTCCTTGCATGCGAAATAAATATACTGTTGGCTTTTTGCATGCTGTCTGCATTCTTGCAGGTTTGAGGCTGCGAGTGTTTACCTTGTAAAGTATCATCCTTTCACGTCATAAAACTTTCTAGTGGTAAATAGTGTTTAACAGGCAAGCTTCCTGCTTAGTATACTTAACTCTACTTCATTTCCCTAGCAGGAAATCTGGATTCTAAGAATATTTCAAAGTGTGCTTTAATGGATGATTGTGAAACATTTTCATTTTAAATTCCACTTACCTATATCATGAAAATTATGTGTTTTTTCAATAAAATATTTCATTCTATATTCATTTGTGCCTCAGAAACACATTATATTTTGGTAGATGATATACAGTAAGAAGAAATCATACATATTTTATGTGCAACACATATTGAATTTGTAATATGTGTCTGATAATGACTTTGTACTAAGCTCCTATTCCTCTACAGCTGCAGAGTTATTGCTGTCCTGAGCTAGACAGAGTCTGCTTTAGTGCTACTTACTTGCTTATACAGTTGTGGGAAACCTATCAATCTGATTTGAGTCTCTGATGAGATTTTCATACACCAAGGAAAAAAATGATTCATTGTGATAAAATAGAATCCAAGACTTCTTTTGGATGGTTCTTGTCTTTTAGCAGTTTGAGATTTTATTCAGGCTTAAGCACTTTTTGTGTATATTTTGTTCTAGATATATTATGAAAAGTTTTTGACTAAACATGCCTTCACTTGGCAGAGCAACTTTTTTAATTATTTCAGCAGACTGGGTTTGAACAAGTACTCATGCTGCCATAAGGAGAACTAATTATTAGATTTGGGGGCTTAGATATGTATATTTATATATATATATATATCCCTAAAAACATAAAGGAATAAATGTAACAGATGCCTGATATTCTCTGCAAGTCCTGCATGACTTAAAATCTTAGCAAGAGCATGGAGGTAGGACAAAGCTACGTACAGCTTCAGGAAAAACAAGACTGAGAGCTGGGAGTTATTTATCTTCCCACAAGATAGTTCTGACTTCCTACCAAAAGGTCAGCATCTGATGAAGTATTTTACACTGATGCCTTTCTTTTTTTCCATGATCTTTAGGAAAGTGAAACCTGTGGCCTTAAGCTGCTAGAGGACAGCCACAGACTTCAATTTCAGCATAACTCCACTCAATGAGTAACTGATCACCTGCACCGTTCCTGGGCAGTCACCCTTCCTTCTGCATGGCTTTTCTCTAGCTACTTTCATCCTTCTAGATACAGAGGTAATTGCTAGGGAAAAAGGCAAATGTTTGGAAAGCAAGGACCTGTGGTTTCACCGCTTTTCTGTGACTGAATGAGGCAGACATACTTCTCTCTATATAGACACAGACAGCACAGGAATCATAGAATAGTTTGGGTTGGAAGGGACATTAAAGATCATCCAGTTCCAAAGCCCTTCCATGGGTGGGGACATCTCCCCCTAGATCAGGCTGCCCAAGGCCCCATCCAACGTGGCCTTGAACACTTCCATGGATGGGGCATCCACAACTTCCCTGGGAAACCTGTGCCAGTGCCTCACCACTCTCATAGTGAAGAAATTCTTCCTTATGTCTAGTCTAAATTTGTCCACCTCCAGATTATACCCATTGCCCCCAGTCCTATCACTGTAAGCCTTTGTAAAAATTCCCTCTTCAGCTTTCTTGTAGCCCCTTCAGGTACTGGAAGGTAGCGAAAAGGTATGCCTAGAGCCTTCTCTTTTTCAGGCTGAACAACCCCAACCCTCTCAGCCTGTCCTCATATGGGAGGGGCTCCAGCACTCTGATCATCCTTCTAGCCCTCCTCTGGACCCATTCCAACAGCTCAAGAAAATTCTTGCCTGAATATATCAAAGCAGGACCTTGCCTGGAAGGTAAATGAATTCTTTCTGCTTCCTATGTAACTAGTGTCAGAGCAATCAGAAGTCGAGATTGGAGGGGGAACTGTCAGATCACCATAATGCTATGTTAACCTGAAGACAGTCATCAGGCTGTAGTGAGTGCTCACATGAGACCCTGACCTCAAACTAAACCCCCAGCTGTGGTAGAGGTGATGGTAGTTGACATTATTGCATGTCTAAGTAGGATCTTCATCTGTATCCATGGCTTCCCATGTGGGAACTTCACATTTTATACAAGCACCAGCTGAGACTCTTTTATCCAAGCCAGAGTTGCTGGGTGGGGAGTCTACAGTGGGTGTTTCATGGGTGTTGTTTTCTGAGAGGAATTAACTTTTAAATAATTCTGAGCTCTGCCAATTGATGAGCATATAAACTGCAGTGTCTTTTCCCATGTAATTTTATTTTTCCAAAACCAAATATATTGATATATGTCAGAGCTGGCAGAACTTGGTTTCCTACAGGTTTGCAACTGACAGAGCTGTCTCTGGCGTCTAATCAGGAGTGGCTTGTGGCAATGTCTTGTCCATGTGTGAATTTCGTGTGAATTCTCTGTGTGAAAAAGACAGAGCTCTTCCTGCAGCCTCTCATGTAGTGGGATATAAATAGGGTCCCCTTTTCCTACCTGGCCGCCTAATTCCCTAATAATTCTAAATGTGTTGGAACACAATTTGTTTGAAACACTTACAACTCCGTCCAATTTGGTTGAAAACGGCCAAACAGTTCAACGGTTACAAGCAAGAAGGAATTCATCCCAACTGTGAGAACAAACAAACATAATTCATTTAGAAAACTAGGACAAGAAAGGACTTTGGTATCTTGATCCAGCCATCAGGTACCAGTCAATCAGACAAACTAACAATAGAAAAGCAACTTCAAGAAAAATGCAAATGATTAATAAATTATTTAAAATTTGATTCTTCCTCAGTTTGAAAAGGTGAATTAATGAATGCATCAATCAAACCCCTGAAATTCTGAAAACCTTCAATTTACTCTTATTGTAATTGCATGGCAGAAAAATACCCTTCAGTTGGAGATACTCACTAAAATGTAATTAACCTTTTGTTTGTGGAAGAACTTTCTTGGGGATTTTCAGATGCTTATTTGGAGCTCTCAAGGGGTATTGAATCTTTAACAAAGACATCATTTCTCATCAGTGTTCATTTGTTACTGGAGTTAAATGGGTGTTAAGAAAAGTAAAGAATCTAGAGAATATAGATAAAAACATCTGCTTTCTGAGTTGCTCAGTTTTCCTCATTCTCTTGGGATGTAACTAGCTGACTAGTTCTGCAGCTAGCATGCTGTCCTCCAGGGTAGACAAGACCTGTTTTTTTAACATTAAACCCCTTTAAAACAGGAAAAAAAAAAAAATCCCTGCCTTGATTTGTTAAAGAAGTCTTTTCGCTTAGGAAAGTTGTCAAGGCTTTCATATGTATCTGTTGCAATCATGCACATGAATACACAGCAACAACAAAGGCAAAACTTTATTTTCTTCTCTCCAGGAGACTTTTAAAGTCCTTTAGCTCCAAAAATCCATACCACCTTGAATGTGACCAATTCTGTGTATCTGAGAAAAAAGGGAAGCTCTGAGACAATTACACAGAAATATGACATGAATTCATGGTGCAACAGGCATTCATGAAGTACCTACACTAGTCTTCACAGATTTGTGAGCTAACATGAGTTACCTGAAAATCAATTAACTTGGGTTAAGAATTCTAATATTGACAAATCTGTAAGAAATTTCAAGGGAGGTAAATCAGCAGAGCCCTGGTCTCCCATGTATTAGAACCACATGGCATGCACTAGGCGAGAAATGTTCTCATGCATACTAATGTAATTTGATTTTAGTTATGGGATGTATAAAATTGAGATAATGACATGTACATATCTTTATAAAAAGATCTACAGGTGAAAACAAGTGTGTTAATAGCTCTACTTCATAATGAGTAGAACTGTTTCTTAGCTGAATGTCTTCAAGGAGTCAGTAGAGATATGCTTTGAATAACATACAGGAGGCCTTGCCCAGAGATCTGAAAGCATTTCTTATTTGATTTTTATTGTAGTAATAACAGTGCAAACTAGGACTGATTTTATGATGATATTTTGGGCGTATATTTATAAAAGTGCAATACTTGCATTCTATTTGCATTACAGCATCATATCATGCATTGTTAGATTATACTTTGGAATATTAAGTACTTTAATTTTTCCTATTTTAATGTAGATATATCAATGTTCATGTTTCTGGAATCAAACTGTATCACTGGTAGCTTGCAAGAGAAGAAAAAGCTTTTTTTTATTGCCACCCACTTCAGCTGGCCAACAAAGAGCATTACCTGGATGCAAAGAATAAAGGAGGGTGTGCTATAGACACAGTCAGGAGTTACACTCATACACCTCCCCTGGTGCAAAAGAAGGGTACAGGGATATCTGTGCTTCAGAGTATGCAGTCCATACCTACATGGACAGCAGGGATGGGCCACAGATGATCTCCATTAAACTTTGCACTGAGTGTTAGCAACCAGCTCCAACCTTGAGCTTGCCCAAATGATTCCTGAAAAACCTTGGCTTTGTTTAAGAGTGCTGAGAATACATAGGATATGAAAAAGATGCAGAACTGTCAGGGCCAGCTGTTAGTGATCTCCTGGTGAACGTTTCAGTGTTAGTCCAGATGTACTCATTTCCACCTCTGCTTTCTCGTTTGGGGATATCATGGTCACCACACCATCACACACACAGTGCTGTCACTGGTGGTTGTAACTATACCTTGGTTTTGCATTGCCTGGATTGGAGGGACATTTGACCCTGGTTGTCAGAAAAAAACCTGCTAGTAATAATTTAGGACCTAATTTTGCAAAATTCCCACTCAATTGAATGAAGTCTAACTGTACGAGTAAAGATTTACAGAATTGGTCCTCTATGTTACAGCAATGTAGAACATCCACTAGCCTCCAGAGTTTAATCATTTCCCAGAGACCTGCTAAACTACACTTTGCAATTCATCTTGTTAAATCAGTGTCATGCTGCATTATCTAAGCAATAGCATCAAGTGTATGTCCAGAAGGTGATAGCTAAAGTATGCTAGTAGAACAGGGCACCCTGTGGAGCAGGGCAGCTTTGGGTAGCCAGGGCAAAACACCTGCCATAGAGTAGTTATATGTTCTTAAATCTCCACAAAAAAACATAAATACAGCTTTATAATGCAGTCCTTTTACACTGTTTCATGCATTCCTAAATGCATCAAGCCCCTTCTGTGTTCAGTCACACAGATCCCTCATTTTTTAAACAAGACCTGCAATGTATGGGTGAGATGCAATTGGGCTGTTTTTATTCACAGTTCCAGGTAGGTTTTATACCAGGAATTAGGGGATTAGCAAGGTGCCAGCATATGTGGATAACAAACTCTCTAACAGCATATTGCATGACTGGTTTCATTTCTCAGTTTTAAGACGGGAATATTTCTTTTCTTTCTATGACTCTGGGTGCTATTACAAGTCTTCAAATAATGTTTTGTTCTGTTTAATTTTAAGTAAAGTAATCCCCTCTGATGAAAAGAAAACTCGTTTTCATTAGGAGGTGAGCAGTGTGGTTGCATTAGTAAAGTCCTATTCTCCTCTACACTGGTATAAAACCAGCTGGCTCTGCTGAAAGCAGAGTTCAGCCCAATGTAGACAAGGTAGAGTATGTTTTTGAGAAACCATTTTCCCTAAAACACAGCACAATTCATACAGGCCTCCTCCCCATCTTAACACAGCATTTGTCTATCATTCAGATTCCTGCTTTTCCTTCATCATTTTGCTGTACTTGGTGTAACAACGAACAGCTGAATATACCTGACGTTGGATGGATTTGTATCTTTAGGATGTTTGCAGCTGAGATTGTTTTCCTCACACCTGAAGCTGTGAGAAGATCAGCTTGTAGCCTGTACTCGTGTTTTAGGGTCACTCTGTAGCCATTTGAGAGAAGCTGGTGAGGAGTCTCTCTGGGCTGGTTTTGGCCAGCACACGGAGTCCAGGCAAGCATTTTAGACTGCCTGCTTGTTTTACATGGCTTAAATTAGGAGCAATGACTGCCCCCACATCCTTACTTGACTTAGAACCACTCCTAAAACACTGCTTCATCTCAACATGGCGTTTACACTTTTCTTTCTCAGTAAACAAGCAGAATTCAGCCTGGCATTACAATTAGCTGCTTTTCTATTCACTGTCTCCTTTTCCTCAAGCATACGAAGTTGGTAGCATGTGTTATATACAGAGAGGTGTTTAATAAATGACACAAAAGCACTGTTTGCTGCTTCATATTTTTCAAATAAACTCTGCAGAAAACTTGAGTAACTAGGCTTTAATTCCCACACTACTTCCCACCCCTAAATCAAGTCCTTGTGCACAGGAAAATGAAATTCCCTCGAAAATTAGCGATAAATAATCAATTTTGTTTCTTGGTCTAGGTGTATGACTTTGGAACATTCATTTCCATTAGCTGTTTATGCTTCATTTTACTTTGTTTTTTGACTTGTCTGTGGAGAGGCTTTTCTTGCATTTTGTGTATTTTTGAAAGAAACGGTGTTTGTATGCACACTTAATAAAAAATTGCTGTCGTTCTACCCAACATACAGTCAGATTTTACTAAGACAAAACAGATCAGGGTCTCTTTTCTTGATATGGCAATTATTTTTTAGATTAGCGTGTTGTATTTTTAACCTTCAGAATTTTCTTCATACAAAAGTAAATCTTAAGTTTTGTCATACCTTATAATTGCTCTGACAAAAATGTTCACAGTGACATGAGTGGTGACTTTGGCTACCAAGACAGATTTTCATAATAATGAGTTTTTTCCTGTAGGGGGCTGTGAACTGCTAATTAGCATCTATGACCCAATATTCTCAGCAAATAAGAGTAATAGCAGTAATTTCTAGCTTTATGCAGGGTGCAAGTCTAATATTACCAGCACTTCTGTTTCATTTGTAATTAACTGCAAGCAATTATTATAGAGTCAAGGAAGTATATCCTAATGCTCGTAGGTAATAAAAAAAATTGAAATTATGTTTGTAAAACTCATATGTTTCATGCTGGGTGCACTGATTTCTTCCAGAGAACTGCAATTATGTGCCTATCAATTAAAAATTCTTATTTAATATTTCTTTACATTGATATGCTTTAGAATACTGCTGTATAAGTGTCTTGTCCCTGGTTTAATTCTGTGGTTTTTCTTTAAAAGATATCTTTGAAATTTCAATTAATATTTTGACCACAAGACCTTAGTGAATACTTAATCTGGCTACTTGGTCTCAACATAAGATTTAAATGGTACTGAAAGAAGTTGTTTACACTCCATTTTATGGGGTCTGTAGCCTAGTCCTATTAGAACCATGACCCACAAGGCTGATGACAGAGCTGTGGGTGCTCCTGTAGCATAGCTGACTTTCCCAAACAAGAAACAGATCTAGTGTTTGTTTTACTCAGCAAAATAACACTTAAGGCTTTCTGCAAATTAGCTTACTTTCCAATTCATTTCTCTGACAGCACAACCACTATGAAATAGTAGCTTTCAGTGGAGATTTCATAGTTACTATAATGGTACTTTGCTTTCTTGGCATAACAGGCCCTGGTTATTTACTCAGAAATACAATTTTATTTGAATACTGAGTTCTGCATAGAGGTGAAGATATAATTACTTTTTTCCCAAGTTTTTATGAAACTTCAAATTTTGAGGTGTCTTCTCCTTTCTGAAATGCCTTTCCCTTTTAGGATCAGTGATCAGTATGTGGACATAAAGCATTCCTGAACCATAGAAGCTGCGGTCCAGGTTTGGAAGGGCTTGGCATGACCTCTGCTGTGCTTCAATTCAGTGGAGTTTCCCCAGCATCTCAGGACTGTAATTCAAGAGATTTGAAGGGCAAGCAGCTGACATCTTTATAGAAGCTATGAATTGTCAACAAAGTTTCTCAAGCTATCATAGGCTTAAACCCCACCCTTTGATCATACATTGAATGTGATAATGGCTTTATTGTGCAGCTGGTTGAAAATGAGGCTGAAGAGAGTGAATGAAAAAAACCCAGATTTTATTCTCATGTTATTTGTTTCTTTATTCTAGGCTCTGTATATCTTACTGATCACTGCCAGTATTGCATTAATCTATCTTTAGACAGTTACCTGAACATTATTATGAATCGATCCAAAGTCTATCCTGCCAACTACCTTTAGGATCCCTCACTGACTCTCTTCCTTTTGATCACTGAATCAGTTTAGACCAAATTTATTTTAATAAATTAAATATTTTAAATAAATTAATTTAATTAATAGATTAATTTATTTGGTCAGCATGGCAGGTAGGAAATGTAATACAAGGTACTGATTGCATAACAGCCCATGCTGATATCTGTTTGCTCAGCACCCTCTCTCCACAGAGCAGCTTTGCATCTTTCCGTTAACATATATTTGGACAGTTCTTTGTACATCACACCATTTCCTAAGGGTTATTGTCCTCTAGGTTATGCGCCTGTTGTTTATCTTTAATTGAGCAATCAATACACTCATAAAATTCACAGAAGTTTGTCTACCATGGGTGTTTATATCAGGAGCTATATTTTGGATTTTCAGGGCATCCATCTTCAGCATGAAGTCACAAACATGTCTGATTTAAATCTTTTATATTTCCTTGTGTAGCTGTGATTTTATTTTATTTTATTTTTAGACCTGTATCAGTCACTTTCTAAAGCAAATAACTTTTTCAGGTCTCCCATACTATTTTTCAGAGTGCTCTGGCATTGTTTCAAACTCAAATGAGGGAGCACATTGCTTAGTATTATGGTCTCAAAATTGCTGATGCTACTTCTGCATACCAAGAGCCCAAGAGGAGCTGCTGTTTCCTACAGTAAATCTTTCATAATTATACCTTTCTTCCATTTTGGTTGGCTTTAAAATCATGAAGATCACAAGCATAGGCTTCATATTTCATTTTTTTTAGTGAACTTTGTCACAGTTTGTCTGATTCCATTTTAGGGCTTGGTCATAAGTGCAGGAGAGGACAGTCTTGATGTTGATTTTTTCTTTGAAGCTCATTGCACAAGTCAATCCAAGCGCAGAAGTCACAGAGCCACACCAGCTGAAAAACAGATCAGATAACCCAGAATATATCACTGTGCAACTGGTTATAGCAACTTTACCTATCCAGGCAGAATTGGCCTGTGCAGAAATATTTTATTGCTGCATGTACCTTTGGAGATATGTCCAAAATTATTTTATCACCACTATGCAGAGCGTTATCGCTACACCTAGAAAATGTTTATAAAAGCCATGAATCTTCAGTTTTTCTGCTGATCTCCATTGCAGGCAGTGTCCTTCTAACAGAATAGGTCTGTGTTGAGAGATATTATGATAAATCAGGTCTAGCCCAGGATATTAATCTGTGAATATGAGAGATTCATAGTTGAATATAACATCTTCATATGTAAGTGAATTATATTTGAATGACTTTGGTTTGTTGCCGTCTATTGGAATATCTCATGTCAAAATTCAACTAATGTTCAGTGAGTTTCATGGGGACATTTTCTTGCCCATAATGTACTTAACATTTTTATTTATGACCTGGAAACAAATATAAACTTTTTACTACTGGAACTGTTAGGTTGCCAAATGACTTGGAAAACAGGAGTCAAGAAGACTGTTGCTGTACCACTGTATTTGGCTTCTGCATAACATAAGCATGTAAGGGTAAGCAAAAGTAGCTCCACATGTCTAAGAACAAAGCAAGTGCCAATATTTCCATGACAGTGAACTCTTGTTTCTCTGAGAAAGCATACAAGGAGAAGAGATCGTCATATGACATCAAAGCCTGAGCATCACTACTCAATACTGTTGAAAGAGAGTGATAAGGAATTTGTGGATCTATAAGAAAATGTTTATACTGGTCCAAAGGATATATTTTCATTCAAATCAGAGTTAAGTTAAGCAAGTCCTATGGCCTATATGTGTATATATATTTATTCTCTGTGGTCCAAATGGATTTGCAATATATAAATTGAGTGATGGAAGTAAGATAAGTTCCATTCTAAGTGTCTGCTTACATCTATTTCAGTTTTTCTTTATAGAATAAAAATAGTAATTCTTCCCATTTTTAATATTTTAAGATTTTCCTTATTTTGTAATGTAGATAAAACATGTGGTTAACTCCAGTATTGTGTAGCACTTCATCTCTAATCCAAATATATTTTTGTCAATATATTGTTATTCATTTCATGCTTATTTACCTTGTAAGTGCACATAATAGTGTTTTTCTGTGTGCTATGTAACGTGCGAAAATATTACTTAATTTCAGTGAACAGTTCAGTGCTGCTATTTTCCATATTCCCAAAATTTCTTTTGTTAGAAGGGAAACCCATGTTTCCATGCTTTTAATCTTCCCAGAAAATTGATTTCTAAGTCTGTAGGAAGAGTCATGCAAATGAAGAAGAGGCAGAATATAAATGCAGTTATTTATAAATAGCCCTTGGGAAAGTCCATAAAAGTCATGTAGCAGTGATGTGTTTGGTAAAAAGCATTTGCCGTTAGAATCATAGAATCATAGAAAGGTTTGGGTAGGAAGGAACCTTAAAGATCATCTAGTTCCAAACTCTCCTACTAGACGAGGCTGCTCAAGGCCTCATCCAGCCTGACCTTGAACTTTTCCAGGAGGGGTCATCCACAATTTCCTTGGGCAACCATCAGTTATATTTTCCCTGAGAAAATCTAAGTTGTTGTACTGGTATTTTTAATAGTAACTGTTTCATTTATTTACGTATACAGACCAACGTAGAATCTCTGAGAAGGTAAAATCTTGTTATACTTACCACACTCACATATATGACCAGAGAAGCAATAACAGTGATGACACTGAAAGATACAAAATGTTGCCTTTTCCTACCATATGAAATTGGATGCCTCTGTCCTCCTTTACAAGTATGAGGAAATATAATTAAACCCTAAATTATTAAAACCAAAAAATATTCTGGGGTAAGAGTTCTTTGAATTGCCGAAAAACATCTTTTGGAGAAAGTAAGCACCACAAAGTCTCTCTCTGCTTTAGGGCAGGATGAGCAGTGTTGCATTCTGTTTGAGATGTTATATTTCTCCAGGAAGAAAGACTGCCCCTCCTGTCATATTCACCAACATAAAGCATAAATGTGTCTAGTGCAGCGAGGTGAAAGCAGAATCTGTCCTGTGACCCAGGCAGAATCAATATGTCCCTGTTTCACATTCCTGCAGGTGTCTTTGATGAAACAGTCATTAAGTCAGAGCTTGTCTTTGCATCATCAACATAGTGGTTAGCAGGATTTTGCAAAGTACATTTTTGAACAGTAATTCAAAACAGAAGTTGATAGTCACCCTTCCTTTTGTCCCAGCATCCTTACTTGCTTTTATCAAAGGACGATAATAATGTTTCTTTAACTGCTATTCTTCCTGGACATATGTTCTATTACTTTAGTGATGTGCATTTCCTTGTCATCTTCCTCCTCATATGGCCTCTTCCATCACCTTTATGCACTGTCTTCATGACTTTATGACTTCCTTTATTGTACTTGCGCTTTCCTTCATTCTTCCTTCTCTTTAGCTTTGTTTCATCCCTGGGAAACCCTTTTCAGCTTCCAAGTTGCTTGTTTCCTGATATTTGGAGGCTTAACTCTGACGTTTGGCCTTTTGTATGGAACTTCTCAGGGTTTTTCTTAATGAAGGACAGATACAGGGAGGGAAATTTTAAAACAAGGCTCCTCTTTCTCCTGAACATGACATCAGGTGTTAATAATGGATGAAATTTCTATAATCAACTAAAATAAATGACCAGCAGATTATATTTACTCAAGTTCAATGAACTTCAGAAAAGTGACATTCAGTGAAGTGGCAGTGAAAGCTTTTTTTCTCTTCCTGAGAAATATTGAGATATTTCAACCTAAGGAGAAAGAAACCACCCAGAAGAAGTTATGTTGAAATACTGGCAGATAAAGAGTCTGCATATCCTACGCCTGTCCTTTGCAAGAGTAATTTCTGGAAATACATTTATTTACATATTTATCTCTCTGCAATCCCTAAGAGTGCCACCATGTTATTTCTATGACAACGTTTTATTTGATTCATCCCTTTTCCACATGCGGCCTCTTTCTACAGCACAGTAGATGATACGTATATAAATTCTGAGATCTGATACTTGCATTTATTATTACCTTATAGACACTCCCATTGATTTCAGTTGGCCTTTTCATACAGGCCCCTATCCTATGCTGCCATGTTAAATGTCTCCATTTCCTTTGAAATCCCATCCTTTACAAGACTGAGTTCAAATAGCAGTAGCACTCAAATAATAACAAAGGAACAGCCAGTATAGCTACCAGAGGGTACATTTCTGTTACTAGACTCAGGTTGTTCTCAATGTAAGAACATGTTGTGCTGTCTTCAAGCGTAATGGATGTAGATGCTTGTGAATGAGAAAAGTACTCTCCCTTAGTGTGATCCAGCTCCCATAAGAGATAACGGTAGCTCTCCATTGACTTTAATGGGACATTGGATCAGAATGCCAGTGCTTTGAAAAAAGAAATGGTTAAAAAAAGTATTCATTTTGAAAAGAGTGACACAATAGGGAAGAAATATCCCCTGCAGCCTGCAAATGCTTTCTGCAAACATAGTCTTCTTGCTGTTTGGCTTCATAATAACTCAGCTAATCAAGGCTTCTGTTTAATTTGAAATACATATTCACTTTCCAGATGACATAGGAAATAAGAGTGCATTTATTGTGCTTTGGGCAAGCTTGTAGGGATTCCTTTGAGTGGATAAGAACTTGCTTTTCTTCCAGGTAATTTGGACCATCTCCACTCATTTGATTTTCACTATCACCAAAAAGCAATCCACGTAGGAGTTCCATAAAGCTGCAAATTACAGTTAAGTTCAAATCCTTAAAGGCATTTCAAGTGCACATTGTAACAGAGACTCATAGTAATCAAGTTGCAGAAAGACTCTTGTAACAGCCATCTCTCTCTTTCTGAATTGCTGGGGAACAAGCAGATGTGGAAATTATGAGTAATGTAATTGATGATCTTAAGGCTTTTAAATACCCAACCTCTCAACAATCAAGATCTATTTGAGTTCAGAATCTAATAAGTAGTAAATACAATAAGTTTCAGTAGGATGTTTTATCAGGTTCTCTGCAGTGCTTCCCCCCTGCCCTTGCTTTTATGGGCAGCATTACCATCTACTCAGCGACGAGTTGGAAAATTTTATTGTGACGCATAATCACTTTCAGTTTATCATATCTCTCTTCCTTTGATATGCAAGTACTGTCAGTTTTCTTATAAGGGACACATTTTCAGAGGCTTTGTCTCCATTTTTTTAAACAAGTGAGAAAGAAAGTACTGTTATGCCAGACTGTTTATTGAGAACTTATTTATTGTGTACCAGGACAGAAAAATGCCTGTACAATACTCCCCAAAATATTGATGAATTAATGTCCTACAGATTTCCCAGATGCCTTAATGTATAGAAAACTTTTTTATTAATAAGGATAGCTACAAGATTTTTTCTGTATCCTAGAAGCACTTTTTCAACCCAAGGAAAAGCTGTGTATAGTGAGGAGTTAATTTCAGTCTGTTTTCCTATAATCTGCAGACCAGACTGAATGAATCAAAAATTCTACATTATGTTTCATCTAAAAAATAAGAGAACATTTGTCAGTGAAGAACCCAACTCATGCTATTACTGTAGGTATAGAGCCTAACACCCTTGCTTACGTGTTAATTTATCCACACAAAAAAACCCATGTGTGAGGTGAGTAACAAATATTTGCACCACTGGAAAAACTGCTAAATCACTTTTCTCCAGATTCTCTGAAAAGCAAAATATGTTGCAGCTTTGCCTTTGATATTTCCTAGTTTGGTAGAATGAAAACAGAGGAGGTTTTTTCCAAGAAAGAATATATTTTCACCACAAAAGGGATTTCTCTTTCAAAACAAGAGAATGAAAACTGAGAAAATCTGCATAGGCATCAAAAAGTGCAATTTTTTTCAAAAGGGGCCCTATTGGTTTTACTACAGGAATTAAAATGGACTCATTTTCTCTTGGATATAAAATCAGAATTTTTGCCATTAACTAAAGTTTTTACTGATGTCCCTTCCTTCGTGAAATATGAAGCAATCTAATACTGTTGAACTATTCCCTTGGGGTGTGTCTTCACTGCCAAGTGTTGAACCAAATTCAGGTGATTCACGCAAACCTGAGGCCATGTGAAATGGTATTTAGGGCAGTTGAGACAGAAGTTAAGATCTGGTGTTCTGTTTTTACTCAGTAATGAGGCACAAAGCAATGAACACTCTCAGACACTGATAGTCTTCGAGTGCAAATAGCTGGCTTGTCCTACTGCAAGCAAAGAACTGTGGCATATGTGTCCTGGAAGTCTTAACGATGTGAACAGTGCCTGTTAGGACACAATAACTTGGACATCCTTTTGCAATCTGTTTCTAGCTGTACTAATGGTACAGCAAAAGTATAACACTTGAAAAAAACCTCTCACAGTGCTGCAGCAGATGGTTCCGGTCCAAAACAGTGAATGAGCCCCATTGATGTAGTGCAATGCAATCAGTAAAAGACAGCTCCTATCCAGCTCTTTGCTGGAGGACTGCTGATCTACCTAGATTGCTCCACAGCACCACTGCAGTCCACCTCTATACAGCCATTCAGGCACACCCTAAAACTCCTCCAAATTTTGAAAATTTTGAGAAAATTTAGAAAAAAAACAAAAGCAAAAGAGCAAATGTTAGGCTTTTTTACATTCAAGACCTAAAAGATGTTAATATTTCTCAGAAAGATGATCTGTGGTCTAGAAGACAGAAAACACAGGGTGGTAGTCTTTGCGCAGCACTTGGATTCTGATTTCTCTTCTAGGGGAGTACTGTAAGACAAGCACATGCCCCAGCTACTGCCTTGATGGGCAGTTATGGGAGGGAAGTACGTTATCTCCACCTGCATGTGTTTGCAGGAGGTAAGAGAGGTTCTCTGTCAACTGTCCTCCTGTACTGCACAAAACTGTTTAGTAAACACCATTCTGTTTCTATAACCTTAGTTTCTAATGAATCAGCATATTCTGTTAAAAAAAAAAACAAAACACAGAAGCCCTGTTGTAATATTTCCAATCCATTCTCCTATCAATTGCAAAGTTATGGCTATTGCTATAAATGGTTTATGTTGGAAATAATCAGGAGAGTCAGGCCAAATTGAATAGGCCTTGTATTAGGGAAATTATTCTGTATCATTTTAAGTCTCCCAGAGTACACACAATTTCTCTGGGTTCGCTTGTTCTGAGTATTAACCCTGAAATTTAAGCCTGGCAGATTAGGAGGTATGATACTAATGCATGCATTGATTATGAATATCCAGGTTAAATGGGCAATTATTAATTAGTGAATGAGATAGTTAAAGCATGTCTTCTTTTACTGTTAGTGTATTTCCCAGTGACAAGAGTGAAAGCAAGCTAAAGAATCTTTTGGATGCAGGATTGTTTTTCCACGGATGAGGGATTACAGATTGGCTTTTTAACTTCAGCTTTTCCAAATAGTTTTTCAGTTATTTAATTTACTCTACATGGAGTCTATTGATTATTCAAGTTGGCAGTCAATTTTATAGGGCACCCTGCTGTTTCTTTGCTTAATGTAGTCAATGATTGTAATTGCTTGATCAGTGCAGCCCATGAAATAGGTTTTGTGTCTTTTTTACAATGCATTGATGGCTTTATCTGATACAGCCTTGGCAGGGTCTAGGTTTTACAGCACAATCCTGAACTCCCAGAGGTCTCTAGATTAATGGCTACGGCTTTCTGTTGGAGCTGCTGATACTGCGCTCCAGAATGTATTCACACATCTGGCATGCCACACTTGGCAGTTGTGCCAGCTTTTTGTTGCGCAGTTACAGAATATCTCACCAGTGCCTAGTTAACTGTTTTCACTAAGGGAATGAGATAAAAAGCCATCCACAGAGTTGTTGGCACAAGCTCTGTGTCATTGTAATCACAAATTTTTAATTTTTCTATTACACTTTTTATACGGCCAATTGATGTTTTGAAACAACAGAATACGCATAATATTTGTTGTATGAACTCTGATTTGATTCCGCAAAAGATTCCAAGCTCATTGTGATTTCCTGTAAACGTCCCATTAATGCTTTCTTTCCAAAAAAAGAAACAAGCTCTCCGTTGTATTGTCAGTAAGTAAATGGATTAAAATTGCATCTCTCCAGCTCAATTTTTTTTACAAGCAGAAAGAAATGTGAGTGGAAGAGCAGCAAAAGGAACCTTGTGACCTTACCGTGGGTGAAATAATTCTTTTGTCTTCCATTGGTTCATGTTAAATTACTTAAGCTTCATTTAGCTCTGCTTGAAAGTCAGTGTTTCATATTTGGTAGAATTTCAATGGTATTATTAGACATGTAAAATGTAGTCCTAATAAGCAGGCCAAGAAAATGTAATGAAATATGCAACACAGGTGCGTAAATCCATGGACAATATAATTATATAGCACACATACACCATTTACAGTACCTAAGGTGACATACTGCCAAAAATGTAAAAGTGTGATAGATTTTTGACCAGCTGTGGTATGAGCTGATTTCCTCAGCTGAGCTTAACATAGAAGCTGGACATGTGCAACTCCTATATTAATTCTTTTCTCTCCATGTAGTAAACTTTAAATACATAATGCATCTTTGTGTAGTAAAGGACTACTAAGAAGACATCTGGAATTCAATATTTAAAATTCCAAGTCTGTCTTTCCACTGAAATCTCAGGTATGTTGAGCAATAACACCAGAATCATATATATATATATATATATATATATGCAATATTAATAACTCATGTGTTAACAATAAATAGTCTTAATAAAATCTGTCACGATGAAAAATAACGAGAATAACATGGCAAACACTTTCAGTGTTACGGTCATTGTCCTGACATCACTGCTGGAATATTTTATGATTTCTGCTGATTTTAGTGCAGTGAAATCCAGTCACGTTCTGCGGGCCCATCTATAAACCTTTTAAGTACGTAAATAACTGCTCATGTGAACTGTTCCACTGAATTTGTTTGTCCCTGCGTTATCAGTGTCAAGACTTTAAACAGATGGCTTCTCTCTTTCAAATATTACAACTGCTTCCTTGCGTGTTCTTTTCCATTATGAAAAACTGTGTTACTTTTAATTCAATATTATCTTGAATTCTTGGCTTGAAGCATTAAGAATCTTCAATATGCAAGATGTAAATAATTCACAGATGTGAAGAGCCAAATGTCAGCATCAAAAATATTACCAGAGGACTATGAAAAGTAGCTACATACTTTCCCTTTGGACACAGGAAAGATGCCATCACCTTTTCAATGTTTCCAGATTTTCTTAGCATTTGTAGTGCCTTTGGTAAAAAAACCAAAACTGCATAGAAGTTCACATTAAACTTCAGCCTTTTTCTGTACACTATTGATTTATGGGTCTGTGCTTGGAATGACATTTTATTATCACTGATGGCACAATAAATAATAGTCACATAACCTCTTTAAGAAAAGGCAAGCCAGCCAAGGGGAATCTGAGAAAGACAGACAGTGAAAAAAAAAGGGAAAATGACAACACTATAAATTCATATTTATATTGTACCTTCCAGAGCAGTATGTTCTGCTTTTTCTTTTCCACACATTGTTTTGCCACTGAAGATGAAAGGGGAAGAAGCAGCAGGTTGACAAACACTGGTAGATGGAACACTGAAACCGATATGTGAAAATCTTCTGCAACGTGTTTTCCCTTAAAATTCAGTTGTGAAACCACTCTGGTTTGCAATTACTTACTTTTCCAGTGTCACTAAATAGATAATGCTATTAATATTGCTGGTCAGTTCTCTGACTAACTCAGGATAACCTGATACTTCTCAGCGAAAAGCGCTGTACCTATTGAGGCCTTAATTTCATCTGTTTATTTAGACAATGAACACATTTTTCCTACAGTAAGCAGAATCTACGGTATGATGGAAATCAAAGCTGTACTTACATGCAGGATCTTATGTAAGATATCTGTGGATATGATCACCAGATCCAGTCCTGTCCCATGAAAAAATGGGCATTTTGCTATAACTTTTAAAGGAGGCAGGACTTTATCTATACTTCTTTACTGCACGCTGTACTGTTCAGTCATCTCGAAGTATTGAAATGACTTTGAGTTTTGTAAATCTGATGCAAAATATTATTTCCTAACTCATCATCTCTTTCACATTCACAATTAATTCTGCACATGACATCTGGCTCTTTCAACATTGTCTCTCTGTCATTCCTAGAAAGTAAAAAGTAAATGTCGCTCTTTCACAATTTATGAAATTCTAGATGTGTGTTCTTGGAGTGATGAGGTCTGGGATGAAGCCTTGACTTTTCTTGTGAGCCTTGGGTGTCAGCTATTTGATGTCAGTTGTGACCTATAAATGTTGTAAAATATCAGATGGCTCAGGACAGAACTGTCATGGTTGTCTAAATTTGCTTAAGTAAGCTTAGAATTCTTTCTCTAATTTTTAGTTTCAGCATAGCTAAGAACATAGTTGAGAAATATATGAATGTTTCTCTCTGCAAAGTAATCTCCTGAAGCAAACTATTCACATCATCATATTCTACATGCTATAAATAATAACAATAATAATCACTGCTCTTAACTTCTGTTGTTTGTTCAATCTGTGTGCTAAATCTGTTTTTTAGACACTGGTCCAAGACACAAAATCAGCATCTTGAATGTGGTCAGCTTGTGCTCTGCATCATAGTGTGTTTAAAAGACATGAAGGCAACACACAAAGTACAAGGGTACTGATGTCTCCCTTGAGACAGATCCCACTCCCAGTGAATCCAGGATTAGAGAACTTTTATCATGGACTTTAATAAAACAATTGTCTCTCAAAAAAACAAGAGGTAATCAAATTAAAAGTTAGTAAAATGGTTTAGATCAAGTAGATCAAAAGCAGATTCTTTTATTTCGCTTTAAATTCTGCATGTAAAAGGAGGCACACAATAGGATGACACCTGCTTTTGCATTGAAGCTCAGATTATGTTAAGCCAAATTTTTAAGCCTCTGAAACACTGGCAAACAAAGAAGCTGCCCTCTGAAACAGGGGTCACCTCTGTCTAAAAGACCATAAAAGAGTTGTCTTCTGTCTTTGTCTCTGGCCTAAACATTGTCAATGGTACTGGTAGCCTCTAAATGAGCATTGCTTGATTTCCAAACCCATTTTGATACTTACTGTGTAAACCTGACCTACACTTGGGTCTTATCAAGAAGTAGTCTGCTAAGTCAAGGGACAGATGAAAGACTGAAATGGAAAACCTTGATCTTCCAGAAGTTCAGTATAAGTTGTCGTACTTTGTTTCCCTGTTTTATATACATAACTGGAAACCAAACTGAGTTAACCTGATTTTTGGTGAGGGTTGCTCAGCTCTCGTTCTTTGGAATGGGACACTGCCAATACAAAGAAGATTTGTTGGTCTTTCTTATTTCTGTAGCTTCACCCCCATGTACTAAGTTCTTCCCATGAGGGCACAGAAATTACAGCCTCTGTTTGTTGGGAAGCTGAGAAGGATGATTCATTGAATTCTTGTCTCAAATATTAGTTTTGTAAGTGTAAATATTATAATGCAGCACTTGAGAGCTCAGAAATAGTCTTTATTCTTGAAATATTTATATATAAAGAACATTACAGAAATAGGAGTTCTTGATTACTTGTATTGGGCTGTATGATTGTGACATACTTATTTTTAGTCCTTCAGCTGAATGGTAACAAGAGACAGAGATTTTAAAAAAATAAATAAGGAGGATAGAATCATTGCTGGTGAATGTTAACTGTTAAACAACTTGTGTGTTTCTGCTTATGGGGCATGGCATTACTTTGGTTTCAAATATCTGGCGCATCTTGAATTTGCTTGTATTTGGAACAGCTGTGAAATAAACAGCGTAAAGTCACTATAAGTGGACACATTATTCCCTTGCCATGTAAACGTAGTGCAGATGTACTGAAATGGGACAGAAACTCAGTAGAATAAGTAAAGAAGAGGAGCAAGCAAAGAGCCATCTCTGCCTCAGCTGCCGTTGCATGGAGCTGTCTCTCAGCAGGAAGAACAAGGGCAATTTTCAGAGCACTGCAATATCTGCCCCATTCCTATCTGGCTGTATAGCATAGTCACTATCCCAGGTAATTACATTACTGGCACGCATTGGAGTTTTTCCATCTGAGCTACTTCCTGCAGGTACATTGCCATCAATCAGATTTGTCCTTGAAGGCTTAATGATGTAGGATGGCTGGGCATTTGTGGAATATGCACACGCCATTATCAGACAAGTTATCTAAACTGTTGCTTTTAGTCAGATCATTCAACATTGATCCATCTTTCTAACAATATTTCGGCTGTTAATTGAATATGGGTAGTAATGTTTTCCATGTTTCTTAATTATTTTACTCTTCTGAACCAAGTTCCTTTAGTGGATATTTATTTATTCAACCACAATGATACATACACTTACTGGCTGCAGCTGTCTGAGCTCTAAAACACTGTATGTCTCTGCTGAAAGCACAGCCCTGCTCTGGAAGGAGCCTTCAAGCACTGCAAAACACAGATCCAAGTCTCTTGTACCAGTTATTTTTATATCATATTTGTTTGGTTTACAAATAGAAAGTGATTTCTCTAATTGCAAGTCCTTGTTCCATCCTGCCTGTAATAATCACGTGCAACAGTGGTTAGGCTCAGTTGACTCTTTTAAACCTGCACAGTTCCATCATCTCCAGAGAAGGTCCTTAATGACACTTGTGCAAAGCCATGGACTTCAATGAGCTCAGGCAGGTGGGAGGGATGGGGACTGGTAGTGATTCTTTAGGTAATGCATGAATAATGAAGTCTGTAGCCCTTTCTTCTCAACTCAGTGTGAGTAGCAATAAAAAACAGTAGAAACGGCTTTTTCTGTCACTTATATAAGCAGATTGTTCCAAGTTCACAGAAGGAATAAATCTGGTCCCCTCTCTGGAGAAGATAATGTATTTTCAGGAAATTAAAATGCCTCCCATATACTACTGTAATGTAGCTTCGGGGAAGGGTGTCAGCAATGGGGCATCAGCATTCTGATGACACCAGGGCCTTCCCTCCAGATTTAAACAAACAAATACAGGCTTTGCAGTGGCACAAAGAGCAGCCAAGCAAATATCTTCCGTGTTTGTTTAGTTTTGGAAGTCTTGCCTGAAGGTTCATTGGCGTTCCTACTGCAGACGGTTTGTGCCCAGGCTTCCTCACAGAAAAAAAAAAGGGTGGGATTTTCCAGGCATGTCAATATGTCCTTGGCTACAGAGATATCTCTCATATAAGAGACAGTTACAGTTTCTCCCACTTCACAAACAGTTGCTCCTTATGTACGTGCACTGGCACAGCTTCAGCCTGTGGTGTTTAACTGGTTCTGTTTATGGTGGTTATATTCTTAGCAATTTCTCTAATGTACTCTTACCTTGTCAATACTGTCACGCAGTTCTCTAGCAAGAGGTTTATCAAGATTTTCACTCTCTGCATGTGCTTTTACTCCATCACTTCACAACCAGTCTTTGTCTGCCTGTTCATTACCAATAATTTTGGACTCATTGGCAAAGAGTAGCCCAAGAGAGTAATGTCTTTCTCAAAGGGAAGAAGCCCCATATATTTTCTGAAATTCAGTGGCTGGGGAAGAAGCATGACTTGGACAGGAGCCATGCAGAGAGGAGAGGCTGCAGAGAGAGCCCAACTCATGCTTCTGCCTGGCCACAGGCCTGTGTGCTGAGTGCTGGGAACAGAAGTGAGCACATGGCGTAGGCTCAGCTCTGGGGAAAGACAGGGCAATATTAGGGCATCCTGGGTTTTGCAGGGAGCTCTGGAGAACGCATTGAGGAATAAGGTTACTGCAAAGAGGGGCAATAGTGGTTGGATTCTGGTCATGATACTTTAGCGGTTTTTCCACTGTTCTTTTCCCTACTGCTACTACACAGTCTTTTGCTTTCCACATAATAGGAACAAGGAGCTTGATGGAGGAATCTCCCCCGGCCCTTGACCTTCTGAAAACTCAGTTAATTGCTCTCCTTGTGTGCTAAAGGAATTGCAGAGAACAGCTACACCTTGGCACAGCAATCACCCTCTGGCACCTGTGTATGAGGCCCCATGGCAGACACCCAGTGAAGTCCACCCCATTCTGCAGCCTGTGGTTAGCCCCATGGAGACATGCATGGAAGAGACCTGATGCATGTAACATTTCATCATGCAATCGTGCATCTCAACCAGTTGTGAATCCCTTGCAAAATATGCCTGCAGAGGCTGCCACCCCTTCTCTAGTTCAAGAGCAGCAGTGTGTCCCTGTTCCGTCCTCACACAGACATCAGCCTGCCTCTCAGCAGCTCCCAGCCTCCTCCTCAAAGCCCATACACGAGGCTCACAGGAGCAGGGATGAGCATTGCACACTCATGAATAAGTATAATTGAAATTCTGTTCATAGCTATTTGACGGGGGGGGGGAATGCCAGTGTAATTAAAATGCACAAGGGAAAGAGAAGTAGCCTATATAGACACATTATGTTATGCAGCACCCACCCAGATAAAGGTCTTTGTCTATAAAAAGCTCAAATATATCTGAGATAATTGCTGTTCATTGATTGTGCCTCTGAAGTGGAGTCGTTCTAGCATATTACACCTTGAGGCCATCTTATATGTTTCTTTGAAAGGGAAAAATTGAAAAGTTCAAGTAAAGACACAAGTTCAGTCAAATATGCAGCAGTAAAAGCCTGATGTACAGCATTAAGGTTACTTTCAGCTGACCTAGCTCTGAATGGTGCTGGGCAGTTTTGTCTGATCTTGTGTTAATGCTGTTAGCCCGTGCTTACTAAATGATTTAGCACTGAAATGTTGGGAGTTGCCAAATATTTGTCTTCTGTCCTTTATGAATATTTGAACAGCTCTTTCCCCAGCTCATTCTGAATGCAGAAAAGGGTGTTAAAAGTATCATACTTTGGCAGTGTTACTTTGTGGAGGCTGAAGACCTACAACACTCTTGCATCAGTGACGCCTTTGGCTCTGTGCTAAATAAAACAAAGGTATGAACACAAAATACTGTGCTTGAATTTTGCGTCTTGTGTCCTACAGAAATTCACTTTTGAAAATAAAAGGTTCCTTAGTAGGTCCATAATTTTTTGCTGTCTTTCAGTGTAAATATAATGACTTTAAATAAACCTTAAATGGACCAGTTTTATGCTGAAGGCAACAACATCTGAAAAGGATGAGAACCTGAGTTCGAACCCAGACTCCATAGCAGATGTGTAAGATGAACTTGAACTTGTCACCACGGCACTTTGTTCGTCTAGAATAGAAGTGTGAAGTTTTAAATCAATAGTGAGTATCCAAATGTACTAAGATTTCATGAAAGAACACGTATCTGAGATGTGGCTTATAATTCTTGCATGAAGCCTGCATTACTGCAGAACCAGGTTTCCCTTTGTGTCATCATCTTTTGCACTCGCTTTTTGGGCTTGCACACCGCTCTTCATGAACCCAGAAGTGCAACTCATTTTCATTTTTAAATGTGATTGCATAGGGACACAGAGATACTACACAAGGTTTGATTGCACACAGCAATGGTAGTTTGCAATTTTTTTATGCACAGGTATAAAGCCGAGATTAATTTCCCTGAAAAAAAATTGATCCATAAAGCAGAAAATTTTAAATGTCAACCTGGCTAGAAAAGCTGCAACTTTTCACCCTCTGTGACTTATTCTCAAGCATCATGGATAGAAAGCAATACACTTTTAGCATGAAAGGACCATCCCTATTTTGATAGAGCTGCTGGATTTAATAGATCAGGACTTGATTACAATACATATAGCTATCTCTTGTAGGTCAGGGTATATACCACTTTATTTTTCTTACATTCTAATACAAGGATAAACTAATTTCTTCTGAATTTATTGGTGGTCATTTACTTTTATTGTGTCTGGAAGAAGCCAAGAGTAATGAAAAGAGACACCTTTTCATTCACTATTTGTTTTTAAATATTTCTCATTTCTTTCTTCCTTTTTTTCCCCCCCTCCACATGCTGATATTGCATGCATGGATTGCTCTCAGCTTGCTATGAAACAAGCTGGGGCAAGCCTTGTAATATGATTCAAATTGTAAATCTTATGTCTTGCATCCCCCAAACACCTCATCTTATATGCAGTCTGGAACTTTCATTCCAGTACCAATTAGACTAATATATCCACCCAGCTCCGATTGGGGTGATGGATAGGCTGGTGGGGGAAATGGAGGCGATTTTCTCAGCTCCTCTGCATTCCCATAGGCATGCAGCATTTGACAGATTGGGCAGAACTGCCACGAAAGAGTCTGACACAGATGGTGTAATTAGAAAATGCGAAGTGCGAGTGTGAAATTTATCTTTGATCAGCACCTCCTTGCCAGATTGTCATCTATGTTAATATGATGATGGCTTCTTGGAGATGGATAGAAGAAAACAGCAGCCTTGAGGAAGAAATGGAGACAGTTCACAATGTAGAGAAGATATTTTGTTTAACTCTGAAACTCAATCAACTTCAACCAGAGTGAAATGCGATTTAATGCATTTAATTCATAGCAAAACAAATTGAATCTAAATCTAATAGTTTACTTTGTAAGGCCTATAATCAATATGGTGAAATCTTATTTTTTGTTGGAAGAAGACAAGGATTAATTTTTTATGAACAGTTAAATAAGAAAAAATCAATCTATAGCTATAGGCAGACTTGAAGCTACTACATCACTCTTTGTAGAGACCTAATGTAATCTAAATATATACAAAAAATCATTGCAGAGTTGCCTGGACAAGATCAGAGAATTAGAAGATATTTTTTCTCTCTAAGCTTTGTATTTTTGACATCATCCTCTGTACCGAAGCATGGAGTCTATTAAGGTTTACTGTAGAGCACAGAAATATTAAACTTTTTCATCTTCCCCCTCTGTTCCAAATGAAGATTTAGAGCGTTGGGGTTTTTTCTTTAAAAACTGACAAATATTCTTTGCCTGAGCAAAACATTTTAATTGTTTATCTGACATCTCCAGCTTTCCCAGAAATCTGATGTGTAATGTTCTGCAGCAGAAAGTGTCATCGTCTTTTCAGTACTCGTGAATCGAATTGTGCTCTTCAAACATTAGCAGATTTGGCCTATGTGATACAGGTATAATTTTCCACGGGGAGAAACTGAGGCACAGAGCAGCAAGGTGCAGCCTGTCCAAGGTCACAGAGGAGTGTGTGAGGGGGGCAGCACTGCTGGCAGGGTGCCTTGCCTGGCAGTCTGGTCTCCCTTCTATACCATGTCTTGCAGCCACTGCAATCTTGTATTTGGGTAGTTCAAAAGGTTTAAGTTTACAAACCACTATGCCATAGTTCATTTTGCTAAAAACTGCTCAAATGTTCACATGAATGGTGCTAATTTTCAGGAAGGTAAATTAGCATAATTAATGACCAGCCAAATTTGGGAGTAATACAGTATGTAATTAACATTAGAGAGTTCTGTTGTACCACCTGCCCCCACATTTCATTGTTGCAGTGTACGAACTGTACAGGAGGCTATTTTCCCCTTTGCTGCACTGAGCAGAAAGCAGCTTTCTTCATCAGAATAAGCCATTAGCTGTAATGGCATGTAGGTGTAATGGAATGTGCTCGAAACATCTGTGCTGAGAGCAGGGGAGAAATTGCTGCATGCAGTCGTAGGCCTTTGGGGAGCTTGATTAAGGATTGCTTCAGAGAACTTGAGATCTGGCTTGGGATGCAAAAAAGAGAAGAAAGGAAAATAACACTAATAGATTTACGGATGTACTGCAGGGAGAACAAAGGATTTTTAATTTTTTTTACTTCCCTTTATTGCTCTTATATTGCATCTGTTCTCTGTTGGGCTTTCACTTATTGAATTGATCTGGAAAAAAAATGTAGCTCAAAATGCAGTTTAGCAAAAGACATCCTTGCTGTATAAACATGAAAATAGCTTGATTTTTTTTCTTTTGTTTGTTAATGAAGACCTCATTGAAACCACAAATAATTCTAACAATAAATATTTATTGCACATGACATTTGCCTAAATTTGGTTTGAAGTGATATCTCCTCTATCTAGAAATCCTGTAAACACACACATTAAAAAACCCTTCCTGCCTTGTGTTATTCACATTTCTGGAGTATTCATCTGCTCCTTCTTGTGCTGATTTTTTTCAAAATTTCTTTTTAAATGAATTTCTGGTTTGGTTTTCTTCAACTCCATTTGTTTGCACACATTTTTAATAACCAGTGGAATATAAACTCTCAGTACACAATAAGAGTAATTGCAGAACCACTGGGCTATGTCAATTCTGGCTATTGACCCATCAAACTGTGAAAAATCTGAAAGGCAGTTTACAGAATCTTAAACAAGGTGATAGGGAGCAGAAAAGCAGTGTTATAAAAGATGATTTTGGTACCATGCAAAGAGAAGGGTTAAATGTTTGATAAATACATATTGCAGAAAAGGGAGTTAATGTACTACGTGGGACAGATGTGGATGCATTGCACAGAAAATGAGAAACAAACCCGTAAATATTGGGTGGTTTGATGATTAAGTAAATCTTACACTTTCTAATTATAAATGACAACAAAGCACTGTGTTCACTGGTATCCATCTTCCTTATGAAATAAGAAGCTTTCTGAGTTGGTGCCAAAAATGCCTTGCAATGAAGTTTAAAATATGTAGGGAGGCAAAAATGTAATAAAAATGCAAAAGCTAATAATATTATGGCGCTGGCATTGTTTACAATGTAGAACACCTGCTGTTTTCAAAAAAAAAAAAAAAGGAGAGAGAGAGAAAGAAAAGTGAAATCATCAAACTGTTCTTAAATGGAAAATCTGGGCACTTTGCCAATTACACAATGTGTTTCAGGTGCACAGTAAATAGGAACAATAAAAGGTGCAGAGGAAAGAATCTGAAATGTTAAATCTCAGATACACAAGAATATTATTTGATGATGTTATTTTGAAAGGAAGTCTTGGGTACCTTCCAAATTTCTTCAATGTGAAATTAGGTTTATATTTCTGCCTCTGTAAAAAAGTTGTAAAAATCTATTCATCCTTTTAAAAATCTTGATTAAATTAAACCTGAAAATGAGAAGAGCCAAAAAATCCAGGAAACCCAACAGGGTATTCCCTTTTACCAGCCTATTCTATGTGGGAGATGCTTGGAGACTATACTGAATTATAGTAACGCCAAATTCTGTGATATAATAATAAAAAGCTAAACGAACCTCCAGGGTTATTATTTTGGATTCCAGGGGGCCAATGGTGAGGTCCTGCCCACTGAAGTCAGAGCAGGAGTTTGATATTCATTTAAGAAGGAAAGCCATACTGTCCCAGCACCTTGATCTGTGTCCCAGAGAAGAAGTGGTTGCCAAATGCAGTTCAGGCAGTAGCGTTGGAGCAGGGGAAATGGGCATTGCCTGGCTAAAGACCAGATCCGAGTGCATTTGCCTTGTGGCTGTAGGACTTTAGTAGAAGAGTTTTCTTCGAAGTGCAGGGGCTGGGATGAAAATTGGTTCCTCATCCATATAATCAGAAGGACATTATGAAGCTATTTAAGTATGTGCTTGCTTTCTTTGGAAAAAAATACTTTGGTTACGTGTTTTACTTCAATAGAACATGAGACAGTGGATGAGACCCCTGCAGCATGGCCAGAAACCAGTTGTCTGGAGACTCTCTGTCCATGACTATGCAAATAAATAGAGTGAATGGTGGCCCATCCTCTGACCCGAAGCTCTGAACAGCTCGGCTCACACAGCTCATGGCTCACCTTCCTCTCCCCTAGGACGTGGTGGGCTCATCCCCCCTGTCTCTGGGGAGCAGCTGCTGATGTGTGCACCTGAGCAGTGCTGCTTGGCAAGGGCCACGCTCCAGAGACAGAGGTAAGGGTTAAACAGTATGGATCTCATGGAGCAGTGCTTAAACGTGTCCTAAGCCTGTTTAGTTTACTAGTATAGATGTAGCCTTGGAGACCAGAGACCAGATGCTGTGCATCTGCTGCACTCCCTGTAAGATCAGCCCTGATTATTTCCACACCCCATATCTACAGGGAAGGCCTGTAATAAAGCAGTAATCACTTTCCTCCCATCCTCACCTGAAGCATGAGCCAGATCTTCATTTCAGTAACCCGTGGATAAATCAATAATCCTTCTATGTGACTGAAATCAGACATGTGATCTTTGTATTACTGTTTCTTTTGGGTCTGATCCTGCTAGTTTTCTCTGCTGTTAGCAGGAATATGATCACATGTGTTATCAACAGCAGTTTGTTTTCCATTTGATGCTGGTAATTATCAAGCTATCTGAACAATGTTTGTGAGAGGGCATTCCTTTTTATAGAAGGAGAAATTGGGGACACCCTTGGTGCTATCGTTTTACCAGGATATAAAGTATCAGCCTACTTCCATGTGACATCCCTTCCCCGTAATTGTTTCTATTTTTGCTTCTGTGGCTAAATTGATGATAGTCCATGGTGAAAAAACAAGAAAATAAGTATCACACTCTTCTTCCACTTTTATAATGTATTTTTAGTGCTTGTATACACTGTGGTAATGTAAAATGGACAAAGTTAAAGTGATTCCAGAGAACAGATGCAGGGCTGAAGCTAGAGCAGGGATATGTAGGACTTTGGCTGCTACTGCCACTGTACTGAAACTCTGGTTTTCTGGTACAGATCTGACTGCCAGAAACAGAAGCTTCAGGTCTGTCAGGATGGTGGAAGAAGAGGGAAAAGCATCTGAATAGAGTCCAAGGAAATGGCAAAGTTAGAATACCAGTTATGCAGGAGAAAAGGCGCTAGATCAACTCCACAAACCTGACTTGTTAAGGTTTCCACCCACAGCCCCACAACGCCCCCAAATTAAGGAGCTCATTATCCATGATGAATACTGATGAATCTAGTATAGGCTGAATACATAGCCTTGTGCAATGGGTACTAGAGACCTTGTTTGAGCAGGCGGATTGGACCAGGCAACATCCCGATGTCCCTTCCAAACTCAGTCATCCAGTGATTCTTGATTCTGTGAATCCACAACAGCATCTATTCAAGGGGATTTGGAAAAGCTTTAATACCACTATAAAACAAGGGCAAAAGAAGCACTTTTAAATATACATCTCTCCTCTGATGGATGGGGCTGAAATTTCTTTCATCTCTGACCTCTCTAGTTAGGTGGGACTGGTTTTACTCCTCTTTGTGTAATTCCAGCTTCTGCAATGATGCAAATTGTGTGTGAAAAGACAAATGAAACTCATGGATGATGATGACTCCACTAAATTCTGCAGCCAGACTCTGTGATTTCACAAGGACTCAAATTTTATTCTTTGCTGAATGAATGATTTTTCATCCAATGTTGATTCTTGCATTTAGGACAGACATAAACAGGAAGACCTCCCTGACACAACTCCAAAACTGGTGTGCTTTAGAATGGCTTTGACAAAAATTTCTTACCCCAGACTGTGTTGTTTGTTGGAGGTGAACCCAATAGCACAAAGAGTATATGGATTGATAAAGATACATAAAGCTTCCTATACTTTCTTCCCTGGGCAACCCGTTCCAGTGCCTCACCACTCTCATGGTGAAGAAACTCTTCCTCATATCAAGACTATATCTGCCCCTCTTCAGTTTATACCTGTTCCCTCTCATCCTGTCCACAAGCCTTTATGAATAGTCCCTCCCCAGGTTTCTTGTAGGCTCCTTTCAGGTACTAGAAGGTCACTGTAAGGTCTCCTTGGAGCCTTCTCTTCTCCAGGCTGAACAAACCCAACTCTCACAGCCTGTCCTCATATATTCACTGCTTTAGGCAATAGACTTACACTGCTGTCTCTCTGCCGTGGAAAGACAAGCCACAAGAAACACGGCAAACTTAGATCTTAAATAGTTTGTTTGAAGACACATATAACCAAGGATCAGACTTTTTATAGGTACTGTAAACATTCAAATCTGTGGCATAGGTAAAAACAAAAATAATGTTTAGAAATGTCTTGCAGTTAATTTATATTAAATAGGAACTGTGTGAGCAGCAAACTACCTTGTTCATCCTAGAGTCATTCTAATGGCACCACCCTTCTTAGTTTCAGGTTTCAGATCTGACTAACTTAGAAGCAGCAAAATACCATGGTATCAAGCAAAAAAGAAAAACAGCTCAAGAAAGTGTGGCCCTTATTGGCTAGGAAAGAAAGCCACACTGGAAAATAAAAACAGAACCAAGCCGCAGATCATCTATCCGGGATGACTACTGAGGTCTGAAAAACTGACATCACTACTCTGAGCTATATAAATACAGACAGAAATACTATAAGTTTGTTAAAATCTGGACACAGAAGTACATCTAAATCCATGATTAATTTCTTATGACCTGGATTTCCTTTGTTTTAAGTAAACCAAAATATCTTGCTGCAATAAAGAAAAAAGGGAGTTGGGAAAAATTCAAAGTGCAATTTCCCTTTGCTTCTCATGCTTCAGATGTATTTTTTCCTCCAGTGATTTAGCCAAAGGAAAGTGTTTTAACCATTTCACTGTTCCTGAAACCCAACTGGAACTTGCTGCCCTCCAGAAAATCTCAGGAGAAATCTGAGAGTCCCCTGAGGTCTTAAACTCCCTACTTGCCCTTGAACAATCAGGCTACCAAGTTATATTCCTCTGAGTTACTCATCATCTGGCATGAAAGCTGTGCAGAGACTGCTTGATGGCTTAGGCCTATGTCCATGACAAGAAGACAGTCAGACTTCCTGCTGCTCCAAGCTGCTGCAAGAGGAGTGTGAGAGGAGTGTATTCCCCCAACAGCAGCTATTTATTCTCATACAGACAAAGACTGTCTTCCACAAGAAAAATAAGCAACAGAGAACCAACAGTTAAAGTTCACAGTACAAAATGCAACTAAACCAAGGGAGCCTTGTAAAACAAAGCACAACACCACTGTCTTCCCAGATACTGCAACAAGCTGTAACAGCTTAACTTCGGGTTCAAAACAGATAAGACCAAGAGTAATGAAAAGAAAACTACTGGGACATTCTGGTGATGGTGCCTCTCTGTAACCACTGAATGACTTACTGTCATCCTTCATCATCCTTCACTAGAAATCTTCAAGAAAACCTGATTTTTTTGTTAAGCTTTTGAAACTCGTACATTCTTCAAAGAAAGGTGTAGTCTTTACCGTGTGTTCTTGAGATTAGCTCTAGGGGTCACTTACTTTCTTGAAAGAGCTAAAACAAAAACATTCTTGGGCTAATGTGGATGGTGTTGCTGTTATTTAATCCACTATTTTACAGCATAATTCATAGATTTTAGAGTCAGTGGACTAGCTATGATCTAATCAGCCAACTGTTCAGTTATATGGCCGTGACTTTATCTGGTAAAACAGAATATGGATCAAACTAGGCATTATTAATGAAGAAAGGTAAAAGCAGCCCTTAAAGAACCTGTGCCTAGTTTTTATAATTGCATATGTTTGCATTAACATAGAACATAATATTTCACCAGACATTCCTACTTCAATCCCACAACGTTCAAAGGAGCTATGGCATCTTCTCTAGAAAGCTATCCAGCCTTCTTTTCAAAATTTGAATTTAAAGAAAATTGATTTCTTCATGCTTTATTTCAAAGGCTAATTATTCTTATTGCTAAACATTGTGTCTTGTTAGATCTTTATTTTATGTTAAATTAAACACCCTTGTTCTTCCTGCCCAAAACCGTGTTTACACACACTGATCAAATCACCTTTACCCTTCATTTTGGAAAGCTATGCCGGCTAGGCTTCTCTGCAACCTCCACCTCCCTCCAATGTATCCAAATTACTTTGTGTTCATTCTTTGTATTTTAACATGAGTTGACAAAAGAAATAGTACTTCAAAGATAATAGTTATCATGGGTATCCCATAATATTTATGTCCAAGGATTTTTTTTGTTTTTTGCACTGTGAGCACATGCTCATCCAATTATCCATAGCCACTCTCCCCTTCCTTTTGTAGATCTGCTCATATTATTTTTTATGCTACTGTTTTTTCAGGTATAGGAAAAACAGTGTTTCTTCACCCAGATCAGATCAAGTATACAGGGTCAGACGGCAAGATGTTGCAAGTGGAAGGTCTGTAACTCTGCAGTGTGCTTCTTACCCTAGACTGACAGATCTTGAGCTTGACTTTCAAGACCCCTGCACTCTTCTTGAGCCTTTGCCTGAGGGCTGCTGTGGGCAGCAGTTGTGTTTTAGTATGTATGTGAATCTATTAATGTGGTTACACCCATGTTGTACAGATTTTGTTGCTATTTCCACACACCTCAACCTCAATTCCTCTGAGGTAATGACTGGGTTGCCACAACTCCCCGCCTGGCCAGCCCTTCAGGGTTTGCAATCACCCACAGGCAAGGGTGACAAACGCCTCCTGGAAATGAGGGACAGTCACAGTGGGGAAGAACAAAAAAAACTTGTCATACATGTTGGTGCTTAGAATTTTATGGCATAGCTTGTCACATTTTACTGCTTATATATGAACATCCTCACCACATCGCTTCAACAAAACAAGATATATTTACTTCCCTGTATCCTACATAAATAACCCTCTGGCTAAAATATGCACTTATGCCCCCAAAATACATTGCAAACTACATCTGACTTCCTTTAGAAGTGCTTCTTTGGAAGTCTGATTTTTGACACAGCTTGTTTCACTGATGTAAACATGTTAATAGTGAGAATGTCAAAAAGTTTATTGATTTTAATTCTTGAGAGGGGAAAAAAATATATAAAAGTTCTGGTTTGTGCTTTAGGTAAATAAATCTGCATTGTGTTTCTACTTTGCAGTCAGTGAACCATGCTTCATGTTAAACTCTTACTATAATACAGGAACATGAACAAAGCTTAGTAGTGGAGAGAATAGGCAAATTACCTCCAGCCTTTTTGAGGTGCAGTAGAGGCTTCAAACACTGGAAGACACATGATTAATGCATTCAGAAAACCCTGTTTCAAAAAAAAGATCCCAAGCTTTATGTTAAGTAGTGTAACACTAGATAATATTCTTTGAAACATAACAGGATAAGACAGTGCTTGCTCATGTTACTCCTGAAGGAAACAAATCTATTTCATATTTACTTTCTACACTGAGGGCACACACATAGATGCACGTCTGTGCACACATATGTGCACACTTACATATATTTGTATATATGTGTACATATGTGTACATATGTGTGTGTGTGCATGTGTATATACTAAAACAGATGTTTTATCAAACAAAACAAAAAAAATTACTGGATATATAGCCCTTACCTTCCTCACACTATGCATGGTCTTTTCGTTAGTCCACTGAATAACCATTTGTCATGGGCTTTACTGTACCATGAAGTTATGATTAATATTATGTCTCATGTACAGCGGGTTGAAAGACCACATTCATTTTCAAAGTCACGTTGCATTGATTAGAATTCACTGCAGGTTATTCAAATAACGATCCTCTCTGTTCCCAGGAGAATCTCCGTCTGATTTTTCTTTATCCTCATTAAAGATCCCAGGTGCAGACAAAGCTTTACATACTTCTAATTTGCATTATCCTTGGGAAGGAGGTAATTCACATGCCTTCAGTATATAGCACTTGTTTTTGTAGTTTGCTTTTTCCTATCTGTCTATTTAAATAAATCAAGAAATTTAGCCTTTATAAACCCTCTGACAATAGAAAATGCCAAATTTTATTATGCCTAGTAATGAGCACATGTATTCTGAAATATGAGTTATAATTCAGATTAAGTGAAACATTTTTTTTCTTTGCTCCTCACCATGGTTTGCTTAAAATACAGTCTCTGCTCACTCTCTCAGTGATGGGAGAGGATGAATTTTTAAAGCAAAGATATAGATTTCATATCACCCTTTGACTGATGTAAGAATATCCCTCAGCAAACAGTCTGTGAGAAATCATTGACAAGATTTAATAGTTTTTTTATTTTTCCTTTTTGCTGGTCGTATATAGAGCAGTGAAAGTACATAGCATCTATAATTGCCTGGCGGAACTTAACAGTCCCATTAACCCCCAAAATGCAGCACTTGCAAGGATGTCACATCTGGTTTCTGAGGCATAAGTTGTGTGGGCCTATATTTTGCAACAAAATAATCAGTCTTGGACTATTTTTATGGCGAGCCTTTGTGTAATGAGTTTAGCCTGAAGCAGACTGACAGCATTGTTGACATTTCATTGAGTTTCCATCCTCAAGAGGGAGGAAATTTTAGCTAATTAAATAATGTTATAGTGTCTTAGAAACTACAAAGGCAATGGGAAACCACACAGCAGTCATACTGTATTTGTTAAGATCATTTGTGTATTCCTGAGGTTTTATTATGCAGAAATCATTCTTCTAACAGTCTTTAAAGCAAGTCATACATTAGATAAGCTTTTCATAACTCAGCCTTGATAATAATGTTTGTAAACTGGTTTAGGTGTATGTGAAATGAAGCCAAATGTGAAAAACAGCTCCTGGAGAAATACTGGAACAATTGTTACTTTTGATCATTTCATCACAAATGGCCAGACAGCTTTGCCCATGTGTGCTGAGGGCAGAGAGACAGCAAAAACCTTTTCTCAGTTCCTTTGTGTCTATCCAGGAAGCAAAGCTCCTCCTCCACACCAAAGGGATGTGGAAAAGGACAGGGAAAAGATGAGGCCAGGCTTATTGAAAGGTTGGTAGTGTGACACAGATTCCTTTGTGGTAGCAAGCAGTGGAGCCAGTAGGTTTCTCTTGCCCCTGGATCATATGCTCTGGTGCTCATTGCAGCAGAAGGCAGGAGATGCTGCCTGTCTCCTTCCAACACCTTGAGCAGTTTCTCTAAGCGATCAGCTGCTGGCCGGAGAACAGCCACCACATATTAAACCTAAACCTAGTATGAAAACCTTGAGGCTCAAGTGAGGTTGCCTTCCTTGTCTTTCCAACTCCTCCTCGCCCTGACTCCAGCCATTCCTAAAAAGTAATGTTAGCTGCACTGTCCTCAGAACTTGTGGCAGTGGCAGGTTGGGCACAGCAATGGCACGAATGCACTGGCACCCCAGGAGGCATGGGGTTTCACCCTGGGCTTGGGAGAACAGGTAACCCACTGCTGGAAAACTACCCCACCCAGAGCTCCCAGCTATCAGAGGAAGAAGAGAAAAGGAATAAAACTAATGCTAAGCTCAGCAGTTAGATATGGTTTGCCCAGGCACGCTCTGACACTGTGGTCAGAAAACTGCAGAGAATTTGAACAGTTCAGCCTAATCAGGACAGCAGGAGAAATCGCTCCCCTCAACTCCATCCCAAGTTCATGACAGCAGACAAGCTACTGGACACTAGTTCAGCTCACAATTTCTACCAAAACCAAAATACATTAATTGCACTCTTCACTATGTGCAGGAAAGTGAGTCCTTTGTTTTAAACAGCCTCTGGAGTGTGGAAGCCCCTAACCTTCAACCGCTTGTCTCGTTGCGCACCCAGCGCCTGTGATTACCTTGGATGATGTTGCAGTGATGGGTGCTTAAAAAGTGTGTTTGTATTATGACACTCTCTGACTGCCTGTCATACCAGGAGAAAAATAATGTATTTATGTAGTAATTATTTAGTTTCTTTTTTAAGATATCGGTGTTTCCCTGGTAAGCGACTATTTACGTATCTCGTTTCGTGACTTAAAATGATTCATGGTACTATGAACTGAAGTACAATATACGGGAAATACCATTGCTGAAGAAATGAATGGTCTTCTTTGTGTTTTCCTTTCAGACACAGGGTGTTATTTGCTGGTAATTTAACTAGTGGCCACTACACAGTGTCCTTCTAAGTCCGCAGTTCATGATAAGGAGATTTTATATTTGCATAACACCTTTCATCCTGGAAGAGCAAAGCACTTAAAAAAATTAATTTAGCATTATAATCTCCCAGCAGTGGTGATTCACCCACTGTGCTGGCAGGGAAGAACAACTCAGAAATTATCCCTGTGAATCAAAGACACCAGCCAACGCTAAAACTCTGACACTCAGAAGGGATGCTAAGTTCCCTGATGGGATTTGTGTGTGTGACCGTGTGTCTGTGCACGTGGGTAGCTGTGGGCTGAGAAGGGATCCCCATGCTGCTGTTTCCCTCCAGATAGATACTGGGTCTTTTCCTGCACATGGCAGCAAGCTGAGGTTTCATCTGCACAGAGGCAGAGAGGAGAGTTCAGGAGCATACTGTGACCCTCCCCCCCCCCCCAAATCTTTATTCTCTCATTAAGCCTCAGGAGGTCTGAAAGATTTTATTAGCCTTAATTATATTTTGCCTAGGATCATGAGGTCTGTGAGCTCATCAAGCTTTTGTTTTTAAGAACCTAACTTGCTCGCCAGGCGAGTTTTCTCAAGCTCTCATTTTATTGTGGTTTCCAGTGGGGGATCTTGTTTCAAGGGATATGATCAAAGTAAAGGACATGTCTTTTGGGACTTATTTTACATAGATTATATCTCATTATACAACTTGCTCTTTAGTCTATATTCTTTTTATAAGCTTCTGGCTATATGAATGAATTTTACATAGTAAAGTGTGAATTTATTATAATGAATACACTTTCTGAGTGAAAGGGAGGCAAAATATACCATAGTATAATACATTTAAGCTTTCTTATCAACAAAATTTTCAGCATTGCAGCGGTTTAATCTGTTCTCAAACAAGGTTGAAGCCCACTAATTTCCATGCAATTTTTCAGCTGCCTTTTTTTTTGTTTTAAATGATAAAAAAAAAGTTATTTGATGGAATTGTGTCATTTTATATTTCCTTCCTACATATATTTTTTAAACCTTCTTTCAAATGCGTGCGTGATTTTTTAAGGTTTTAAGATCTGCACTTGATTAAGTCATTACAACTTGACACCTTGAGAGTTCCACTGAGGTGGGAATTTGTGATAAGGTCCAGCAGCTCTTTCTGAGCACAAAATGCTCTGGATTATTCCTGTTGGACAATCTCTAATAACCGAACACTGAAGAAATTAAAAGCTAACACAAAACACATCCGAGCATGCACAGCAATTCCTTTCTAGTGTTAAGATTTAGGGACTAGCAGAAGTGGGAATCTTTGTTAAAAACCTCATTCTCATAGCATGTAAATAAAACCAGATTTTTCAATTTTATACTTCTGTATTGTGCATCTATCTACAGTTCAATTTAATCTGAAGTTTGTGGTCAATGGATGAAAATCATACATGTCCTCATCCAATGTTTATGTAAATAACTTGGTTTTATTTGCTGAATTTCCTTGTGAATTAGCAGGTGTGATTTTATCACCCATAATTTCACCTGATTTAAAGCTAAAATTACAAAGTGGCCAAGAATTTAATTGTCAGATGGAACAGTTGTGTGGATTTGGTTGTTGGCTGAGTTTTACAGCAACATACCTCCCCCTTCCAAGTCATTTATTTGTCAAGGTTTTTCAATGTACAATGACACACATTCAGTCACTTAGATTCGTTCTCCACTATGTTACATAAGTGAAAAGAAAAATAAAAATACTGATTTTTTTTTTCTTTTTTTCTCATCAGCAAAATGTAGTTGAGCTTGCTCCTGTCAAGCCAATAGAATTAGTCACTGAGATAGAAGAGGTGCAAACAGTCTCAAGTCCTCTCTTTAAAACTGTGTGTAGAATACGCCACAGCTGAAAGTCTTGCTTCGTTTTAGGTTAAAATGCAGAGGACAAGTCAGAGCAGAATATCTAAAGGGTTTGCAGTCCCATTAATACTGTAGTCAAGAAGCTGCCTATGTGGAGAACGGGATTTTCACAACTGTTCAATCTCCCTCTGAACCCACTGAACTCACTGTATGATATAGCCACCATGAGACCTTCTGAAAAAACAACACGTTTTTGTATGGACTACTGCCCTATAGCGAATATCTGCACCTGAGGTCTGCTAATTGTACACACTATGTATCCACCACTTCTTCCTCAAGTCTGGTTAGTTCTACCATGAAACCCATGCAAAAGCTTGTGTACAAAGGGGTTAAATTCATACCAACGTACTTAATCGCAATCTTATTTACAGCCCATAAACAGCTATTATATGTTTTTCCTAGGTTATGATTCACAGTTTATGCATCTTTAGTTTATCAAAGCAGAAGGCAGAGTCTCAGGAACGGCATGTTTTTCAGTTAAATGGTTAATTAAGACTTGGAAATATTTTTTTTCTGATCAATGCAAGTCAAATTCTCAGTGCAAGTGGTTGAATCATCTTCAGAACTCTGATCATAATTAAACCACAAGGAGGCTGTTATGATTAAACGTGGGAAGCTGAAAATATGTGAACCATAACAAAGGACCTGAATTCACTTCAAGCTTTGCATAAAATGCAGTTTCAGATTTTTTATCTTAGCACAAAAAAATGCTATCATCCTGTACCTTACTTTTTTCTCAGAATTTCTTCCAAATTCAGTCATGTTTCTCATATCGAATAATTAGTAATAAATCTTGCACATGTAAATTCTATTTGTTTTTTCCAATTTGTAGAAATTCCCTATGTCCTTTTTTTTTGTTCAGACAATAGTCTTCTTTTTATTATTTATTAAAAATACAGAATTCTAGTAGAAACTTCTATCCTTCAACAGTTACAGTTACTATATTGGTAAGTGAATAGTTCTCCAAATGACTTCCTCACAGCTGTATAATCCATACACAGTGTTGATAGTCTACAATAAATTTCTAAAATCTATATCCTTTATTGTGCTCTAATTCTTTATTGCTATAATAATTTCTGTTTCTGTCTTTCTAATTAGACTGTATGGCTTTTACAGAATAGCTTTTACACAGTATATTTATTTTTCTGTTCATGTAATTTAATCCTGAATACTTGTAATCACAGCACATGGGTATCTAAAAGGGATCGAATTCTGTTGTTTTGCCTTGGCAAAATTCTCTTTTTAAAACAATGAGTGGAAAATACAGGAATGTGTGAAAATCTGTTAGAAACAATGCCTATTTCTAAACAAAAAAAAAGGAAAAGCCAAAGATACTAAATCTCTATGGTTAGATAAACCTCTCTAACTCTGGGAAAATCAGAGTTGGACATTGATTGAGATGAAGTTGCACCAAGGCTGAAGCTCTACTACAGCGTCTCCAAAGCAGGATTGAAATAACCTATACACGATTTTGGTATTCACATCTTGCTTTGCCAACAGCAGCACCAAACAAAGCAGGCTGGAAGACATCCCACCTGAGTGCCCAGCCAGAAGAGAAAAGATCCTGTTTCCCATCCCAGCAGGAGGGGTAGGGATGTGCATAATCTCTGCTGATTGTGGTAACCAGTGAAGTACAGAATGAGGCACTCCTGTGCTGGCCTAAGAGCCCTGAACAGTGGCTTCCATTTGGAGCACTAGAAGCAGAAGTAGATGGGAGGTGGAATACCTTAAACAAAAGAAAATGCTGCAGAAAGAGACATGTAGAAACTCTATCTACCTTTTTGAGTCAGGTACTTCACTTCAGTTCTTTTTTACATACCTGAGTAAGACTCACCACTCATGGACAAGAATCTCCTTCAGGAAAATGATGTCTCAGCCATTCTTTAGAGGCAGACTGTAGCACAGGCTTTCCCTGTAGAAACAGCTGCCAAAGGAGAACTGAAGAAGCCCCCCCTGATGCTCAGTGCAGTAGCCTGAGGAGCAAGTGATTTAGGTTTAAGGTTTTCTTCTTGCTGTTTCTACCTCTGTTGCAGAAGCCCTCTTTTTGTTAAAGCTAAATAACTAAAATTTCCTTGACTCATAGTAAGGACCAGGGAAGACAAGCCACACTGAGTAAGAGCATCCACCTGCAGAAAGGTATGTGCTTCCACAGCCTGAGAGACTGGAAATGGGTGACTTGCTCATATACTTCCCAAGCCTCATCTTGAAACTAATTAGGTGTCCCAAATCCTCCTTTAGATCTGGCTTTTGGTACTTCCATCAAGTATGACTAGATCATCCAATTGCAGTTTGCTGAATCCAGCCCTGTACTTCTCACATCAGGAAAATGGCCACTAATGTTAACAGGAGGTTTGCCTGCATGATCCTGCCTGTGATGGGATGGCAGTCTCCATGCCATGGAACTCCCTGATGCCCATCATCACCTTCTTAATAGCTGAGCAATGTGCAACTGCAGCACAGCTGGCTTTCCCCAGTTCAGATTCAGGAAGCGACTCTCTACAAGCCAAACTAGTAGGGTTTGTTCATTGTACTGTATAGCATAATGGACAATATAACAAGGGGAAATGTATTGTTTTTCTGCAAAGTGGGAAAGAAAAGGAAACAGAATTCCAGGGGGTGATTAAATGAAAATTACTTCATTGCAAAAATACAGTGGCTAGGAGATTTTTTTCACATTTTAATGAACAAATGACATTTACATCCACTAAAAATAAAAAGTGCATAAGTAGTATTTACCTACAGATCATAGCATAGTGTGAAATTCTTCCTTTATAAGAATCCTGACACAGGGATCCCATTCTGCAGGAAATCTTTAATTACGTTCAGGGCTGCTTACCTTTAGTAATGAGAGCCAGATCTTTTTGCTGTTAAGCTGGTTGCAAACCTTCTGGTTTTTTCTACCATCAGAAAGAGTAAGTCTCTAATCCATATCAAAAACATGTATCCTCATTTAGCAGAGTCTAGATGTAAAACTGGTTACTGTCACAGTGACTGCTCATGGTCAAGGTTCAAGTAATGGCTAATGCTCTAAGGGAGGCTACACATAAATGCATTTTAGTTCCAAATGCGTAGTCCTAGTCGGTGAACACAAAACAGCTCCCTAGGCATTTAATTATCTGAGATTAAAATGATCTTAACTTTGAATAGGATTTTCTGCCCCACCTTCTGGTTTCTGAAAAGCAGTGCCCTGAAGCAAAACCAAATTTTTCCTCTTTGCTTTTTCCTGTATTTTTTATATTTCTAATTTAATTCCTTTTTTATAGATTTGTTAAAGTGTTTTATATCTTCTACTTCTTAACAATGCTGCTTGATAGTTAATTTCCCTTTTGGAAGCATTAAACATACGAAAACATGATGCACACACATGAGGGGATGCTTACTCATACAAATAATCCAGTCGAATTCAATGAACTTCCTGAAGACAGCATAACTCATGCAAGTAAGTGATTATAGGACTGTGTCACACCATGAATAGTGTGGGTCTGATTATCTTCTCACCAACATCAGTTTTACAGCATTACTGTTCCACCAGCTCTAATATAATTACTCTTGATTTTTCTCAATGTACGAAAACTGAGATTCACACAACTGATGAAAAAGTTACCTTGAAAATAATAATGACCATAAAATGAATCATTTGGGTACAATTCAACAGAAGTAGGTCTCTAAGTGCAATTCTGTTAAGATCTTGCTATTATCCAAGTCCATAAGGGGTTATTATCCAAGGGGTTGCAGCAGGCTTAAAGTTTGACATGTAGTGCTTGTTCTTAATTCTTCCTGACTCTGGAGATGAAATTTACTTAATGTCCTAAGAGAAAGGTGAGACAAATGTTACTGTGTCCACCTTGTGTATAACATAACACAAGTATAAAAGGAATTAATTTAAAATATTTTCAGATGCTATAAAATACACAGGTCCTGCAAACAATTTGGCCAAGACCAAAGATCCTTAAGAGAATTATCAGCTGAATCATGGAAAATGTGCAGAGATAGCACACAAGCTTCTCTCTAGACAGTTAAAGTATCCTAAAGAACAGCAGTTAAGTGTTACAATCCACCAGAGAGCTTACTCTCATGTTTTCCTCAGTGAGCATCTCTGTGTTTCTCCTCCTTTTCCCAGGCAGTTTTGTACACCAAAAAGAATGGGCATTTCCCAAAAACCATACTGAGATGATTCTGATTCTCCATTCACTTCTCAGAATTCTTCATTTTAATAACTTAAAAATTCAACTTTGTGTACTTGCCAAATTAAAAACTCCCTGACTATCCAGCATGATTGCTTTGATGAATTGAGCCCTTCTAGTCCATTTAACATGAAATAACAGACTTGTGTTGATGGTGCTTTTGTTCTTGAGAGTAGGAGAACTTGTTACTGAAAAATTAGCTACTCACCCTTAAGCAATCACTAACATTACAGTTCCTGAATATAAAAATTAAGAAAGAACAGATGGAAACAAACAAAAATTGTATTAATAATACATAACAAAGCGATGCCTACAAATGATATTTCAATAGGGAAAAAAATAGGAAAACTACAGTTTTCATTGGGTCTTAATGTATGTATACCTCTCTAATGCTTCCATCTTCAAGCAGTTCTGTTTTATTGACACAACAACACAAATTGCAGAAGTAAATTGAATCACGGGCTCAGAATGTAAAAATCAATGAGAAATAATTTTGTAGCACTGAAGTGAACAGTGTAATGCTAGGTATTCATTTAATTAACCATGAGCCTTTCCACATAATGCACAATCATTGCCAGCTTTTCAGCTCACGGTTATTCCAGGAATAATGGGTTTGGGATTCATCTTTAGAAAACCTGCATTAATATTTGAAAGCATTTAAATCCATTAGTGGGTCATCTGAACACTGCAGGTCACTTTTACATTGCTAATTGAAACAATAGTAATGGGTTATAATCTACTATCTAATAATGCCTGGAGTGTTTTACCGCTTTTATATCTGCAGATTCCAGGAAATATGTAAATTTGTTGCTGAACTGTTATAAAATATGGAAATTTAAACTGCAAACATGAAACTATTTCTTTTTATAAATTAAAAAAAAACAAAACCTCACGCAGCATTAATAAAGTGAAGAGTTACACCATATTTTGATGTCAGGATAAATTCTTTTCTATAGAACTTCCAGTGTTCATTGCTTCTGCGCTGTAGGCTCAACATCTGGCATTCACATTTTCAACATTGCCATTAGGAGAAAGTGAATATCATTAAACCAGTGAGTAAACAATCATGTCATTGTTTCCATATGCAAGCTATACATTGACTCAGTCTGCCGTGTTCTGACAGCACTGTGTTTTGTAGGGTTTTCCCCCTCCATGAATTGATGGAATCATTTCGTTTTTCATGGGATTTTCTGTAATATATCAACATTTCTCTTGCATGTGGAAGTAACCATGCCATATGGAAGCAGGAATTTAGGGTGGGTTAGGTTTAGTTTTGTGCTTTTTTTTTTTTTTTAAATTAAAAGGTACTGAAAGGTAAGGCTGCTTTACGAATCTTGCAGATAATTGAATAGAACACAAATTGATACTTAAACCCTCATTTTCGTTTTTAATTAAACAGGCATCTTGCACATTTACCTGCATCTTCATAGGCTTAATTACAGTCTGATTGGGCAAAAAGATCCAGAGAAGAGCATCTCATTATGTCTAGGTAGGCTGCACTGGCAGGAATGTGTAGTGTGTGTATAAGAGGAAGCATGTATATAAGTGAACATGTTTAAATAATTTACTTGGTTAATAAAATACAGATAGCATGTTAAAGGGAAAATTGTGGATCATTACATCACCTTTGCCCTCCCCAGTGGAGAAAAAAAAAAATTAGCCTGTAATTTGGTTGATGGGAAAGGATAAATAAATACATATTGTGGGTAACATTTTAACACAAATCCATTAAACTGGAAACAATTCTATATTCAGCAAGATGAACAAACTTCTTACTTCCTAGTGATATGTATTGCCCTAATGTGCCATTCTGTCTGTACAATAATGGGGTTTGTGGGTAACTAAACCCCACAGCCTTTACTACTAATCCCACAGCAGTTTGATATTTGAATACAAAGCATCCAAAATTCCCTTCTTGCTTTGTTTTACAAGGGGGAAGGGGGCTGCAGACAAGATCTTATTCTGTAGGTTCTGGTTTGAAGGGATGGTGTTGGTGCAAGAAAGCTCTAATAATTTAATTAGTATATTTTTAAACAACAGCTATTGATTGGTGTTGTCACCCACTGTCAGAGACAGAATCTCTCTTATTCAATATCTCTCTTGGCATGTGAGGAGGAGGAGAAGGAGGAAGAGAAGAGAAGAGCATATAGTGTTTCTCTCCAGGTGACTGGTATGCCTCTCCCCAGTAACTGCTCTGTGATGTAGTCCACCAGGTAAGGCTGGCAGAGGCAGGAGAGTTTCAGAAGCCAGAAAACTTCCTTCAATCCCAGCAAGAAATAACGCATGAGCAGTCACAACAGTGCTGTGGAGTGAGAGCCCTTCTGTGATTTGAAAGGGCTGCTCTGCCATGGAGATAGGGCTATAGTGAAAGCTGAGCTAGTCCATCAGCATAAAAAGAATACCGCCTCTGATTTTCATTGCTATGAAGCAAATGAATTAAAATAAATTCCACTGGTCAGTGATAAAGACATTCAAAGGGCAGCTGTTACCTGAATTTCAAAAATATGCAGACCAGGGGGATTTTCATTTAATAGAAGATGTTCATGAGGAGTTAGTCTCAGCTCTAGTTGGCCATATTCTAGAATGGCATTGGGAAATGGACACTGAACCAGGAAGAAAGCTATCCGTAGAGACAGGGGGCTCTAGAAATTACCTAGAGATACAGAAAATGCAAAATGACCAAGGTATAACCTGTCACCCTCTAACCATTCTTCAGCATAGTCCAACCCTTTGTGACTCTGTAGGCCCATGAGGAACTAGGGAACCTGTGATATCACTCTGCCTAGCACGTACCTTCTCTAAGAGAACCTTGGATTAGCCAGATTAAACCCCAGAACCTGTAATGCAGTAATTGTGAATAACATAGGAAGCTTTGGCTATGATCATGTATGTTCCCCCCTGATTTTCAATATATCATGTAAGACAAATTGTAAGACATGCGTGCAAGACACATATATGTGGGAACTGAGCGCTCGTTGCAGTTGATAGAAGCATTTCAGGTCATATGGAAGACTACTCCTGATCACCAATCCAGTGTACTAGAGAATAGACTGCCAGTGAGTGGAGTGTTTTCAGCGTATTCTGAAATTTGGGCTTGGTTGAGGTTTTATTTAACGTGGGAAACCCTAAACAGATGACTCTCTGGATAACATGGTTTGTGCTGTTGGCAAGCATGGAAAAGAGCACTTATTAAACAAACAGGTTTTATTGTTTTTAAAAGCTTTAATAAGGCCTTTTTCCCTTGGAAAGGAGTAAGATACATAATTTCATGACATGGAAATAATGCTGTACATTTAATGAGGGCTTTTTCTCTTAAAAGTAAGTATTCTCCACTGATCGGATAACCAGAACCTTTCATCCCACATTACATATCACAGTTTTAAATGCAGATGCAACTATGTACCACCACGTCTGGCCACTTGGCATTGAGGAAAGAAGGGATTTTTCTTCCAGACAGGAGTCTGCATCAAAAGGACAGACACTGGTGGCAACCTTGGCAGAGAGGCAACAGGCGAAATGTGGAGGCAAATGTCATCTTTCCACCTTAGAACACTTTTCCATATGCTGCAGTGGAGGCTGTTCAGATAAACGGTGCATTCAAACACTGTGGCCCTTTCACCAGCAAAATCCCCCTCTGAACTAAGTTTTGCTTGAGTGATGACAGTGTTTGTCATATAATAAGGTCTTTAATTTGCTGCAATGTCACTAAGGCACCTTGTCAAGGATATTACACTTAATTAAACAATAAATAAACCAGACCCACCCTATTACAATCAGATAAAATTTGCCCAGCCGCCCAGGTTTGGAGTCTGACAGGATTCAGGGACTGTTTAGGTGACTCTGAAGAAATGCAGGGAGTTGAGGCTTGCCAGGCTATAACACCGAGAGGGTGAGGGTGATAGTCTTGGCGAGACATGTGCCCTGCCTTCGGAGAAGGGTAGAAACGGATAGCTGAGGCTAAACAGAACTGCACAAGCTGCATACAAAGTCTGAAGGAGAACGTGTCCCTGATGAGACATTTTCCCTTGGTCAAATTAGCAACTTTAGCTTCAGCTGTGCAATATGTTGGCCGAAATTTCAAGAAACCCTGGAACCAATTTATTCCATCTGGAAATTAGTTTCAGCTTTTATTGCTTTTGATTTTCGTTCCTGAGCAGATTCAGTTTCTAAAAGGAGGTCCCTGGTCCTTTGTCCTCCTCAGGACTTTTTTGTATATCCAAAGTGTTTTAAATAAAAAGTTTTGACAAATCAAAAGAAGAAGGAGGAAGAAGAAAAAGGAACAGCTTGCTTTTCTTGTCATTAATTTTCTATACAATAAGATGTTTCTAGGGAAGATCCTTTGCAGGAACATGTCAAATATCAGCATTTGACATCAGATCCTGATGCAAAACTAAATAATTTCTTCTACTAAGCAGGTAGTTTTATCTGTCTTTTCTATCAGTCATTTATTATAACAGAGCTGAACCTGAGCCTTTTATTTAACCCCATGTCATTAACAGGCAAAAAGAAAAAGGGCAGGAGTCGAAAAGTAGCCAGTTGTCTGTTAAAAACAATATGTGTGTATTCATTTCCAAAGCAGTTAAACATTCCTAAATCATATCTGAACATCTGCTTCTGGTTTAGTGCTTTAATTGAAATTATTTTAAATGTGTTTCTACCTGAAAACAATTTCTCTTAAAAGGTGAAGGCTGGTGGTGATTTTCTCACTAAGAATGACAGCACTTCATCAGTGGAGCAGCTCTGACTCTCAGGAAATCCACCATCTGCTTACTTCTCCAAATTTAAAGGAACAGCAAATCTGAAAACCAAAGAGTAACAAGGAAAAAAAAAACCTGTAAGTGAACAGTCCTAATGGCTTTCACATGCAATGTGTTTCTCTACACAGTTAACCAATTTTCACAGCAACTCATTCTTCTAAACTGGTAACCCTGGTTAATCTGCTAAAAGTTTTCTACACAGAGATGCAGACTGTTTCTGATGAATGTTGACAAATAAAGTACAAAAATTATGAATGAAGTCTGCCATCCAGGGCTAACTTGTTCATAACTCAGAAGTCGATATTAATAGAGATTTTGAGTGCATGACAAAGGGAAAATAGAAGCAGCACCCAAATCTATATTAATTCATAAGCATAAGATTGAAAGACACCTCTAAGACTATGAAATTCAGTCCCTTTTACTACAGGCAATAATACAAGCACTTGTGTAAGTGGTGTAAGTGTATCAATGTTTATCTGAAAGCAAGCTCTTACTACTCCTTATTCCATATCCTCCCTTACCTACTTCTAATATCTAATGTACTTCTAATTTCCAAATATATTTGTTTGTGGACACACTGTTCAGCTTTCAACAGCATTCTCCAGCTGAAACCACTTGTTCTATGTGCTGTCCTTCTTCTGCCACCTCCAAGAATATGAAAAGCAGTCCTGTTCCTCGAGCTTTTTGTTTGCTGTATTGTAAGAAAGTGGAAGAAACTTGTTTCTGCTCATGCAACACACTTTCTGTTTCCACTCATCCTATTTCCTCATTGTTATCTTCATGCCCCTTCTCTGCACCTTTCCACATTGAATTCCAGTCCCCCCCATGAAGGTGATGAGATGGACATATGAATCTCACTGATGCCTCGTATGGAGATACTTACTGCTTCCATAGCTCTTCTGAACACGCCAGGTCTGAGGAGTTCTTCATACCTACCTTGGCCAAGGCCAATGGTGTCAGTGGGATGACTCACATCACAAGCTTGTACATTTAAGCCAGTATAGTCCACTCCCAGGAGCTGCAGTAGACCTTTGAATAATGTCAATGAATCTGCATGTGTAAACTTGTGTGCTCACCCCAAGCCCCAGTGATTCCAAAACATCTGAGCTGCAGTCTCTGCTTCATACTCCGCAGGAACATAACCTCTCTCATGTGCTCATCTTCACACTGGTTGGGAATTTCCCACTGAGAAGCAGGTGGTACATCCTTCACTTGCAAAAGTCTGCTATTTCACATTTGCTCTGAAAAAAAATCAATCCTAAATACTTGCAAAAATCCTCTGCAACTGAAGATGTGTCTGAAACGTCTGAATAACAGGTAGATGTTAACAGACATCTCCTCTATAAACAATTCTTCTTAGTTCCCCAGTCAAACCAAATTTGATAAAAATATGTTAAAAATAAGGATATGAAATAGAGGAAAGAAAGAAAAGCAAGCTGCTATTCAGCTGAAATATTCCAGTCTCTAATAAACTGGATATTATAGCAAAATTAAGAAGGAAACCTACGATGGCAATATGAAGACCAAAGGCCATTAGTAAAGATAGTCACTGCCAAAGCTCACATTCAGTGATATCTCTGTGCTAATGGACATAACATTCATTAGCACACCCAAGCTCATTCTGGCTGCTGTTAATGGTACACTGTTTGCTTTATGCCTCTGCAAGTTGCCTTTCCTTTCCTGTTTTCCCCATCACTAAACTGAAAGCTGTTTGACAGTTTCTGGCATCTCTGTTAAATTGAGGCAAACATGGAAATTATTTACTTTTGAACCACAAAACTAAAAACATTCTTGCACATATTGAAGCCCAAGCATGTCATGCACAAGGCAGCTTCTTCTTTTAGGGCTCAGAGAGGCAGCAAGAGAGTGAAGGGAGAAAGAAGAGAGGAGAGAGGAAGGTTGGTCCCATTGGTTGAGATTTGGATTTTGGTTTTGTCATTACAGATCAAAAGGCTATGATCACCTTTCTGATTGCTCCTTCCCTAGTAAACAACCTCGAAGTGAGTTCATTAAATATTAAAAAGCTCTGATATCTATTAATGTTATTGGACACATGAAATATGCCTGATGGATTTATTCTGCTGTAAAGGAACCATATCCCAGTGTCCCTCCTGGGACAGTGCTCCAGCTGTTTAAACTATAATTCCATCACTAGGAGGAATGGTTGAGGCTGACCTCCACGAAATGTACTCATTGTTGCTCAGCCTGTGAATTGTAAATGAAACCTTTTGTAATAATGTTAAAATATGCATGCAGAGGAATTAAAGCATCAGAGGTCAGCAGCAGAGCCTCGCAGTGGGGTCGCTGTCGGCTCAGAGCAGCTGGTGGCTGCACTCCAACAGAAATGATACCAAAAGGTTGTTTGCGGGGCTGGCTGTGTGCATGACTGGGCTTGACGGATCTATTGCTGCATCTCTGTGAATCTCAATCTGGTTTTGATTGTCTTCCACTTCAGACGCAGTTGTTTTGAGTGCTTTGCTTTTTTGGCAGAGCAAAGTTTCTGCTTACCTTGTCCCCTATTCAGTGCCAGAGCTCTTTATTGCCTTATGCGGGATCATTAAAACATTATACTGCATTTTAAGCCTTAGCTTTCCACATATTGATTTTGCGTCTGCTTTCTAGTTATTTATGACATGAACACTATACACATGGCCATGGAAGAAGGAGTGTATGCATAAATTCCAGCTAGTAAAAACAACGGAGTCTGGGACACCCTTTCAGTCTGGAGTCAGGGGGAGGAAATACTAGCTACTACCAGGATGAATCTTGCAAGTTCATGGAGGTGTTAAACAATACCTTTGCTGAAGAGCAGTAAGACGTCCATATGTTCTTGTTTTATGAGTTTGGGAAGACATACACCAAACTACACAGTGAGTCTCTTACATTACTGCTGGTGTTCTGCTTCCATGAGACGGCTTTTTTTTCACACTTAACATGCTGTGGAAGTCCTCAAATGCGTAAAGTGTTTTAAAAGCTTTACAAAAATTAAATGCTCAAAAAAAAAATGATATGATAAAGTTTCGTACAGAAAGATAAGTGGTAGCTTCTCTGCTGGGTTTACTGTTAGTTAACTGATGCCACTTCTCCAGTGTTAGCAGATAATTGAATTCTATGTCCCAAAAGAAAAGAAGAGGCTTGATATTGCCTAGGCAAGGGTTTCACCAACTTAGCACCTTTGTTTTCAAGCTCTTCAAAATCTTCAGTTCAGACACCCTGGTGAAATAACACAGTGTACAGGTTTTGTGTCAAGGTTTTCTATGCTAAGGCTTTCTTTCTAGGGCTAAGCATTGTAAAGAGGTTTTGAAGGATTAACCTTCATCTTTTTCTTTTGGAGATCTAAATTTAAATCATGAAATCAAATTTTCCAGTCTTGTTTGAGTCATAATTTTCCAGAGAAGAAAAGTCATAGTACATGGCTTGATATGATGTTTCCACTAAGATAAAGTGGAAATATTGCTGGCCCAGACCAGCTACTGCTGAAGAATTATGAGAACTAGTTTGGGATAACATTAGCTAACATGACACCTGGTTTCTATTTCAACTCTACACCTGTCTGTACACAGCAGGAGGAAAATAAAAGAAAAAAAAAAGGAAGACTCCACTGCTTGAATGGGTTTTACTGCAATAAATTTAGGAAATTATTAATTTAGAGCCACAACTGATTTCCTTAAATGAATAAAAACTTTCATTGACTCCTGCTAACCCAGTTCTTTGGCAGAAATAGAGGAAGGTTTAGTTATATTACTCATATAAGAAAAATTAGGGAATTTTGTCAGGTCCTAATCAGATGCTGACCAGGAATAATAGACCAAGCAGCTTATCGTTAAAGCACTGGCTTTATTTTCCACAGAGATAATACCACCTTACATTCTTCCAGTTACACTTTTAAGATTAGTTTAAAAACAACACGTATTAAAGGTGCTAAGAACACACACAGACATTATTCGTGGCAATGTAGAGGAGCCCTATTAGCGAGTGAATTTTAGGACCTGTTTTGCTTTCTGCTACACGAGGATAGCCCTAAAGCTATTTGTGCTGAAGACAATGTGGTGCCTGTTGTGCATCTTCCAGCATCAGCCCACTGCCTGTGAGCAATGCCATGAACAGCCTATAGATGTGTGAACAGCATGTCATGCCATAGCATGGACAGCCCTAAGACCACCCCAAGACACACTGTGCTTTTACCTTCTGAGTCTGTTGCTGACTTTTATAGGAAAGATAAGGAGCTGGAACTCAGCAGAATCCTCTCTTCCACCTTAAAGGCTGTAGACTACAAGAAACAATATGGGGGGAAAAGTGGATTTTCTCTTGGATTTTCTTTAAGCAAAGTGTTTGAAAACAGAATCTTTTTAGGGAGAAAAAAAAAAGAGAGAGAAAGAAATTTTTGATAGTTATTAGCCCTCTGTTTAGCTTTATCCATTCCCAGATGTTGTTTCCCTAGGGAATTCTAGCAGACAGACTACGGATCATCACAGCTGGCATCTGAACCATGCTGCGCAGTTAATAATGATTCACAACCGCTGCACCCAATCCCACTGGCATTTGCCTCTGCTAGAACAGAGCACAAATGTGTTTGCAATTAGAAAGGAAGGAAGAATGTAACAGAAATGCTGTTTCTCTTTAAACAAGTAAGTGTAATTTTTCATGTAGACTTGGGACTGTGCCCGCAAGTAATTTGCTTTTGTCAAACGGAACACGAAAACCATGCACCCAGTCCTGCAAATGATTACTCATGAGCACAGTCTTTGCTAGCACAAGTGCTGGCACTGAAGTCAACAGCAGTCTAGTGTGGGTAAGGATTACTCGTATGAGGAAGAGCTTTCAGGATTGGCCCCAGGAGAGGTATGTGAATACTCCTTCATGGGACATAAGCTTCAGGGAACTCAAAATATGTTAATTCCATGCCTGATTCATTCCATGGACCATTTAACGAGAGCCACTGGAATTGTGCAGTCAGTAATGAACTGCTAAGAAGTAAAAGTAATCACTGCTGCAATTATTAAAATTTACACTTGGATTCTGTTACCTTTGCGGCAGATATGGGTCTTGAATTAAGTGGTCCAGAAATCCAAGGACTTCCCACAAGCAGTTCAGCAGCCCTTTCAAAACCACAATCCTTTTACTTGCTTATTACCAGAGCTGCTGCTGCACAAAAGCACTGAAATACTAGTTTGTTTTCTCGCCTTTTTAACAGGGTCTTTGCATCATGGAGCTGCAAGGAAAGACTGCTATATAAGTAGTGATTCTGGGGTGACAGATCATGTAGAGACCTTTTTTCTTTCTAAAAATAGTGGCCTGATCATTCCTCCTGACCTGAAAATAGCTTAACATTTCCCTTAGGGAAGTGCAATGCACTGCTGTATATGTTCTTACACTGTGTCTGAGCCATGTAAGGTGTAGACACATCCTCTTTAGGTAGTCCCGTATTTCCTGTGTTATTACCATTGCCAATCATGAGAACTTAGAGCAGCTTCATTCTGTAAATTGCTGAGCTTTCTGGCCCTGGTCCAGCAAAGCACTTGAGTACAGGCTTAACTTTGAGCACTCGCATCTCATTGGAGGTGATGAGACTGCTTATTAGATGCTTTCAGATCAGCCGCATCTGATGGGCTTCGCCTTAGGATACTTGAAAATCTGGAAAAAACCCCACAAACTCTGCTTTGCGATTTTAGGAACAGGTATATTGTCAACATGACAGCAAATGGGTGTAGCTGGTGCCTGCTGCTAAGAGTAGACCATCATCTTAACTACAGTTCTTACAAAACACAGTAACAAGCAGTCAGATGATCTGTGTCAATAGACTGGTGAGAAAGCAGAAGCACAAGAAAGAGTTCATGTGGATTTGTCAGGAACAGCTGATTCTCACTAGTTTTGCAGGAAATGCTCTGGGGATGACACTGGCTTATAAACAGAATGTGAGTCATCGGTATTCAGCTACTGAAGAAAAACCAAACGTCTCACTGAGTTTTACAAATAAAAGTATATGTGTGGGGAGACAGCAGAAGTGATCTTTCTGTCACCCTTGCCAATGGAAAAGTGTCTGCTGGAGCAGTGTGGCTGCTTTTGGGCATCTTGGTGTAGGAGCTTAACCTAAATGGAGAACAAAAACAAGACGGATAAAAATTACAAAAATTTTGAGAAATATGATTTCTGAGGAAAGGCTGAAAAGATATGGGTCAGGTTTGCTGAGGGAAGTCTGAGGAGAATTCCGGTATTAAAATATGGGACAGAGACAGCTGCAATAAGAAAAGTAAACGGCAACATGAAAGATTCAGGTTAGACATTAAGAAGAATTTTCCAGTGCTAATACTAGAGAAGAAGTCTGAGGAGAGCGTGGTGCTCTGCAATCACTAGGTTTTGGGGGCAAGTTAGACAAACACCTGCTAGGGCTACTCTGGGTAGAGTTCCTCCTGCCCTGGGACTAAATGAACAAGCTCTAAGGTCCTTTCCAACCACAACTTGCTTTGGATCTGTGTGCTTACTGTGTCTGTTATCTTACTCTCTGGGCGTCACAGGTGCAGCCTTTATACAGAACAAAGATCTGAGGTCCCATACCAACAAAGCACTCAAATATGAATAATCTTATAGGGAAAGAAATCCTGTTACATTTTTGAGACAAGTATGTAGTAAGAGACTGATTATGATGGAAGCTTAGGGGCAGGTTATTAAGAATGCAAATGTACCTAAAGGTGGTACTACAAGTTGTATAGTCTGAACTGCCATATTTCAATTGTTTGTTGAAAGCAGTAACATGAATTTAGATGCGTACACTTACCTGTGCCTTGAAATAATCCCTGTTATGCCCTTTATTTGACTGTTGGGAGTCTCATGCATGCACTTTTGAAGGGGATGAGGTTCCTGCAGGCAGGGAACAGACCACTGGAATTGTGGAGCAGAAAAGAACAGCAGAAAACTTCAAGGCTGAACCAGGGCTTCAGGGTATGCTTGCTTTCTCTTGTGTTTCTATGGCAAAGATGGAGGAAAACATGATCAAAACATTGGAGAATTTCCTCCCATATCTGGTGTACTCCAAGAGATGTTTTCAAGGTGTGATCAACCCTCTATGAGAAATCCAAAATTTCAAATTTTCTCAGTGCTATTTGTTCAGACAACAGAAGGCAACTTTGTTATCCAGCCACAGGTAGATGTATGTATGTATGGTTGAGTATTTATTAAAGATTATTTTTGGTTAAAACTTCTATAATTGCAGACTTTAAATAGCAAGCTTTTGAAATGTGTAATGAGACATGCAGGAAAAAAAGAACATGTAATTTGTTTATTGTTTCAGTTATGTGTTAGACCAAATATGACCAAATTAACAAGCAAAATAACTTAAACAAGCTGTTGAAGATATCCTCCAACACAGAAGTCTCATGTTGGTATTTCTATCCCCACATGTGTGTTGTTCATACCATTCTATTTAAAACAATATGCATGAAATACATATATTCTCAAAGTAAATATTACTACTAGGGAATTCAGCTTTGATTTGCAACCATGGTGATTGAAAGACATTCATTCTTTGGGAAAACAAAGTCCATTTCACACAACAGTGCACTTCAAGTTGAGTAGTAGAGTCTAGTTCAGAAAACGCACATCTGCTGCTACCTGCAATCTTGTCTGCCTGCTGGGTAACTTCTAGGACTGTGACTACCACTCTCAGTCTTCTTGGAGAATGAGACTAACATAATACACCATAATATGTAGACATTGCATTATTCCAGTGGCAAGTAATATTGCATTTTTTTTAGATGTTTAGACTGTAGATCTCTTGGAGAGGAGCTCAAGTCTGGCCTGATTGGTGATTTTGCTGTGGTCTACTGATTGCATTAGATTTCTGTAGAAGCAGAACATGTGAAAATCTAAGCATAATTTAATGATAGTTTCATGTGAACCACTCTGTAGAGGGTTATAAATCTGAAGCTATGCTTTGTCATAGGCTCATATAGTATTGTTCCTAATGTAATAAATATAACATCTGCGTGGATCAAACTAGTTTGTCCCAGGTATGCGGAAATGTGGACAAAAAGATATGAGTTAATTTGACAGTTTCGCTTCTTTACAAATACCTTGTATTAAAACACACACTGCTGATAACCTGTTGCTTCATTGATCTTTCTTATCCTTTCCAGGATGGCCCCAGCTTTTGGGAAAACGCTGTTTCCCTACAACTCTGCTGTAAATGCTGCTTCTCCACTCCCTTGGGCTACTTTTCTTGGGATTATTAAAGATTCCCCATCACTTCATTGTCAATAGGGCTTGAAAACCAGAAAACACTTTGGCATGAACCTGTGCTGGGCTCCTGCCATCAGCTGAGCTGCAACTGTTTGGCATAACCTTCTTTACACAGCTGGCTCCCAGTCTAGCTTTGGCCAAACCAAAACAAAAAGCTGGAAAATGCTTCCCATTGTTTAAAGGAAAGATGATGCCAGCATGCCTGGCATTACAAAACTTAGGCTGGGTTGTTTGGTGAGTTGGGACTGTTATTTCTAGGGATGCGTCTATCACTTTGCCTTTGTGCACAGGTGGGCTTTCCTTAGGGCCCTGCCTGAAGGATAATTTTCTTAGGAGGGCAGGTGATCGTGGATTTCTGTTGTTCTGCTTTCCCTCCTAGCAGAGAGGAATTCTGCCCTCAGACTACAGACACTTTCAGATGACTTTATTAACAAAAATGACTGTGAGAGTTTTAAAAGGATAATATAAAGCAAAACCTTTAATACCTGTGAGCTTGTGGCCCTTATGTGGAAAGAAGATATGAGGGAATTCTGGAGTAGAATCTATGCAAACAGCATAAGTGCTCCTCTCTTGGCATAGGCAGGATCAGTGGCTGTTCTGTTATGCTGGACCATGTATTAAAGTTGTTGATAAAGATAAGGTTGTTTATAAGGTGGTGAAGAAAGAGATTACCATTTTTTTCTCTCATTGTCTTTGTTCTGATGGAAAGACCAGATTCTTCAGCTATTAATAATTTTCAGTTGATTTAGCTAATGCTGTATTCCTAGCCAGATAATTACACTGTCTTATTTTTTCAATATATTTAGGGTTTTTTCAGGATGTTGCTTAGCTGACCTTTTTTTATCCATAGCTCCCCTATTTTTGTACATTCAATGTGCCTGTTTACTACCGAACAAGTGTCTCCTACTGCTGTCACAAATTCTTACTTACTTGCTCACCTTTGTGATGAGAGTGCCTTTAAGTACCCTGTCTACAAAACCAGATTGTTTTGGGGTTCTGAAAGACTGGTTTATTCCTTTTTTTTTGTTGTTATAATGGATCTAAATGCCTTGTGACTTTCTCCTGGCTGACATAGGAAACGCAATATCTTTAATACACAAATTTAATGGAAAAGATTGTCCTTTTCCCTGTAAGAAGCTGGACTCTCACTTGCTTATTTGGACCAGTGTGTTCTGCTGTGGAGGCTGCGCTCTTGTGTTCGCAGTAGATTGCAACAGATGTGAATCTTCAGAGTATGTCTCAGGCAGTGTTTCATTGTTAATGTTAAAAGAAGTCTGGATGTTAAAATAAGAAAAACAGACAGAAATAACATCTATTGTGTATTACGAATGTGCAGCAGACAATATGTACTGACAAGCATTATGTCTCCATTTATTGCTTACCTACTAAATCTACCTCGTAACATCCCAATAAAGTCTTACCACAAAATTTTGTATAGGTCATTGGGCTACCAAAATTGGGAGTATTATTATCAATGGGGTTTGCTGTATGCAAGTAAGATGATGTAGAGGGTCAAATCCACCTGGACTGCTGGCACATGTTATACAGACTGGTCATTATATTGTTAACCTCTTAACTCAGGGCCCAGGGTTGTTTGATTTTGGTTTTCTGATGTAGTATTACCTCACAGATATGGCACTAAAAAGCTAGTTGTTAAGCTACACGACAGGAAATGTTCTATCATCATGGAGATGGAGAAGCAGAAGCACTTCTGTTGACTGGAGAAATAAGTGGGATTTTGCATTGATTCTAGAATTCTGCATATGAAATTCAGTTCACTCTCTTTAGCTGGAAAAGAGTTGTTGACAATATGGATATATATTTTAATACTTTACATTAAGTTTCAGAGGAAATTATTTTAATTGTTGTTTCCTCTGAAAATATTTCTAGGAATACATGTCTTTCTGAGAAATAGATTTGATGTTCTTGTGAACTTACAGCTTCCACTGTGTATAACAATTCAAGAGCTTTACTAGCCATGACATGAACTTGTGAAAATGAAATTATAAACCACAGCTTCTAATGATTTCATCTAATTTAATTTCAAGTTATGTTCTGAGTCTTATTCAAAATTTGAAATTCAGTCTATCAGTTCCAAGATAGACCAGTCAACAAAGAAACAAAATGCTTGACTTATGAAGGAGACAAATTAAATCGATATCTAAAATTTCAAGTAGTGAATGTTCTAAGAGGTTCTTAAAGTTTATAAGGAAGAATAATTGGTAAAGCAATATACAAATAATGCAAATACGAATCCATTTGAGATGTTCTTGGTTGACATACAAACATTTAATGATCACAAGTGGTAGGGCTACAAAAAAATGTATTGTGCTTGTACCTCTCTATAATATGGTTGCCCTACAAATTGTTCCTTGCTCTCTCCTATCACCACTGGTTCCCATGATGCTGTTCTCTGCATTGGTGTAGCACCATCATTGGAGTTCTGCCCTTGACAGTAATGGTGACCCTGACCAGCAAGTGAAAACCTGGTCTTTAACAATTGAAACCCTAATATTTATAATCATAGAAAAGATACTATCTTAAATACATATAAAATAAATTGGGAGATGTAATCCTTTTTAAAACTGATTAAGCAATCCAGTAATTCTGTACCTGTAATATCAGGACCTCTACATAAAACTCCTGAAAGTTAACGTTTCCAGCCATTCTTAAAGCTTCGCTTGAACTTGTAGCCTGTGCACCTTATTCCTAAATTAATTATGTCTCAAAATTACCTTAAACATCTGATTTTACATTAAACACATCCAATCACTGTCTAGGTCAACATCAAATCAGATTTCGCTAGCTCACTCTCAGGCCCCTAATGATTTGCCCCAGATCCTATTTTCAGCTAAAATAAAAAAAAGAGCCTAGGACATGGATCTTCTCGGTGTGGACAATTTTGATGGAAGAAGCTGATAATGAGTCAAACTGCTAAATAGAGTCAAAAGGGGAAGTTAGAGACCCGAGTCTCCCAAGGATGGAAGGATTACAGACATCAGCAGTAGATGTTACCACTGGGGAGGAGCTGCTGCAGGCCAAATGGTGGCAGAGAAACGACAAAGAGAGTCTTTGCTTATGAAGGTACACGGGAAGACAAAGGATGGGGATACAGAATGGATTTGCTTCCGGGGACTGCTTTTCTAGGGCAAATTAGTCATAAGCCACATATCTAAATTTTTTAGGAATACATTCAGCTAATGTTCACCCCAACAGAAATAAAGGATGCCAAAGAGCATCGCTACCATGCCAGGCTGCCGAGCGAGCGCCAGCCTCTCCTCCTGCAGCACTATGTCTTGCGGGTACCTTATGGCAGCAGCTGCGTTTCCTGACGCTCTACTGCAGGTGGAGGTGCCCCGAGGTCTGCTCACCTCGGCATGGGTAAGCCCTTTGGCTTCATGCTCTACCCCAGCTCAGGAGGATGAAACCCCCTCGCTGAGCAACGGGCTGTCAGTGAAAATTGTCCCTTTTTTGCTCCTGAGTGACAAATACATTTGTCTTCTCAGGCACCACGTGATGAGACAGTCATAAGTAACTGTGCTTCAAACCAGACGAAGGCACAACCATTCATGATTTTCCGGGTTTTGTCACATTAATTTGGGGGGGGAGGGGAAGTTGGGCAGAGAAAAGGCTTTGAATCCAGACAGACATGTGTGCTTTAAATTATGTTTTGTGAATTGAAGCAAGGCAGATGCTTCCAACAAGCACACATTTTGCTACTGTTTGCAAAGCAGACACACACTGGCACATGGTTGTAGGACATGAATTATACTTCTGTGCTTCTGATTTGTAACCACACCTGTATACCCTTAGAAATGCTAATAGAAAAAATATGAATTTAGGCACAAAGGAGAATCTAATAAGAGGAACATTTGAATGGGTAAGGAAACATCTATTCCCTCTCATACCCCCCCAGTCATTAGGACTGGAGAAACATGCTTATAGTAATTAGGTAAGATTGATTTAGAGGCCGAACACCACCCACAATTTGTGTAGTCTGGGGTCAGGCAGGCAGCTGCAGAAACCGCTCAGCTAATTATGAGAATTCACTGTTCTTTAATAGAATCTCTCTCCACAAACAGCAGCTGTGTGTTTGCTCACGCAGATTATTAATTCTGGCCTTGCCTCAGCTGCAAGTTTCTGCTGTGTCGGAAGGAATCCTCTGATAGAAGTGTCAGTTATCACCCAAGCGATGCCAGGGGAGAAAGGAAAAGCAGGAAGAAAGGAGAATATCTTCTAATCGCAGGTGGATAAAGATTTTTTTGCAGATACCTTCCTTTTCTCTCTCTTACTCCCAAACAATTAAATGCCAATTTTGGAACTCATTAATCTGTAGGCAACCTGGCGAGATCTAATTTATACCTGTCAGGAGCAATGGGCAGCAGCTAATAGGAAAATAATTGCAATATAGTTCTGCGTTCTCACTTCATAGTATGCTTGCTTTTAATGACAAACCTTTTGGTATGGCAGCATCAGAACATTATAACAGATATCATCTACCTTGGATCTACAACTAGGTGTGTCATCATATTTGTGACTTGTTTGACAAAAAAGTGCACATTTGTATTTTTTTCAGAAAATGAACAGAAGAAACTTAACAAGTGTGGCATATAATCATTCGCAGGTAGAAATTTTGGCTTTTTACCAAATGAGAAAATAAGGTCAAATTTATCTTATGTATGTAAGATAAAATTTTGCACTATATCGAAGATATAAAATATGTATATAAATTATTTGCTGTATAATCAAGATTTGAGTAAATCTTGGCTCAAAGTAAATGATGAAATTCATCCTCCTTTTAATAAGGAAAACAATACTTCCTATATTCTTAAGTTTGACAGCTGTAAAGAATATTATCTCTTTTTTGGAGAGCTGAATTTTCTTTTCGTGTTGTATCTGTGTCATAGGACAAACTATCTGGTGTGCAGGTAGGGACCCATCCTGCAAAATTCAGAAACATTCTCAGGAATGTTGACATATCTGTGAACAGAAGGTTCCTGTTGTGAAAGATAAAACATCCATATTGTGCATTTGGATGGAGATTTGTGGGAGGCATGCAAAATATACCCATCTGCACAAGTAAAGGGGAGAAAGAGCCCCATATTTACATTATATTGCTTTGCGAAATAGGTACACGTCTCATTTGCTTAGGCCATTTAACTAGGCCAGGATATAAAGATTTTCTTTGTGATGTTGCAGAGCTCAGTTTAATGGTAAGTAACCATCAGTATGGAGAAGCACAACTGGTGCAACAACTTAGTAAGAGCTGTATTCTGGTAATAAATATAACATAATGTTGACCTTTGCAAAGTTGAACTGTTGGACTAGTGGTAGACAATCCAGTCTCGGTTATTCCCCAGTGTATCTATGTTTATTTCAACACTGCAGCAAAGTTGTCTCAAATACGATCTTGGTCCAGTGTGTTTTCCTGCTTTAAATGTTGGTGCTCACAAAGAGGATGGCATGGGTCAGTGGGCTGTGATAATGTGATATTAAGCCCTCTAACAAATGCTTTTTAAAAAATGACTTTTTCCTATAAAAGTGAAACAAAACAAAAAATCCTCTGTGTAAACAGTTTGGGGTTTTTTTTCACTAAAATGAATATTTCGGTATTTTATTGTTTTTTGAGAATCCCTCGGTTTCCATGAAAGCAAACAAAAATGTCCATATTCAGTGACCTTTTTTTGTGAGAGAAGACATCATTTTGTGGCTAGCTCTTTCTTCCTGAGTTCTTAATTTCTATTTTTTCAAATACAAACACCACCTAAACTGGCAGTTGAATTGTTCCAACTTTCACTCAAATCCGTAATGTAACTGTTTCATAATAAGCTTTTTAGCTACACCCAAGTGACCGCACAAGGAAATGCCAAATGTATCCAGACACCTGAGCATCCATACAAATCTGGTCCTTATTAGCAAATATCTATTAACAAAAAAGGTTACGATAATTTTTTCATTGCAAATAACCTTGTCCTATTATTCGACTTGTACCAACTTGCACGTTTAAGACATTCTCTCTCATCTCCTAAAGTAAAAGGTATTGATACCCTATTACTAGCAATGAGGCATCAGTCCTATGAAAGACAGCTTGTAATTAATTTTCAGTAATGTTTACGCACATCAGTGTGATCACTGCTAGTAGGTATTAAGGGATCAGTAATGACCGCTCTGAACTTGTGAAAGTAATTTGTGTGAGTAAAAGAATAGTCGCAATAGATTTGGATGCTTTTTCCTCTTACTGAATCTTTGTTGTTCATGTTACACTATGAAAGCTTCTTTAGGAGATTTAGAGGTGTTTAACATGTCAAAGTTAGGTTTGAGTGTGAATTTAAAGTTTATCAGAACGTTTACGTTCTGGGATAAACCATGGGTTTGGGGTAACAAACTCATTTAGTTACATTAAGACTGGAAAAGAGAATGTAGGATTTCAGTAAGTAGAAATCAAGTGAAAAACCAGCAAATTTTGTGATTTTTCCCTGCGTTGAGATTAATTGTAAACTTAAACTATAATGATTTGCAAGTTGATTTTTTTAAGGCAACATTTAAAGGGGGTCTGTGTGGGAACTAGTTTTACATATTTAAAGGACTCAGAATATGGCAGTTTTGTCACTTATTCCTTACTGTGGACTTACAGACATAAGCGTGGAGTAAAAATGATTGTACTGTCAATCAGTTGTTTCAGAACCCCCACAAAAAAAGTTAAAACATCAAGATTTGAAAAAAAAAAAAAAATTAAGGCTACTTAGGTCTAACGCTGGAGCAGAATCATGAAGTCATTTAGTTTGTAGACTGCCATTCCTGGGAGCTTTTTGTTTATCACAGATCAGAAATCCAGCTGCTCTTCCTAGTTCATGAACATTGTCCACATCTTAAATCTTGACCTTCCATTTTCCTATTTTTCTTCCCTATTTATAGTTTTATCCCTTGAATTTCATTCACCATCTACTTAACAATCAGATTTGACAAGAAGATCAGGTTAATTTTAGTTAACAAATATACTTATTTCTCTATTGAAGTCCGTCTTGCTAGTGAATGAAATTGCACCTTGCTTTCCCATCCATGGTCAAATCACTCAATATATATTGCTATTTAGCAGTTTTTAAAGGATTTCTAAGTACCAGGGTTGAATGGGAACAGCCTTGAGCTATTTAGAAGAGAGAGCAGGTAACCAAGAGTTCCTCTTTCGCATATATGTGACTTTGAAGAAGAGAGTTTAATGACTTTTTTTCCTACAGACTTGAAATGTTGCAACAATATATCACTAAGTTTCATCATTATCACTCCCATTTGGATGGTCAGGCATTTGAAATGGCTGCTATTACATAGTTTGCAGTTTTCATGCCAGCTTCTAAACACTGAAATATCTGTTTATGCAGTAGCTACTATATATCAATAATACTTGGTTTAAAATGTACGTGAGATATTTTTCCCAACAGGAACTTATATAAACAAATATAAGGACAGATCATGCCTGAAATTGTAAAAAGGAGATAAATACTGCTGAATTATGATGCTCTGGTTTTCCTATTATGTCAGTAGTTTTTATCATGTTCTCAAAACTGAAACATTTGCGGAAAACCTAAGCCTTTCCATGATTAACACCTTACAAAATTTCAATATAATTAATTTCTATTGAAAAAACATTGTGAAATAGAAACTATGTTTATCACTTCACCAGGCAGTGCTGTTGCAACTTTGTTAAAGTTATTCCTTCCCTTAGTTTCATTTACACTTACAAGTATTTTTACTTAGTGTGGGCTTTCTAATACCAACATTTGTTGTTTATGCATCAGGTTGCCAAGCCCTTTATACAGTGGGAATTATTCAAGATTATAATGATATTCCCTGAAATAAATTATTTAATATAATTCTTGAAAAAAGAAGTAAAGGAACTCTTCTGGGTAATTGGTGTGCAGCAAGCCACAGCACCAGTTGTATATTCATTTCTCTCCAATGTATGCAATTATCCACTCAGCCTGTACCCATTAATATTATTTTTCTTCCTAAGCTGGAAGTATATAAAACCATTAGAAAATAATCCAAAGAATTCTATTTGCTGAATAAATTTTAATTTGCATGGCACCAGGAATTTTTTATTAATGGGAAATAAATTATTGCAATCTTAGGGAAGGCGACAAGTTAATAGCTTTGCAAAAAGTAATGGAGAGAAAATGATCTTGAAAAGGTCAGGTCTCCTGTCACAATGTCTTTATGCACAATTAAAACAAGTCAAGAAAGTGGCTATATAATCAGGACCATGAATATGCATTATATCCTAATGAGAGTGTGAAGATGGAGATGGGTTAGTGCTAAAGTCATGGTGAGGTGGTGACATAAAAATGGTAATTTGTGATGTAGTATTTAACTATGTGCTTCTGCTTCCTTTGGGAGAATTAACTCATTGCTACCTGACTATTCATTATTTTACCTTTATCAGTGCACTAAGTGAGAAGAGACTCCTCTGGAAGAGCACATATACACATAGGATCTGATTTACCATTATATAAAGATGGAGCCCATAGCTATGATTGTAAATTACAAAGTCTGTCTCTGATATCACTGCAGGAACTCCAGAACATTTGTTATCATTGCATTTTTAGTTATGGAAGTTGAAAGGCATCACGTAGTAGATTTAATACACCGTGACTCAATCTTTCTAAAAGCATTTTATTTCCTAAGGTGCTGCTGTGCCAGGGAGGCACCCACCTTAAAGTGGAAATATTGTAATCCTCAATGGCTCTGGCAGCATCTGTGCACGGAAGAAGTTCTGCCCTTCCACGTACATCTTTGAAGCCAGTCCGCTCTACCTCCTCTCAAAAAGAAGAGATAGGATTTTGCAGAATCAGAAAATGAGAGTCATGCCTTTGCTTGTGACTACACTCCAGTTCCTGCTAGAAAACCTGTTTTGAAATATGCCTGGCTAGAAATTTGCATCTATGAAAATAAATTAACTTACCCTGTAAGCACTGCGTTTCCTCCTGGTAACGGCTGTTTCAGTGGTCCCAGTGCTGCTAATGGGTGCTATTGAGTCATGGTGACTATTCTACACTGTAATTGAAAATCAGTATGAACATTGTGATTCAGTGGTCATTTAATAAAAGAAATTGGTCACTGAACAATGATTCTGATTAGCTAATGGCAATTTAAAGGTTTATAACACCTCTCACAGTGCTGATTATTTGGGGATGCTATTAGAAGTTACTCCCTAAAAGCTTGGTTTATGCTCAAAAATAGGAATAACTGAGGGGAGGAGGGGACGGGGAAGCAGATGCAGCTGCCATCCTATAATGCTCTGTTTGGGTGGCAGAGTCACATTCAGTCTGTGCTGATTAGATTTCCATAGATGGGCACTGAGCCGTAGCTCTTCCCATACATTGGCTCACTTAGTCTCTACTTTTCTTGTTTCATGCTCGTGTACTTTGCCCATCATAGTAAAGGTTTCTTAACTATATTATCATCAGATATCATAAATTAGAAGAGAATGCTTATCAGGATTTTTTTTCTACTTTTGTTGTTATGAGATAAAGCTCCAAAAATTACGCAATGGGCAGAAAATAGGCTACATACACAATTTGCAGATTCATGTCCTGTCTGGTCATTGGAGGTCACTGAATTAAGACTCTGGACCTGTCACTAATACCCTCTTTAGCCTTGAGCAGACTTCACTGTCTCCTTGTTTCCAGCTCTCCCATTTGTAAGACAACAGTTGTGATGTTCTTTATCTCGAATGAACAAATTTCAGCCTGACTGTGGCCAGAGCAGATGCGGTATAGCATTCATGGTTACCTCTTGCCACAAATACCAGAGATTTTCTTCCCTGGGAACAGGCTTGGCAGTATTTGTGGGTATTTAAAAAACTGAGGCAGCAGGTACCGAGCTCTAAGCAAAGTACCAGTAGCACTGGAGGGGTTTGTCACTACAGGCCCTCAGCAGACGTTTCACTGTCCATATAGCTGTGTGTTTTTCTTTTGATGTTGTCTCATAACTGTGTGGTTGGTCATGGTGACTGCAGCCTCAGTCCATGTCATCGGCCTGGTTACCGTTTCCAGCCTTTGATGTTTCCAAACAGATACATGGAGCTCAAACTATCAGTTTAATGTGTGCTTTGAAGGAAATGCTGAATCAAGGAAACTGGTAAAAGTGAAGTGCATGAACTTGGAGTGTGAATGCTATTTACTTGACTCTGCACTCTTTCAGGGGTCTGCAAGATCATCTGATCTCCAACCTCAGAAGGACATTCTGTAGAGTATGTCTTCATGTTACAATTTAGCTGCAGAGGTCTCTGAGCAAGGAAATCTTCAAGATATTGATTTTAACCATTTTAATCAGGTCTAGAAGTAAGACGGTCACTGTCAGAGAAACCGGTTTTATTAACTTGGACCGAGCCAGGCAAAAGGTGTCTTGCAAATTCTTGACCCAGGCTGGTGTAGATGCAGGCACATAGGCAGTGTGGGTGGCTCAGCACTCCAAGCACACAAGCATCCTGCTCCCAGCTTGGCCTCTGCTCTCTCTGTCTAGACAGCCCCCTTGCTATAATGCTCCTCGTCGTTGGCTGGATCTACTGATGTGCTTTAGCAAGAGAATGAGGAGGAATTGGATCCCTACACTGCCAGGTCCTGCCTACACCCAACAGGGCAGGGGCGAAGCACTCATTGGGTCCCTGTCACATTATCCCAGCTTGAAAACCAAGCCAATATGCTAAGGTTTGATGGACAGATTTTCTAAACTTTGACTGGTGACTTCAGCAGTGGGTCAAAACTTGTTTGGAAGCGTCTCCACTGTATGAAATAGTATATCGATATGCTGATGAAGGCCACCTGCGTTTCTCATTTTCTACTGACCCTGTATACTTGGTTTATGTGCTGTTGAAATACTCGGATGATATTTCCAGGTACCTTAGTTTTACTGTGGAGGAATATAAGTCTCACCAAGTTATGCATGTGAGAAGAAATCATCTGCGTTACTCATATAGCTGGTTTTGAAATTAGCTGTTGTGACTCAGGGGAAAATATCCAAATGTTTAAATGGATAGTTCAGGGAAAACTTTCAGGTTTGGTACAGTTATGGTAGGAAAAAAAAAAAATTAGATGCATACAGAATGCCACAAAATAGACCTTTTTTCTTTGCAGATATGATGGCTTTCTCTTAGATTAAACCTCATTTTGAATTCTTACCATCCTAACTAGAAGAAAGGATAGAAAGAATCCAGAGGCAGCCAGTGAATATGTCCAGGATGGTGGAGAGACTTCTGCAAATGCCATGATTGTTTGCTGTTGTTGCTGTGAGTGCTAGAAATAACAGTAGCATGCACAGCCCTGGTGCTTCAGAATTGCAGTCGTGCACCAGGACCCTGAGCCTGAACAGCAGCGTAAAAATACTCAGTTCTGAGTAGACCTGTACAAAACGGTTATGAGCTATGCACTGAAAATTAGTGGTTTATAGAAGACATATAGAATGATTTGAAGAGTGACTTGAAAGATAAATTAAAATACCATCTTATAAAAAAAAATCAGGAAAGAGTTAAAAAAGTTGTAAGGATAAGATCTTTTTATCTAAAACAAAAAGGCATGATCTGGGCAATATGTGCTGACCTTGTGACACTCACTGCCTCAAGATATTGTTCACATGAAGAGTTTAATATGATTTTAAAAATGAAGATTAAACCTACGTATAGGTAAAAGAGAACATGTGTGTATCTTAAATGAGTACAAGAGAATCAGAAAAGAACTTCCCATTGGAGTATCTTCCACAAAACTTCATGCCAGTAACCACTGCCACAAGGAATGTGATTGTGAGCTATTTCACAAATCAGCACCTGTGTTTCTATACAGGAGAATTGTTCCTCATACCCTGCTTTCTCTTTACATCTGCCAAGAGCCCCTTCTCAACTTTCCCAGCACATCATTTTCCCTCGTGGTGTAGTTAATTTTTTTTAATGTACATGAGGGGTTGTAAGGTGAGCTGATAAGAAAGAGGGGATTGAAATCAGACAAAGGCTGATTTCAGGCTATCTTGAAATAGTAACTCGCCCTATCTCTATTTCATTTACCATTGAACTTCTGACATACTGCCCTGCAATTTCCACTTACCTTTTTAATTTCCACATGCAAGTAAAAAACAACTGTACTGAAGTCCTGTCTTTCCCTGTAGATGAATGCTTTTCATGTTATTTCTAAAACACCTCTCTTTCAAGGTGAAAGTGTGCCAGTTAAGCAAAGTTAGACATAACAAAGTGCACACCACTACAGAGAGATCTCAAGGAAATGCTGTGACTAACAGGGCATCCTTTCTATGGATTTCAGCTGTCACCTATGACAATATTTCTCAGTGACAGGAACTTAGAAATATTCTCTGGTATAAAATAAAGTCTAGATTTGTTTCAGGCTAATAAATAACTTTATATTTTTAATGCTTGCTAAAAATTTGTTAATACGCTAAAATATTTTCTAGTGTTGAGGTCTTGAGAAATGCCTGTGAAAATGAAGTATGACAATAAAATGCACAAGATAAAAAGGAGAGTGTGTGAGAGTCTGTATGTGTATGTATACATATACATGTCCGTACATATGAGTGTGTGAGTGTGCCAGTGTGTGTGTACATATAAATATAAATTTCCAGCTCCTGGCTCTTTTGAAGAACTAATGCAGTCTAATAGATGAAGTGTTTGAAATCTGAAAACAATGTTTTGACGGTCAGAGCAGCAAAAGGGGAAGGTGTTAAATATGGCTTATTAGCATTTTATGGAGAAAAAGAAATTCAGAATCCTCAAGAGACCAATAGAGAGAGGGGAAAATACAGTACACATGTAAATTAACAGCCAGCAATCCTCGTACCTAAGGAAATATCCGCAGGACATCTTAAATCATCTAGAATTTGGGTATAGTCATTAACCCATGGGAGTTAACCATCTGGCAAATAGAATACAATGCCCTAACTAGTGTTGTTGTGGTGTTGTTTTATAAATCAGGCTGGATGCAACAGTATTGCTTGCTGGATGGAAGATATATAGTCATTAACATCATGTCCAGTGCCAGATCACAACACGTAAAAATTATATCCAGCACAAAGAAAGAAGACATCCTCAAACCATTATTGCAGTGTCCATAGCTTTGATAGATGTGATACAATAACTTTGTGTTTAAGTACATTCCTGTAAAGATTTCCTCTTTTAAAAAGTAATGACAGTATTTACCAGCACATGCGCACAGATTTATATCTGATATCAAATACTGCAAATATAAAACAAATGCAAATGAAAGCCGTAAAATGCCTTCTCTTTCTAGTTGTTTTTTGACTGAAAATTAATCATATAGTAAATACACTTGAATTAAATCAACTCAGGGAAATGTTATAGTGACATGGACACAGAAAAGTTGACTTTGTTGTCAGCAGACAGGAACAGCAACTATTTTCCATGTATGTGCATGAAACATCAATGTATCCTTGTGAACAATGTTTGCTGGCACTTCTGAGCAGCTAAAAAACAAATTGGGAGTACCCACTATGCTTCTCCATGAGCCATCGTGGCGTTGGAGGAGGCTAGCTTGAGGGCTGGTGGCAGGTCTGAGACTTATTTCTAATCAAGTACAAGATAACTGAAATCATATTCCATTGCTTCCAAACATCTTGGCAAAGTATTCAGAGAATTCAGGTTTAATTTGTGTGTGCGTGTGCACTCACATGTGGGTGGGATCAGAGCCACAGCAGAGTGAGACAGCACTGAACAGGGGTAAACATGCCTGCACCTTGCTCTCTGCTTCTGTCCAGCTCCAGGAAGAGGGACTGACAGGCCATGATAAGCAGGGTCTTCAGCAGGAGGTGAAACAAGCCTGGTGGAGCAGGGTCTGCCTCAAGAACCAGTGACTCTTGTTATGGTTTTGCTTCTCGTCATGCCTTGTCTGATCCCAGAGTCAACCTGGTGCCAAACAAACATAGGACAACATGAGCATCCTGATCCCAAAGAACTCAGAATCTAAGAGAGGATGGAGAAGATCAATCCATACAGATAGACGAAAGAACACATGAAAGTAGTGGGAAAGCATTGATCTGAATGGTGGACTGTGAGTATAATATAGCAGCTACCAGAAGCAAAGGGAAAAGCTGAATACAGGAAGTGCTACAGTACAACGTAAAGAACTTTGTCCTATGGTGACCATGTGCAGTAACTGCGTGACTAGAATTTCGTACCTGATACTGTACTCTTGATTGGATTAAATTTATTTTTAAAGACTTAATAGATTTTCCCTTTCCCCATTTCCTGTCCCTTGTGAGGTTGCCACTCTATTAATAGCCTCCCTAGAGAGATCCTAGGACAAGAAGAGAAGAAAAATATTGAGCCAGATCCTCATTGGTATAAATTAATATAATTCCACTGACAAGTTATTCCACTGGAGTATCCCAGTGTATCTAATTATAAAGATAGGTTAACTTTAACTAAGTAGCAAATATATTATCCAAATTGGAATTTGTCCAGGATTTGGTTTTGGATACTAAATTCATTAGTAAAGCTCCACGGTATCTTCAGTTTAAATTTATTGTATAAAAATAAATCCCAGTTTATCAGAGAAGTATCACATTCAGTAGCACACAATGGAACACAATGCAAAGACACCCATTTATTATTAAGTGAGAAAACAAATGCATCTTGGACAATCCTGAGAACGTCCTGTTCAAGCATTGTTCCAACATTCCCAGATTTACCCAGTTAATGAAGAAATTGAAGACACCTCATAAAAGTGGTTAAAAGCAAACTGTGCAAACAAGTGCAAACTGTCTGATTTTGTCAAGTGTGACTTTTCATACCATGCAACTTACTTGTTATAAAACTATGGACTTGCTAATAGGATTGTCACTCCAAACAGAGCTTAATAGAAATCTCACTTTCCATATGTCAAATCCCCAATAACTATCCAAAAAAGAACTCACTTACGTGCTTTACTCATTTCATAAATGTAGTTTTATGGACTCTCTTTAGTATTTCACACTAAGATCTGAAACACTCAGATGATCATCTAGAGAAGCACATTAGAGTTCATTTTTCAGAAGTATTTATCATAAGCTATTAGGAAGAGAATTAAAAATCCTAGTGTAGCTGACTGGGCTTTTAAGATTTGTCACTGATCTATTTGTGTAAAGAAGGATCTTGTAATATCCACTGCCTGCACAAATATCAGTCTCCCGTTCTTATTTTAATCTGCAAAATGTATGATTGAGAAGACAAATAGAAGCCATAAAATGGCAAATCAGTTTTCCACAGAGTCTATAAAATTAAAATCATTACAACATAAAACCATTCTTAGGAAAATAGGTCCTAGGATTTGATTATTATAAAATATCAAGTGCATTCTGCCTTGCCCAAAATAACGGGTCTAGGATTCCCCTGAGTTTTTTAATCTATTAAAGTCCTCATTCGATTCCCAGAGTACCATGACCTGAATGCTTTTGGGTGCCATCATTCTTCTCGCACCACTCCATAACTGTCTGTAGTTGAGCAGACGTACCTTCCTACGAAGATAATACGCCTGCTTCATCTCATACTGAGGAGGCGATACTCCAACAAGCCATGGTTTCTAGACCAAAAACTGATTTTGAACCACTGCAGGCTGTGATAAATGCAATAGGGCATACTATCACTGGAACTGCAGTGCACAGCAGAGCTGATGGTAAAAATAAATACTGCTGGTCAAGATCACCACTTCCTCTCAGCTCTTAGTTGTGGTATTGACTGACTTAACTTTTTTAAGGGTTTGTTATCTTCATGGATGAATAAGATGGTTTTACAGCAGAGACCATTTCTGTAATCTGTACAATTAAGTGTATGCACTAAGAGATGAATCCACCTGAATTCCTCAAGGAATAAAGCCTGTCAAGCAAATGTACGAAGAAGGTTAAGCAAAAGGTTTTATGGAAAACTCCTTTAAACCCACCAGGGCCAAGAACTTCCCCTTGAGGTAGATTTTAAATTAGTTCATCTTTTCTCTTTTTCTCTCATGACTGCAGGGAGATTCGAGAAACCTCCCCTCTCCCATGCAGATCACTGAGAGAAGTTGAGAGAATAGAGAAATGTCTGTTCTTCTGTGCATAATGCCTGGCTCTAATTTTCTATACAACTGCTCATAGCATTTCTGATCTATTAAGCTTAATAAGGTCTCATGGGTCTGTATGTGTGTGAATGTTTTACCCCACTGAGCTCTTCTAACTGCCATTATGACTGTAGGCTTATACTGAGAAATCAGCAACCAAACACGCAACCTCCTCATCTTATCCCCCCTGCTGGTACAGGCACTACCTAGTAAAAGTGATGGATATCTGCGTTTTATAGATTATGAGTGAGTTTGCAATGGTCTGTAAAGTGGCTCCTTGAGGCAAAGAGAGGGGTCAACTCAGTCTATTATCTGTTTTCCTAATCTTCTAACTTTGCTCTTCAGATCAATCCATTTGCCATAGCACTCGTTATTTCTAAGAATGGCAGAAAGACAGGGCTCCAGATAAAGATCTTTTCAGAAGCTTATGAAAAGCTAAGAAGAGAGGAAATTCTGGGAATATATTAGTTTCCACGTTAATGGATATGGAATTCAATGTACCGATATTACACTTGATCTGTAGTTTCTAACTTCCGTTGTCAGAATTTAGCTGTAAACGTTATAAAAAGACAAGATCTGCCAAGGCTTGGGTATTTACTTAACGAAATAAAACACAAGTAAAACAAAATCCAACAAGAATTATGGCAGAGCTGTCTAGTAATTTTTGTGTAAATGCTTATCCATTGTAAAATGGAATATTCACAGGAATGTTTTCTAAAAGAAATTTCCAGTTCTATCAAAACATTTCAGTTTTTCTACTTAGAAAAAGCAAACTACTTCACTGCAGATTGAATCAACCTAAATCAAAACACCTGCTTCTGAACACATTGACACATTTCATGAAAGACTGGTTCAAAATTAAGTTTCAGCTTGCAGAATTGAGCTGCTGCTGCTGTCTAGGCACCTTTTTTCCACTCCTGTTAAAGTAGTAGACTGGTGCTGTTTTTCTTCTAGGGCCAATGTTGATCTGATGATAGGAAGCACAGATCATATTCTACCCGGGGAGTTGTATATAACTCTGATTAAAAAAATAAAATAAAATTCCCTTAAATGTCTAATGAGTTTTCCTGATTACAAAGTAGAAATGTACTCTGTTTGCACAGACTTAGTGAATTGTTTCAATCTCATAGCAGCAAGGAGGAGCGCCTAAGTTCAGCTACGGTAGTGTAAATCAATTTGAGCAGTGGATCCAGAAATATTCAGTCATACTAGGTTGAAACAAAAGTAGACAAAATGCCAAGGGGCAAACTTACAGTAGGAAGATATCTGGTTTTCCCCAGACACATTTCGGTAAAAGGGTAGTCTAAAGACTTTGATGAGCAAATATCTCCCTTCTTTTGGAGGATTCAAAAGATAATGTGACAAGAGCTCAGTCCAAGCCACATGTTAATACTTGTGAAATCTCTGCTTCAGATGCACTTGAATATAGGAGATGTTAATTTGTGTCATATGATTGCAATCATCCTCAGGTCCAACTGCATTTGCCTGCATGTCCTGCTCCAGTCACCTTCATATATCTCCTTAACACTGACGGCCACTATGCTTCCAAGCACACTATAATGGAAAAATATTTGCAGCTGGTAAAGCCTACACAGTCAGTGAGCAGAGATTTTTGCCAGGTCCCCAGATCTCCTTATTTTCCCTATTTTATCCTGCATCCTGATTATCTGCTCATTTAGATGGATCCAGACCGCATCCACTCTCAAGCATGTAGTTTTCTTATTTGTTTGCACTGTGTGTGAAGAACAACAATGTAAATCTGTTCCTTGGATAGTTCCCTGGGAACTATGTTAAAGAAATATAAATATATCCATTTCACAGGTTTGAAAATTTATTATAATATTCCCAGATCTCTATACTCTGTCAAAAGTATGTTTGCATGAAGTATGAGATGACTACTTTTCATCAGTCACATAATTTCACAAATGAATTATCTGTCATTTGTATTAGCAAAGTAATCTCTCACTGTCTTTAATGCCAAAATATTTTGAAGTATCATTTCCTATCTTTATCTTTTCTGTTCGAGAGGGTTTTCTACTTTTTGAATCTTTAGATCCACCTATACACTTGCCAATCAAGCACAAGATCTCTTAATTTCAGTTATTAAAGAAATTAAACTCTCCTTCCCATTGAAATGACTGTTCAAAATCCAAACTCTTCCTGATTTCAGGGAAAAAATACATTTATTTATGCATTTAAGTAATGAGAGTATTTGTACCTGTCTTGATGGTTCACCAACTGTAACTTTCACAACAACCCACACAGTAACTGCCCTGCAGAACAGGCTCCACTGAAAAGCAAACGTACAGCAAAAAATTCCTTGCAACTCGTTGATACTTTTTGAAAGATCCAGAAGCATAATGACCAAAAAAATATGAAGAAAATAGTTTCAAATATTTAAGATATTGTAAAAACTTGTCCAGATTTCACTCCTACAAGTGATTTCTCTCTTGATGAGGAATCAAAGAATGTCTGGACGCGGATTCTATCTTCTTTCCCAGCCTAAACATCACACCATTCAAACCCTTGATGGGACCATGACTTGAGCACAAGATTTTTAGGCAATTCACTCTTTGCATAATTTTATTTACTTTATTTCAAGGTACTTGAAATTGACACTTTTTTCATTCTTTTCAATAAAATCTGCACAGATTATGAACTGGCATCTCCTATACTCTGAGTGAGTTAGTGACACTGTAGTCTGGGTGCCATTATCATTCTCCAGTATCCTTTGCAGATAACTAACTGCATGGAAGTCAAGATTTGTACCAGTAAAATACATAAAAATATAAAATCAGCATGGTTTGAAGAGTCAGGTGTTTGATCTGCATCATTTCTTTTGAAAAAAAATAAAAAGAAAGTGTTAACATAACCATCAAACCTGACTGTCACCTAGTGATTGCTGAATTATTCTCTGTCGCCATTCTAATCCACAGACACCAGGAAGGAAGAAAAAGAACAACCCTCTCCTTGTTCCTCTTACAAAGGCAAATTAGCCAGATTGAAGTCAGCCACTGAAGGAGGGGGAATATGCTTTTGCCATGTCTTCTTTGCTCCTAGGTATGGGTCCTGGCAAAGATCGCATCAACACAATTGGTCCTTCCTAGGGTGCTGAATTTTTGAGTGGTAACACAGAGGAGCTGGTATAAGGAGGGCAGTGGTCACATATGCCTGGCTAGCTCGCGGGAGGAAGCATATGGCTACCATTTGTTCCACTAACAGTGGTGTGCACACACCGCGAACCCGCAGAAGGAATGCGTTTCACTTAGCCAGACTTCCTCGTGGCTCTTCCAAGGCACCCGTTTCTGCACACCTCCTGGGAAGTGAGGCGTACACTGGGCCAAAACACTCCTAAGAAGAAAGGTTTCTTAACAGCTCTGAAGCCTTTCTCTCTTGTCCTTTACTAAGTCTAGTAAGTGCTTTGTGCTTCATTGCACAGATGGCTTGATGTTGCATGTGCCCAAGTACAGCTGTTAGATTTGGGGTGGGTTGCACGGTGCTGGCAACTCCACGTTTCAGTTGATATCTATGAAATTAACCAGCAGGCAAGTTTTTATGGAAAGGAGAGGAATTGCTGTACAGTATTTAAAAGATAAGATAGATGCTCACATCTTTGGCACTAGATACAAGATGACAAGTTCCCCTCTAACAGATATCAGCCCTTGAGGCAAAGACCCTATTTTTAATCTTTCATTTATTTTCCTGACTCTGTTAGTCACACACTGCAATTGGGCATCGGATTGTAATCCAGAATTGGGATGGCACAAGTGGTCTCATGTAAAGACTCTATTTCTGGTTGGATGTAGATCAGCTTTTGGTCTTTTTCTGGTTGGTGTTTGTTTTTATTCCAACTAATCCAGGAAAGTATTCATGTGCAGCCTCCAGCCTACACCTCAGCACACCCAGTTTGTCACCCCAGCTGAGCACTGATTTCACCTGCAGCTGCAGGAAAGTGAGATTATCCTGAGTTAATTAATTGTGAATTTTAGAGAGAATATATATTAAGCCATTAGAGTGTCATTAGTCCTTCATTGCCATCCCCAGCCCCACTTCATGTCAGGAGGACCAAGTTCCCCTCACCTACTGAGAAAGAATCAGAGAGCTGTTCACTATACCTCAGTCATCAAATATGAAGGCATGTGCCTTCAGCTGTTTTCGCATGGCAGTTCATCAGTATGTCAGCTGTTGAATTTGCAGTGTGTCTGCTCTCACTTGACGTCAACTAACCCAGGTAGTCAGGATTCACACTAACTCTGTCACGAAAAGATATGTGTGTTAGCACGTTTTATCCCAGGTAATCTTGTAATGTTTCACTACAGCAACTTTGTAACTGTGGATCACAATAAAGGGTTTTTAAAACATTTATGTTTTAATGGACCTTTATCATTGTGCTATAGCAAACCTGGTTTTTTTTCCATGTACCTGTATACAGATTTCATCAAAACTAGATTATTTTTACTATACTGTTTTGTTACTTGTTAACTTGATATAGTTAACACATTCTTTATAGGATCTCCTGTGTTCTTGATCCTCATTCTGCTAATTCTTGTAAAGGCATTACCTACTTCAGGTAAACAAAAATTTTACTTAGGTAAAAATACTTTGCACAGGTCTTCTTTCAGAAAAGTAGCACTGAAACTGTTAATTCAAATGTACATGTGGCCAAGGTTACAGCAATGCTTCTGAACTTCAGAATATCATTCCCAAACCTCAGTAAAAAAACAACTGAAGGAGCATATCCGCAGGGCTGAACATCAGTAAGCAACAGAGAGAGAAGATTGGCATCTACAGAATATAAAACAAGATTTAGTACATAAGGTGAAAGAGGTATCTAAGGTTCTCAGGGGACAGACCATTTCAGTCTTTTGAAATAAGTGGTTTAAGTCCTCAGCTCAGCTCCCTTTGTAATAGAAAGCCTATGTGTCCTCTTTGAGTTAGTCAGTATAGTATTACAATCTGAGTACACCTATTTCATATGGCTTTGCCACTACACATGAGTGTAGGTACATTTGTGTATATCTTGTATGCTTCTATTTTTAGAAAGATATTTTAAATCATGTATATTTTGACAGTGTCATTGAAATTATACAATAGCGGAGGAAATAAACAGGTAAATAATAAGAAAAGAAAGGTAAATAAAAATTATAATTGCAACAATCTCTTCAATTCTATAGATAGCAATAAAATCAGAGGTCTTGCTTCCTCCTTGCTTGTACCTTGAATATGCATTATCATGCACAGCTGTATGTGTGCTTAAAGCCTTTCTGACTTTACTTTGCACAGGCAAAATTGCAAAATGACTGATCTCTACTAAGACTGAAAAGAAAATCGTTGGCTTTGGTTGGCTTTGGTCCGTGTCTTTGGTATCTTTATTGCAGTGGTGACTCAGCCAAAATCCCTGCGTAGAGAGCATGAAATATGTGTTCAGCTGGGTTCATGAATATTGCATTTGAAGCTTTTAGTCACTTGTATTTGTTAACACCTCATGCAGGGGCTGAAAGTTTTAGATCTGATGTAAAAGTGAAAGTTTCAGATTCTCTTGTATCTTAAGGGGGAAAAAAAGAATAAAATGGACAACGCAATTTGCAAGAGATATATTTTTGGTCAGATTCTTTATGAAGGCCAGAAAAAGTGCTGTTTCTGTGTTCCTGAAGAAATGAAGGAAAATACACCTGCATCTCCATAGCAGTCATGATGTGACTCATTGATATGTCGAAAAAGCATTATACACTGCCTAAGAAAGTCAGCCACCATGAGGATCAAACTTGGACCTGAATCAATAAAGATGACAGGTCTGTTCATAGGATGAGTGAGTTCAGGATGACACCCTTCCAATACAGAGTGAAAAGGAGACATTTGTTTTAGCTGACAGGAAGCCCCAATTAAAATAGCCTCTGTCTTTCCAACACTTAGCTGTGGAAAGTCATTAGTCATCCCAGATTTTAAATTTGACAGTCAGACAATACCAGCTTTACTAAGGAGCATGTAACATAGGTTGAACTAATAAATACAGTGCAAGTACACGTACCACTAGCATCCATATGAAACCCAGTATGGATCCAAAAATAAGAGCAATTTTCAGAGGTACCAAAATTAAAAGAAATATTGACTGTTGGTGAAATCCCTGTTATCCCCAGACATGGAGTTAGAGGACACTGATAAATGGCTATTTGCCACTGATAGGAGGCTATTTGCCTCCTTTCTGAGGACAAGTTACTTTCAAATCTCACATAGGATAATCAGACTAACTGATGTGAAGGGTAGCTTGTGACATAAAATGTCAAATCATCATAGTTTCCAGCAAGATGTATAATGACAAACTACCTCTGTCACAAGTTCAATGGTAGGACAATGTTCTGTGCAACATGTCCCATCCATCTGGACCACATCGGTAGCCAACCCAGAAACACCGCCACTACTGAACGCTTTGTGTGGTTTGCACTGGAGGTGCTTCAGGTATTAGAAAAGAAAACTGTTGGTCCTTGAGCAGGTTAGTGATACAGAGAATAAGGGAGATCTGGGCTTTTGTTTTGTTTACAAACTGAGGATGAGAGAATTGCTGAGATGATCTGTGATGCTTTTCCAGAAATTTTAATCTGAACATATAAAATGAAGTATTTTGCTGCTAGATCTGTGACATTCAGAAAGTGCAAGCAGGATGCAAGAAAGCAGGAGACAATGTTCTGCTACGATCCAAGTCAGTGACATCGCAATTTGTGTCTGTAACAGGAAAGAAGCAACCCTGCTGAATTTTGAGTCACAAGGGCCAGCCTGTAACAAGAAAGGGAAAAGAACAAACCAGCTTTCTTCTCTGCAAAAAGCAACTCACTCCTGCTGCTCACCTTGAATTTAGAAAGTAGTCTGTGCCTCAAGACTACCTCAGAGACACTCCTAGCTCCCAGGTTTTTTTTATATGTTTTCTCCTCTGATAGTTTCTTACAAAGTATTCTTGTACAGCCAGTCCTTTTTCGTGGGGATTTTATCTGTTGCCAGCTTTAGTTTATAGTAGTGAATCTATATTTTATAAACTTAGGAAATATAAAACCTAAAATGTAGATAGTTTATTTTATTAGAGACTTTTTCAAAAATTCCCTTTCTCATTATATTACAGCTTGTTATGGAAATACATGTGACAATAAAACCATATTTTGTAATAAATGGGAATCGGGCAAAAGGAGGTAACTGATTCTGAAGATGCTGAAACACTGTTTTCCCAGTGTTAGCTCAGAAAGAATTCAGATAAAAGAAAAAAATAAAATCATAGACTATTTAAGTGATGTCTAAAATAAATATTGCTTTTCCCATTTTATCACACAGTACTGATGGCTCTTTAGGGCAGTATGTCCCTTTCTAGCTCAAATTGCCTACGTGCAGGTATCTGGTAAAGGTTCACTGAGACCTGCTCCATTTCCTTAGCTGGTGTTTAATGTCCCCAAAGACATTTTTGTGGAAAAAAAAAAGGAACTCTCACAAGAAAATTCTGCCTGTAACTCTCTGGGGGAATATTGCAAAGTCAAATGGGCATTAGGCTTACTATCAATGAACTGGGTTTTACATAAGACTCAGGCCAAATTCCTTTCTAATGTATCACTTCCTCCCGTAACCCATATCTATTTATTTCAAAGACTTCTGTAACAGTTAATTTATATTTTTGCTACTATCTAAGCGACAGTGTAGCAGGTGTGTTAAGAATGGACAGAAGAAGGCATAGGCAGTCCAAAATACACTGAACAAATTCATTTAAAGTATAAATAAACAGAATAGGATTCAAATTGCATAAATTGTTGTAATTAGTTATTAGATTTCCAATTAATATTTTTTCAAGTTCTACAAGCCTTGGCACCTGACTCTTTCTGTGCCATCAACTCATGGCAAATGTGAGGTAAAAAATGTCAGCCCTAACTTCTATAAGGGACAAGGAAATTCAGCTTCGGAAAGAGAAGGTTACAGACTGACAGACTAAGCCAGTAGAAGGAGTAGAAAAATTGATAGTAAGTTGTACATGGTGAAAGACAAAAATGGTAGGTAGGAAGTCCCAGAGCCAGTGAGGTCTTAAAGGGTGAATAGATTCCCTCTAACATCTATTACATAAGAAAGTCAAATAATGATTTATTTTTCATCTCGGTTAATCAGGAATCACAAAGTCTATATATGTCTGTGAATTCTCATTCATTTATACTGTATTTTCCATATAACTCGTGGACTAAATGCCTGCAGGTCAGCAGTGTTTAATACCTTTGGCTGTTTAAGTTGCTTTTCTTTTACAAACTATCAACTTTCAAGTACAAGCGTGACCTCACACATGCGTAAAGTCAAGCCTGTGCTTAAGTTTTTATGGGATCAGGTTTTTCTGTAATCTTTATTATTTATTATTTATGAAACCAGAGTCTCATAGCCAAGCGAATTCATTTGGCATTCTCCACATATTTTAATGTAGAAATACCATCAAATCGAAGCTTTAAAAAATATCCTCAGACTTAGAGGAAATATTTCCTTTCTAGATCGATGTTGACCTAACAGCTTTATTAATTTATCAAGAGAAGAGCTATAAACCTATTGTAACTTGCCTGACAATAAATACTATGGTAATTTCCAAGGACGTGTATTTTTTTCTTGATCATTAAATACTAAATTTTTTAGTCACTTCTCCCTCTGGATTAAAGAAATGCTATTAGTTTTTCAGTTGTGTACAGTAAATATGGATTTCAAGACTAGTTTGTCTGCATTTCTTAAAACATTTATGAACATTGAACAGATGAATTTGTTTTAAGCATATTTTTTCATTTGAACACTTTTCCCTCTGGTTTTTAATATGGATACCATTCATCACATATTGAATAAAGCAACTTTTACTTTATTTAATGCCTTGACCCAAATCACATTGTCTCCATAAATATTTCACAGTCTGTGTGCAACAAAAGCCCAATTACCAAACTCATGTCTGCACTTGTAGGTAACATACTATAAAAAATTTATCATTTTCCCTTCTCCTGTTTTTTAACAGAGAGTTGATGTTAGTAACTGTCCAAATGAATAGGAGGCGTTGCATGTGCATATGTGGATGTATACATATCCCAGTATGTATAAATGTGTGTATCTGTGAATGTATACACATATATTTTAACACTTAGTCTACAGGGATAGGATGCTGGAAACGTGGAGCAGGTTCTTTTGCCAAATTTCTGTCTATATTAAATCCATATATAAACAAAACATAAAATATTACTCATTGCATGTCTCTCCAGCAGATTTTTTGTGAGTCTGGAAATGAATTTCCAGACTTGAATCACGGCTGCAAGTACAGCTGCATGTCTGGCAGAGGCAGTCTTTGCTGGTGGTTGAATTGAATGGGCAGATGTAGCTTAACAGCTACTTTAGAATCTGAAGAAATTATCTTCCTTTTTTTATTTGTCCTGAATTTTGCTAAGCAAGCACAATAATGCCAGATGGATGTTCAGAAAGAAGTAAACTGAGCAGTAAGGAGAAAATGGGAGAAGTGGTAAATCTCAGCCTGTCATCTTTGGCATGACAAGAGGTGGAGAATCTTACTGGCACAGGGCTCAGGTCACTACTCATATGCATTCAAGGTTCCACTCTTCAGAGATGTGATTGACTGCATTAAGTGAAATAGCAGACTTTTTCTCATTCTGAATGCAATGAATGAGATCTGAACAAAGCTGGAAGGTGTACATGTAAATCCTAATTTGATTTCCTTTACTAAGCATTTAATTTTGGATTATAAAGGCACAGAAGAAGGCGATGTGAAAAAAAAACAACCAAACAACTGAAAAAGGGATAATTTCAGCTTAATCCTGCTGTCATCCATGAAAGGTGGAGCATTACAGTTCATGGCTCAGCCTTCCACCACAAGTCCTGCTTTCACACCTCAGTCCTCTCTGCTTTCCTAAGGAAAAACATATTTACTGAAAGCTGTTGGTGTCAGTGACGGACAGATTTTAGCACACAAGAAAAGTCCATCAAACATTTTATTTTGAAACTGAATATTTCGTATTCCTGACCCTCTTCTAACAATGCATCCTTGCAAAGTTGACTCCACCAACTCAAAGTCATAAGAGTTTCCCATGTACCGATGTAGAAATGGCAATTTGCAGTAAAGCTGTTTTCATATAAAAATATATATTAGCAGGTTTTTTGTAGCTATAAACCTGACTTGATCTGACATTCCCTGAAGCCAGTAGAGGTTTTCCATTGACTTATTTGAGGTTGGATCATGACAGAGCTGAACCTGAACAGTTTCTTAAAGACTTGCATTTTGTAACTCTTCTGGCTATTTGCTGCAAAATATATTCAGGTACTTGCCCAAATGTGGCCTTATTGCAGCCTGAAAGTGTTCCCATTGGGAATTAATCCTCAGAAGCTGTTGTAGCTGGCTCCATTGGTGCCACATAGGTAAATGCCTGAGCCTAAAAGAAACTGTGCAGTCCACTTGCCATGGTAAATGCAAGTGACATTGTCCATTAAGAGTGAGTCTGGCATTTGATGCTTGTTTTCTGCAATTATTTATTTAGTAATAAATTATTAGTAAAAATTAATTTCTTTTCTAAGTGTTTAATACCTGAAAAGGTATTAAAAGGGGAGGGGAAAAAACCCTAAGCCACATTTAATCCCATTATACACAGTAGCAGACTAATGCTAATGCTTTTTCGTGAATCCAGATTTCTCTCTCTCCTCCACCTGCTCTATTCCTGATCCTAACAACAGCCAGCCTTCATCTGTTTCTAATAAAAGGTAAAAATCCTTCCTTCTCTCACTAGACAGCACTGCTAGGTCCACCACCAGCTTTTCCACAGGGGAAAGACATGTAATCTTTCCTTCTTCACTTCCTTATCTCAGCCACCTCTACTAACGGGGCAACACAAATCTCTTCATAGCCTAAGTCTCATAGGAAAATGCCACAAGGGAAAGCACGTCTTGAGTCTCTGGAAAGCAAAAAAAGCAAATCCACACGCAAACTGAGATTCATCCTGGTTCAGATACAAACCATAGAGAGAAACTATTTCGAAAAAAGCATTCAACCACCTCAGATAAATACAAATCTCTTTCTGCGGCTGGCGTGAGCTGAATAATCAGGCTATTTGTAGCAATGCGTTTTACAAGTATCTTTGTCAATAAAACCAAAGCGAACATGAGTTATAAATTGCAGTTTAGCTGTGGTAAGCATTTCCCAAACACTGAGTAAATACACTTAATGCCTTTGCAAAACTTTGAGTTACCTTCTCAGGCTATTAAAATAAGCAAAATTGAATTGACACTAGTTAGATAAACATGGCATAAAAATCTTAGAGATCCTAAAATGAGGGCAATAATGTAAAGCAATACAACTATTGGACACTGAACAATAATTAGTGTGTACGGACTAGGGTTTAAATATGAGAAAAGCATGTCTGAATGTTATTGCTAAGATTTTAACAACTTGTAGTCATCACAGTACCGTTACAAAATATTACTTAAACTTCATAGTGAGTTTCGTAAAAAACACTGATTGTTCTTAGCTGCTTGTCTGCAGAATTCTGTTTTATGATAAGCCATTATTAGGATAACAGGGAAAGGACAGAGTCCCTACAAATGGCTCTCATGTTTGTGCCTGGTTTGTTTATCTTCTCTTTCACTTCCACTTTGAGCTGTGGAGTTGGGGGGGGGCTGGCAGCTGGCAGTTCATCATTACAGGCACACACTGTCCCATCTGCACTGCCTATAGTGGTGAGGTCGCATGGGGTTTTACCCAAACAGGCTCCCAAGGGTACAATAACATACCTCTTGATTTGGCTGTGAAGCTATACTTATTATTAATAGACAAGATAAGAGGCTGGGGCTCTATTCATCCACTTTAGTGCTAATTATTCAGTTTGATCTAAGCCGATTATGATACTGATAGATAACCACACTACATTTATAGCTGTAGCAAGCAGTGGCCAAGAACTTTGGCTCATGCCGCTGTTTGGTTTATCTGATAGGAAAGGAGGAGGAAAAAAAGAAGCTGCTCTGGTTGATTAGCAATGTGTTGCATGGGACCATTTATAATGAAGCATATCATTTAAATTTTCCTTTACAAATGAGTCCAACTCTCTTTGCAGGCTGCAGGCTCTGTTAATTGTCACAAACATTGCTTTTTTTTTTTTTTAAACATTATTAGCTCTTTGGCAGGATCTCCATTGTTGACTAAAAACTTGGCATGATCAGGGCTTGCTGAATAATTTAGGTTGTTGGCAGCTGGAGTAGTAGAACACACACATCTACGCAGGCAGACATGCTGCTTGAGCTCTTTATATAATAGCATTGTATACAAAGCAGAGTATAGTCAGCAATGACTTCTGTGTCTGTTTATAGGTAAACACTGATGTTAGTTTTACAGAAAAAAAATTGAGGGATACTTCAAACTGCATATAATATGTGAGACAGATGCACTGCTGATTGTTCAGATGACTCCCTTAATCTCTGACTTTCTCAGAATGTGATTATTGCAGATTCTGAGGAGCAGCACTTCAAGTATGTTTCTGTGCACTTTGGCACTTTGGGTCTTGTGTATAAACACCGCTGCACATAATAATGATGCTGTGAGTTTAGCCAGAAAAAGAACTCACACTTCTCCTTTGTGCAGCAAATGGCTCACAATTGTACTGTCAGTCATAGAGAAAATGTGCAGCTTGAGAGATGCCCATTTTAGAATTATATTCGTGTGCTGTATGAACTCTCACTTTTATCAAAGTCTCTAGAAGAGAAGTAAAATACATAAAACCTGCTGCACGCATCCTGATGCAAGGCACCCAAAGCATTAATCATGAGCACCAGGTAGATTTTTCCAAAACAGTTATCTCCCACAAAAATTCCTATTCCTCCTATAAATTGTATGTAAGTGACATCTGTCAGTGTGGACTTCTTGTCTCGTTGTACAACCTTTTTGTTGTACTTAACTGTCATATCACGGTACCTATGAGATGGAGGCTGGACGTGTTCATTTCAAAGTTTGAACGGTATTGAATCAAAACAAAGATAAATAAAACATGAGGGTCCAGTACTGAATGTTTGTTATTCTTTTGTTTCATAAGCACACTTAAGCATTATCTCTCTTTTTCTGAGCTGCCGTTCTCTTCCCGAGGAAGTCTTCTCCCTTCCATGCTCCTCACTCCTTAATTCTGCATTAAATCCTTTGAGGCCTTCTGCTTCCCAGGCCTTTTTCTTTCTGCCCTCAAGCCTTCATCCCTGGAGAGGGAGGACTCCACAAGAAAATGTCTCATGGATTTCTGTGACAGCCACTTGACAGGTATGATAGAAATATAATGAGAAATGAATAAAACACTCTCAGAGCAGTCTCAAAAGAGGGAGAATAACTAAGTTAGGCTGAGGATGAACAGGCGCTCTTCCTCCCCCACACGCATCCTGGTCTTGTAATCGGTGCTGGAGTGCAAGGTGGGAAAGGTGGCTGCAAGGAGGCAGTGTGTTCTCTTGACAATTTTCATGGTTATTAGCTAAAAGCGTTGTTAAAACTGGAATTTTCCCCAATTATGCTGTGACACTTCATGCTTAACAAGTAGGAATAGCAGAGTGAATATTGCCTAAGCACTATAATACAGATTCAATTTACAGATGCACAGACCGAAGTGTCACCCAGATGAAGCATCTGATAACTGTCACGGTGGCCTTCCTGCAACATGACAAACTTTGCGATCATATGTGGGAAGCACTTCTGAATTGTACCTAATGTATGGCATTCTGATTATTATTTACTGTGTATACTTCACTAAATAATAATAGCCAGCACAAATCCAAGTATAAATGTACTCTGCTGCTTGGAGGACTGCTGATGAATCCATCCATCATCATAAAGAATCTATTTTATTAGACCATGTTATGATTACATACTTAAAAGAACATAAATAAATTACTTCACCAATACCTTTTTCTGTTTCCTAGAAAACTGCACAGACATCCCCATCATTTATTAACAGATTTCTAAGAATTTCTTCTGTTTCATCAATTTGATTTCTGTGCAGGAACTACCAGTTAATTTTTGCCACTGGCGTGTTAAGGGACATATCAACAATGTCTATGCGTGGGTAATGGAATGTCTGTGAAATGCCCAATCCATCTCAACGCTAAGGTATGAACTTAACTCCAGGTATATGGAATGTCCCAGTGACCGTAATCTGAATACTCACCCCAACAAAGCTTAGCACATGCGAAAGTGCTTTACTGGGTTGAGACCATATTTAACAGCTGGTTGTAGTTAGTTGTGTTGCAGCATAGGAAGTCAGTGGGCTCAGCAGCTGATAGAGCCTTGGCACCTAATAGACTGTCTTCGCAAACAGTTTAGGGGGGTCTCTTTTCATGAGAATAAACTGACTAAAATTTCCTCCCATAAGTTCAGAATTTTTGCAGCAAAATTTATGGTTTAGGTTATATTAAAATGAATGTATGTGAACTAAGTCCTACACTGTCTCTACATTAGCTTCTTAAAATGAATGTTTATCCAGACAAAAAATGTGACTGTGTGCCAACAGTTTGAATTTTGCAACACGTGACCTATTCAATGTGCAGTCAGAAATACCTGAGTTTTCAGTCCTGAAAATATTTGGAAGTACTGAGATGCATAAGATTTGCACTGGAAGTTATAAGATCAGGTCATCAGATAATGTGGAAAATGTGCCCCACTATATTTCATAATTTAACATAACTGATATTTTCAGGAACAAATGAATGATAAATCCTAACATAATGATACAACTTACGTTGAGCTGAGTTGCACAGTAAAGTAATTGTGTATTTCTCAAGTTCAAACACTTTACTGGTAAAACTATGAACATAGTTTTGTGCAAACTAATCTGTAAAGAAGAGAAAGAAAGAAAATCATGGAAAGCCACTGAATGATACACTTGCCCTAGTTCTTTTTGTTCCAGTGAAAAGCATATTTCTTCTAACAACACTAGCAGCTCTTATCCGAGTACAAGAGCCTCTAGAGCATGAGAACCTTTTAATAAAGAAGACTATTCTTTTGTTACAAATCATTCATTGGGTAAGAAGAGACTCTTACAGGATTAGCAGTATCACTTAGTTTGATGAATCTCATAATGTTAGAGTTTTAACAACAGACCCATAAAAAGATTGCTGCTCATACTTCAGCCTGAAGTGCAGCAGCTACAGATAGACACATGGCTACAAAATGTCCAGCATCAAGAATTAAAAAGGCTGGGGTAGAAAAATGTTTACATGAAACTTAACAATTAGAGGCTCTGTAATCTGTGTTAGAGTAACACAATGTCGAGCTGATTTTTTATTTTTTAATGAGTACTCAAATATAATCCTAATGTCACTGTGACTGAGATGTTTGATGTTGGGATGGAATAAACCAAAAGCATCACTGACTCTGTCTGCTCTTTCATGTGCGTCTGCCACAGGAATGGTAAGTAGAATTCCTTAAAATTAACTCTGAGGTGTGTGTGGAGCAACAGAGATTCATTTCTTAAATAGATTTCACTGAGGTACACATGAAGGACATGTCTACATTGCCCTGAATTGTTTTATTGACAAAAATATAGACAGCCTACACAAGTAAACCTATTTGGTCTGGGCTTTCTGAGGGGCTGGTTGTAGTTGGAGTTTTTGCCTAATGACTATATAGATTAAGCCACTCCAGCACAAACATCCACATTTGGCATCAGCACCAAGTGGCTATATATACAAGTCAGTGGACCAGAGCTGGTCAAGAAAAGTATATTCTCACAGAAAACTTTGACTTGACACCAAAGGTGAGGAGAGATGTTTAAATCTGTGTGCCTTGTACAGAGGCAAATAAAAAATTTTCTGCCATTAAGAAAAAGGTATAAGCACAAATATTTGAACAAGTCCTTCAGATTCATTCTGAGCTAAGCAACACAGGTACAAAATATATAATTCCTTTCTTTTGAAATAACTGTCAGACTGCAAGAATTGCTGTAAGCTGCGCTGCTAATATTTTAATTAATGGACTGGACATTTGCATATCTATAACAGACTTCAGGCTGTGAAGGTGGAGAACAAAGCCAGAATTCACTGGAGAATAAGGTTAGATTTTCACTCACCTGTCAGTCCCCAGGAGTCTAATGTTTCGTTAGGGTCCACAGATATGTAGTCAGCATCATCAAGAGGTCCTAGAGAGCTGCTCAGGAAATCAGCCAAAAACTCAGCTGAGCTGAACTTCTGCTCCAGGTTCTACTGACTGCAACGATATCCTGGGCTCCATCAGGAGAAGCATGGCCACGTTGTCGAGAGAGGCGATTCTGCCCCTCTAAACAGTTCTGGTGAGACACTGCCTGAAGTACTGTGTTCAGCTCTGGAGCTCTCAGTGCAGGAAAGACATGAACCTGTTGGAGCGGGTCCAGGGGAGGAACATAAAATGATCAGACATGGAACACCTCTTCTATGAAGAAAGGCTGAGAGAGTTGGAGTTGTTCAGCCTGGAGAAGAGAAGGCTCCAGGGAGATCTTATTGTGACCTTTCAGCACTTAAAGGGGGCTTATAAGAAAGTTCCTAGAACCATAGAATGGTTTGGGTTGGAAAGCATCTTAAAGATCATCTGGTTCCAAGTCCCCTGCCATGGGGGAAACAGATTGCTCAAAGCCTCACCCAACCTGGCCTTGAACACTTTCAGGGATGGATAATCCACAACTTCTCTGGGTAACCTGTTCCAGCACCTCACCACCCTAACAGGAAAAAAATTTTCTAATATCTAATTTCAATCTATTTTATTTCAGATTTTAACAGAGCCTGTTGTGATAGGACAAGGGGTAATGTTTTTAAAATAAAAGAAAGCAGATTTAGACTAGCTATAAGGGATACATTTTGTACAATGAGGGCGGTAAAATGCTGGAATAGGTTGCCCAGAGAGCTGGTAGATGCCCATTCTCTTGAAATATTCAAGGCTAGGATGCATGGATCAGTTGGATCAGGCAACTTGATCTAGTTGAAAATGTCCCTGGTCATTGCAAGCGGGTTGGACTAGATAACCTTTAAAGGTCCCTTCCAACACAAACTATTCTATGTTTCAATTATTCTATGATAAATAATAATATAGTTTGGGGGCCTAAGGAAGAGAGTAACCCTGCACCCCAGGCATGACCTTCAGAGGTGCAACTCCTCAGGGGTAAGAAGGTACAAGGCAAACTACCATTCTGCAAAGCACATAAAGTCTCTTTAGTCTTTCATAGACTTGTCTTGCAACCATGCTAATAACACTTTGGAAATGCTGAAAAAAAAAGATGTCAACATGACTGAACTTCTTCAACAGAAAATGTTTGCCAAGTTAGTGAATAATTCTGGCAGCACTGAAGCAGCATTTTTAATGAATGGAACTATTTCTTTCCCTTTCTCCAAAGTCACCTATCTTTACTGCTATTTCTCTTCCTATTCCACCTGTACCTCTGTTCATTCATGATGGCTATGTCTAAAATAACTTCTTCCTCGATGTCAAATTTTAATTTCAGAGTTTAAGTCAAGGCTGTTTCCAAATCAGTGTTAGACTTGGGGAGGTGTTCGGGAAAATTTTTACTCTTCTAAAGCAGTTGTTCCTTCTGTAGACAAAGTTCAGTCTGAAAATTTTTGTTGCCACATGGTGCAAACATTTTACTGTCTTTAGTTCATTTAAATTTAACAGTTTGTGTAGTGAAATCTTTGATGCACGGACAAGAGTAGCATTTCAGGGAATAACTGCAGTCTTGGCCAACAAGTGAATTTTGCCTGTTCGGAGGAAAAGTTTAAGGGCTGGTCTTATTTGTGTATGAGGTTAAGGGCAGAAGAAGGGTTTAGTACTATTTTATTGTGGTCTGGATTAGTCAAAAATAGAAATATTTTGGATTTTTAAATGAAAAGGGAATCACAGGGGTCTGAACACTGATGTACAGCATGTACGATAGTAGTTTTCCAGAAGCGGTAATTAGGTCTAGAGCCAGAGCTGTGAACGTGTAATATAATTAACCCTAATAAAAGACACTAACAATTGCAAACACAAAAAAAAAATACTCAAAACAAAACAAGACAAGACAGAAATAAACTCCCTGTTTTCATTGTGCTGGATAGAGTCCAGTATCACAAAACAGCAGGATGATCTCAGAGGCCAGTTTGCTGCAGGAAAAATGCAAACTGTTCTCTTCATGCCTTGCTAAGGAAAATAAAATAAATAAGGTATTTCTAGCAGTTCAAAGGCTATTTTTTTTGTTTAGTATTATTATTTTCCTTTTTACATCTTTTCATGAAGGACCTCAACACACAACTCAGACTGAAGTTAATGTAAGTGTGAGGATTCTGGGTAGTTCATAGGTTCAAGAGCTAGTTAAATAAAATATGCTTTTCATATCTTTTTTCCCTCCCTTTGATAATAATTCTTAAATAGATAATCTGTTGACACAAATGTTACCTATAAAAAGATCACACTACATCAACACACACCACACAGTTAACATTGTTATTTAATTCTCATATATAAGGGAAAGCTCTAGAAGTTATAGTACTAGAAAGTTTGGTTCAAGATAAAGATAGAAAACATACTTTTGAGAAAATCAGCCTCCTTCATGCCTGCCTGCTTTCTGGTAACAAATGGCATGTACAAAGGCTGAGATACTAATAAGTCTCTTGTGTAAGCAGTATGCTTGCTAAGCCTTGCTAAAAGCTCAGCAACAAATGGCTACTGTCCAGTTGAAACTGGCAATCAGACATTTAGTTTGTTTTGATCTTAACTGTCATATTATTGCTTTCTCCCTTGCCTCTTGCCTCTGTGTTATTAACTCATAGAATCATTGTGGGGTTTAAATGCTCAGGAGCTGACAAAATATTGTACCAACAATCTTAGACAGTAGTGGCCGATATTTATCTGTGTACCACCCTTTACCTAATGTAGATAACTGTAGCTCCAATTTCAAGTTTTCTTGGCCATTAAAGAGGGAATGATTCTTTGTAAGTCAAAGCATCAGCCAAAATGTGGGCAAAGGTGATGAGCTGAAGAATGTACCAAATTTTTGGAAAATAACCAATGCTTTATGTCAACGAAATATGCAATTGTCGAGGAATCACACCATTAATTATGAGAATGGTAGCACTGACCACCCAATGAAGAAAGTTTCTGCTTGCGCTTTTAGATTATTTTCTTCCTAGATTAAGGGTAGTTTTCCCTTATATGTAGCAGACAAACCTTACTTTAAACAAAAGGCTGCACTAACTCAAACTCGACATGCTGCCTGGATTAACTGGGACAGAATCAAAACCCATCCAGTCCAGATCCTGCTAATAATTTTGTCCCATCTTTGAAATGAAGATTGCCTTTCCTTTCCGTTATTCTCCATAAGATACCAGATGTGGTATCCTATGCAGAATAAAGAAGTGAGTGGGGATGAGGGGAAGACACACCCTTTTGCTCATCTTACGTGTGCAATATCGTGGCCTCGCTTCTTTTAAAGTCTTCTCCCTTGTGTTCCTACATGCTTAGTCTCCACTTTCTTTACTCAGAACTAAATTACTAGGCAGTCTACAGCATATCCTGACGATGGGTAGTCTTTCAGCTGGTCTTGGGCACTGATTTCAGAGCAGAGGAAATTGCTATCAGCAAAATGTTTGAACTCCTGGGTTTTGAAGTTTCAGACTTCCTATCAAAGTAGCAGATATTAATCATCTGCTGCAAGACTTTCAGCAGAAGGCATACAATTTTCCATGTGCTATCTTCTTTTTAAAGAAACTGTAAGAAGAGTAGAAAATAATTTCAAAATATTCAGATTAGAAGAAAATAGCTAGATCCCAATTGACAAAGAAAAAAAGAAAAGTAAAAAGTTTTGTAAAGGCTGAAAAGCAAACTACTCCTCAAGTCCTGTAAGATTTCTATTTCATTTTATTAAAGGGACTATGTAGCCAGAGTTCCCACTCTTGGCTTCCCATTTGGGTGCAGCTGCAGGTTCAGTTTCTGAGAAGGTCCTTGCATGTTTGCCATTTGTAGGCATTTCTCCACTAGTTTTATGAACATACATCCTTGTTCTTGCTGCAAATCATACCATCACCTGGATAAAGTGAGTTTTAAGATTCGAGACTCAAAGACTAACAGTGAATAAAAATATTAAAAATATATATATGCTCTGAACAGCAGAGACTCTATTTAAAGATATTATTGGGCAATTTTAAGGAATGGAGATATTGCTATGGAAATTGGTATCTCCTTTGGCAATTCTCATCCTGTTCATACCAGTTCACCTATATCCCTTAGCTTGATAGATGATGCTGTACAATCCTTTAAATATCTTTCAGTTGATACAAGCACCACGTTTTCTACAAATCAAATTACTGTCTTCAGGGAATGTCTTATGTATCTTTATTGTATTCAATTCTCTGAACAAAGACTTAAATACAACTTATTTCCTTCCTTCCTTCCTTCCTTCCTTCCTTCCTTCCTTCCTTCCTTCCTTCCTTCCTTCCTTCCTTCCTTCCTTCCTTCCTTCCTTCCTTCCTTCCAGATCACAATACCAGGTAAAGTTAAAACATGGTTCTGATTTGTATTCTTCTATGATATAGCAACTCCAATTAAATTATATAAAAACTAAACTATAAACTCTTTCCGTGCAAGTGTCAGAAATAGATCTCTGCTTTGCAGCACCTCTAGCAGAACTTTTTAGAGTCAAATTTGTACCTGTTTGTCATAAACTTATTATTTGCTACAGATCTGCAGAATTAACTACAACACATGAAAAATAGTGAGCCTTGTTTGTAGTTTGGCTCAAAAAAGGTTTGAAAAATCTCTCGTGTAATTATTCGGTTTTATCTTGGAATAGCAGAAGGCATCAAGCTAATATCCCTGGTTTTATCAGAGAAAAATTGCTATATTGTGAGTTTTATCAGTATGCTTTTTCAAGTACCCAGGTGTTATTGCATTTTGCCCAATTAACCCATTATAGTACCAAAGAAAATCAGAAATACTTAGGATTTTCCCTTGTGTCATTAACATAAGTCTTGCGTGTTCGAGTCTGTGGGAAGTTTTGGTTGCCCTTTTACATGATTTTTGTGAATGATAATGAAATCTGTTCTCAGATGAAATCTGTTCTCAGATGTTTTCATTCAGATAATTACAATGGAAAAACAAGGTTAGCTTCTGATCACCATTACAGCAAGACACATTAGGAGTATTTCTACCAGGTCAGCAGGTCATCAATAAAATATCTGAATCCAAACCTTTATGATTTTAAAGGAAAATGTGGAAAACCTGCCTGAGGTACCATGTGTGTAAATGGTCCTATGTTGCACCTGGTCCAGTTTTATTTCTTAGCCTTCAACTCAAAAAGAAAGTTGAAAGTTCATGGAAGAATTTGCCACGCTCCATAGAAAACAAGTGTCAGGTGAAATCCAGCAAGTCACAGCAGTAAATGTGTCCACTAAAGGAAAATAAACCATGAAAAGTTATTTAAAAGCAGCATTTAAGCCTTTCCAAATTCAATATGCATTGAACAAGCAAGTGCATCAGTCTGCAGAGTGCTAATAAACTTCTGATATTCCTGCCCAAGCCTGAGTCACTCTGGCCTTTTGCATTTGAATGCATCATGTTTATGATGCTGCTGTAAACCCTGGACCTCAATTACTACATGATAACAGGTTTTTATTGCATTACCCTTTCCAGACCCAAGAGCTTGGATTTCCCTGCACTTAGGCACTGGGACACAGCTGGGAGATGGTCTGCATAACCAATTAGTAGATTAGTTCTGAAAATACATATTCTTCACCCCAGAGGCCTAAAAATGATCCATCAGCTCTAGCTACCTGCTGCTGCCACGTGAGAGGAGGGAAAAAGAGAGAGAGAGAAGAGATTTGGCTGCATCTCTATAAGTACATAGACAATGCACCATTCACTTGACAAACTATATTAATAGCACCCTAGAGGGCATGCTCTGAACATGCAGAATGTTGCAAAGCACTTGCATTTTATGGCAAATCTTTTTAATTTTTCAGTTAAAATGATAATAAATTTTGATTTTCTATGCACCATTACTATGTCTAAGAACATTTCCTGGCAGTGTCTGTGAAATTTTTTAAGGCATTTGGTTTGAGTTTTTAGGCATCAACTGTATCATATCAAAACACAAAGGTTGCTTTCTCAGAATCCTGGCTTGTGTGTTGCTCTCAGGACTCCTAAGGAAATGCTTTATTTTTCCCTCTGTTGTTGCTCACTTTTACGAAGCAGCTCTGATTTAGAGATAGCTGTGGAAGAGAAACCACTAGGGATCTATCAGCAGAGATTTCTGACATTCAAGGATAAAGGGATCTCCTGCATAAGGAACTTTTTGGAACAGAAGAAGCACGGGAAACAGTAAGAGTGTGATTGAATGTATTGCACTTTGGATGGGATTATGGAGACTTTATCCAGCTAGGTGACACCTCTGAAAAAAATTGATTTGTACTGCCTCTCTTCCCCAACCTTCAAATTGTGACTAATAAGGCTTACTCACTTGTAAACTCCTTGGAGACCAGGGGATCATAAGCACTAAAGCCAAGAGCCCATGTTTCTTGTAGGTATTTAATGCTCAGTTGGTTTCAATATCACCTGAAATCCTTCTGGCACTGAGGCCTAGCAGTTATTACTAATGATGATTATCATATGAGACAAACCAATTCTGAGAGGAACCGAGGGAGAGAATTAGCCCAAATATCGCGCAACATCACACCTCTGCCCAGATTGGAAGAACTGTGGTGGAAGTCCCTGAGCTTCTGCCTGCCCCAACTTGTTAATTTTGTTCTATTAAAGGAGTATCAGAAAGAGGCATGAATCCTCAAATTTCTGTTGCTCCAGGCAGAAAGAGGTGAGGGAACAGAGTAAAGGACAGAGACTGAGAAGTCCAGAAGTTGAATGAAAGGAAGTAATGAGGTTGTGCACACCCTGTCATGTTTGGGAAGGCAGCACTGCACGTGTGCATGAAATCAGCCCCACAGGCTGGGACACAACAGTACTTGTGCACACCCGCTGTCCAGAAGATTTGCTGTGACTCTGATCTTCTCATACAGGCTGGAATTTCCATCCATCTCAAGCCCACCTATGTGTAGCACATAGTCTGCAGGCCAGTGCTTCTGGGATCTGCACAATTGCCTCTACATGTACAGGAGGCATCATCTGCATGAGGGCAGAGACAAATATAAAGTTTCCCATCCTGTTCCAAATGGATTTCTAGACATCCAGAAATCCCTGACAATCAACCAAAAACTCCAAACTCCACCCGGACAGAATTGCCAGGTGGAAAAAGTAGAAGTATCCAAGAAAACTCAGATCATAGCCTGGAAAAAAAAAGAGCTATCTGGCAGGAGAGCAGAGAAGAAGAAAGAGAGAAATGTAGACATGAGAAGGGAATGGGAGGAGTGGGAAATACAAAATTTTAGCAAAGAATGAACACAGTTTGGTTAAGAAGTCAAAAACTTTGGATCTAACCCAAACCTTAAATTTAAACCTAAAGAGATTATATCAGTAGCATGAAGGCTCAAATAAACCAGCTTAGAAAGTAGTGGAAATAGCCAGATAAGAAATCAAGAATCATCTGTGTATGTTTTTATTTGAAAAAACATATAGGAGCAAATTAAAGCATTGCAGATGGTCAATATTATATCACCAGCAGTAAAAGCAATGTTTCTTCCTTCCTTTCTTCCACTGAACCAGAGTTTTACCTCCCACATCTTAATGTGTAAACTTTACTGTCAGAGAAGCTGGCTGAACAAGCAGAAGCCAAGGATTTCCACAAATAATTAAAGCATAAAAAATAAATAATAAATGATAGCTGCCAGAGAATATTCTCTCTTCTGCAGATACGGAGAGAAGGTACACAGGAGACCTAAGATAATCAAACATGCTCTTTTTTTCAAGTCACAAACTCATTTTGCTGTCTCCAGTTCCACTCCCACATATTCATCACGTTTCACTGATTCTATAACTACATAGAGCTGGACCCCAGGAGGGTCCAACTCTGCCCTCCTTTTGCTAAGCAATGCTTATGTGAACAATGACAGTGTCTATAGTGGGATAATTCTCACAAGTAAATTACTAGCCAATGTCAGGGAAAAAATGCAGAATCCTGTGATGTGTGCATTGTTTCCACTGAAGATATAAGTCACGTGAATGCTAAATTAGGAAAAACTTGGAATCCTCACATTTTCTTTTTATGGGGATGTGCAAATAAGGCAGAAAAATCTTTCAGTTAGTCTTTTCTGTTATTTTGGTTTGTGTATGGTTTTGGTTTTAGGTTTGCCATAAACCTACAAGGTGAGAAAGTCCTAAAGAGAAGTCATTTGCAGATCTTTATAAATAATTAGGAGGAAAAATCAATCTCCAGGACTGAGTCACTCTGTTTTCCTTGGGAAAGATATTGAGAGCCTTCTTTCACTTTAGAACATATTTTCTGCTCTTGATTTAAAGCATGCCTGCACTCGAATATGATACCGTCCTATATAACATGTTATTATGTTGATTTTTTTTCTGCTGGATTCTTGCCTTATTCAGCACTTAGAATAGGCAATGTGCTGGGGGGACATCAGCTGCAAAGGTCATTATTTTCAATAGATTCCCTGAATAATCTGGAGCAAAAATAAGATGTCTAGTGAATAAAACAGATGTCTTCAGGAAAATTACTTGAAGTCCAACATTTCCTAATGTTTAAGTGCTATATAGTGAAATTCCCACTTTTTTAGATCAGTTTGTACGTGTGTTGCATAATTTCTGACTTTTGTAACAAAACACATTAAAAATTAGAAACTCCATTTCTGACACGCAGCATAACTTCTCTGCCTTGCTACACACCACCAAGACTGGGAATCTCACTGAGCTCTTCACCAAGGAAATAACTTACAGACACAATAGGTCTCTGAGAAACAGTATTGCCAGGGAAGCAACCCTTGGCCAGTGGGTTGCACTTGTACTGGTGGTAGATGAATAGTGAGATTCGGGGCTCTTGCCTTCTGTTTACAGCTTTTGAAAGGAATCTGCTCAAAAGGACAGAGACCTGATTGCTGACACTTCCAAGTGATCCTTCATGCCCACTCCAGCACTTCCAGATTGTCCTTGGCTCCATTTTGCCCTTTTCCTCTCCCAGCTTTTTTCACTTCCGTTTTCATCACTTATACTTTTCCAGATTCTCTCTGTAGAAATTTGAATCAAATGTATTTCCTTATGAGTTCTGCTTTTACCCATCAGACCTTTTCCATGTCCTCTACCAGTCTTCCCACACTCCACTCACCTAGCCAGTTCACAATTGAATTTTCATTCTACTTAGCATCCTTCTTTAGTATGGTTTCAGGCATTCTTTCCCCTCTAAAACCTCAGCCCCAGTAACTCTCAATCCCCATATGCCTCCTTTTTTCTTCAACTAGAGTATTTTTCTCCTCCTAATCCCACCTCATGTTCTCCATTTGGCAGCTAGTTGAGTTTCTTCTTAGCCTTCTCTTTGCTGCCCCAGCCCACTCTCTGTTTCAGTCTCTTTAAATACATTCCTTATCTTCAGATCCTTCTGCCCAACTTAAATACCTGCTACCAGGTCCTAATCTGCATTTCTTGACACATCAAGACAAGAAGTAACTTGTCGCCTTTCAATTCCAACAGAGGCAGTAGTTCTTTCCACTTGGTACCAGTATGGGAGGACCAGCACTGAAAGGACAAAGAAGAAACTCTGCTTTTGTTGGTACCACTCCGGGGTCAAAATCAACATAACACAGCCCAGTGCTGAGCCACAGAAAAGGGTCTTTTCACCCTGGAATGGGTGCATTTGGACAGACACTTCAGCAGTTGAAATATTAGTTGTGAAATGTCTGCTGATAGTGAGGAAACTGACCTCTTCTCAAAGGTTTGTGCAGCTGGAGAGTCCTTGGCAAATCTAATTTAGGAACAATAGAAGGTATTGTCAAAAGTGCATTTGTTGCCCCAGTTTGTAAGTGCTAGCAGGAGCGTCCTAGAAGACACCAAAGAAAAAGCTGAAAATGTTATTCAGCAAGTTCAACATTTTCAACAAATGTCAATTCTATTTAACTTCCAGTTTTAAGGACATAATTATTCCATAATAGTGATAGGAAAGCAGTTATCTGGGGCTACCTAGGATATTGGTCAACCTCTCTGGAAAGAAGCTTTCATTTTTTAACCAAGCCTCTTCAGAGTTGCCTGTGCAGGAGCATTATCACCCCACGTGCACCCATACAAATACATGCTCTGGAATGGGCCTCAATTTCCCTGCATTACTTCATAGGTTTCAGGGCTTTACTTGATTTAGAGAAGATGCATGTACATGAGCTAACTTTAGGTGTTTAAAATCAAGTCTGCAAGACAGTTATCCATGTTTCTCTGTAGTTAAAAGGGCAGAGAGATAGGAGCTTGTTCCAACAGCAACTTATCCCATCTTGAGATAGATGCCCAAGAGCTAGTTGAAATGGTGGGATCACTCCTGCTATCAGTCATCTGCATTGATGTCGGCTTCAGCTGACCATGGAACTGAAATGCAAGTGTCAAAGTGGTCTGCTAGAATCTCTGGGGACTGCATGGAGAATGCAGGTGTAGCCTAGACTTGAAAACTCAACTTTTGACAGCTGAAGTTTACCAAGCACCATATTATTGAAAGTGATCAGAAGTCTAAACATGGAAAAAGGTGATATTTTTTCCTACTTACCACCTGTCTCACACCTGGGTACCTTGGAAAATGTGGTGTTGAGACCTTGATTCAAGAGCCTATGAAATCAATGATAGAAAAACTCCTGTAGCTTTAAATGGACTCTGGTCCTCCATTATCAAAGGAAACCATGCTTGCTTCAAAGGCTAAAATAAAAATGTATTTTCATACCAGAATTTTCAGAGTTCAGTCCCAGATGGTTAATTAATGAAAAAAATTAATGTCTCTATTACTTTTTCTCTCCTTCCTTCCAGGAGGCACAAGTACAGTTTAAATTCCACAGAAAGAAAAAGATAATTAAAAATTAAAATATGTCTCAAACTGGCTTAACTATTAGCTGCTTGTTGTGAACAAACTGCCCCTGTTCTATTTTCTGTCAGCTGCCAAGACCACCTGAGCTACTCAAGCAGTAATTTAAATAGCTGGGCTGCAGCGAGCACTTTCAACACTGAAGGTCCACTGGTCTGAAATCCATTCCTCATTTCCATTCCGAGGAAGTCTGAGTCAGTTGACCTTCAGGGCACATTGCAAAGCTTTGTCAATAGATGAACTTTAGATAGACTCAAATAGATAGACTCTGGAGAAGGTGTTTTGCAATGGAAGGTTATATCAGTACCAGATGGTTCAAGGCATTTGCAGGAAAAAAGTGCACACTGAAAAGCAGTCCATGAAGGCTGGAGAGGGCATGTGGCCAGGAAGGTAACACTGTTTCTATCAACATAGACTTTATGCAGTCATGGCTGTACATGTATATATATATATATATATATTCTGCCTCATGCACAGAAAGGCCAGCAAATGTGATTCTAACTGGCTTTCTGTATAAACCGTGGGACCCTATTCATTGTCTTGCACATTGCATTGTTTCTGAGGCAGAGTCTGATTTTCCCACTTGTATATCATCCTCATTTGCTATGCTATACAACTATTTCTACTTAAAGAGGAAATTCTCCTTCTTCCTTATCTGCCTTCCAGTTAATCAGCATCTTCTCTTTTTGTAGTTTTGCTTCATCTGGCTTTTTAGATATGGCTAGTAAGACCACTCCCTTCTTAGATATCCATCCTTACTGGGGTTATTTAGTAGAGGTTGAAGTGCATAGCAGGGTCTCAGCAGTTTATCATTCATCTCCCTCTTTGAGCAACATGTTATTTATTTCATCCATGGGAATCTGCAGAAGTATAATTCAGAAATGACTCACTGGAGAAATACTCCCCCATTTACTTTCTCAGTGGATACACACAATGTCTTAAAGATCTCTGGTCTGATACAAACAAGTAATCTCAGGTGATGTAAAGTTAACAAAGCTGATTTCTGTGTGGTGCTGGTGTGCAGGGTGGCAATCAGTATTTACTAGGACACAAAGTCGAGTTTAAGTTTCTCTTGGGTTTTATAGTATTTCCATATAAATTCTTTGATATCAAGTACAGGTGAGTTCACCCTGAAACTTTTCCTTTAGCAGAGGCACTGATATGACCTTTTTCTTCAAACTGGCTACTATAACTGTATTTGATTTATATACATATGTATAAGTTTTAATGAAACTTGTTAGTTCTTACTGTACTTGAGACCTTTAGCCATTTATCAAATTTGTCTGAAGTTGAGTCAGTGGAGCCAGCAGTTAGAAAGGAGTGCACACAGCACGACTCTGCAAGCGCCATTTCTTAGGAAATCCACCTGAAAATAGGAGGTAACAGCAATAACCAGCATGATACCAAATGCTTTCTGTCTAGTGCTGTCCTCTTTCTTCTGCCACTGGAATGAACACATCCTCTGTAGAGGAAAATCTTTCCCTCTCCTCCATAAATCTGTATGTTGTAATGAGGTCAGCTTTAGTGGGAGCTCCAAATCCTATAACGTCCCAGTTTTGTCCAAGTGAGGTGACTTCTGATAACCTTGCTCTTGTCCACATTGCTATATTTTTCCTAGGACTTAATGTCCACACACCATGTAGAAGTTAACAAACACTGATAATACTGTTCTGAAATCACAGGACAGAAAATACCTCTAGAGGCTTTCTTTTAATGTGGGCACTGTCCTAGTTTCATCATATGATAACCAGCATTGTCATACTTAGATAAGCAAAATTACTATCAGCTTTTTTTCCTACACAAACAGGATATGTAGGAAAACATCTACACAAAAAGTCACCGAATGGCATTTATTTTGCATTTCTGCTAGGCTAGCTACCAATGGTTGAATCCCTTAGCACAAATACTGAAAGGATTTATTGTTCTCTCATTGTGTCCAGAAGCTGTCACTGATTCTCCTTCCAGATTTTGCATGAGATCAGGAGATAAATGGTAGGGTCTTGAGTGTAGCAGCGAAGGAAGTCTCCTTCCCGGGACTGCATAGTTGTGCCTCTTCTCTTTTGCTGGCTTCAGCATGCAATGACGGAGACTCATCCAGCTGAAAAATAATCTTTTTCCTCTAGTTAGTCTTAAACTGGATGAGGTCCTTGATGCCCATACCCAAACACATGCATGAGGGGAGCCCCAGGGCCCGTGGCAGAGCGTGTGGGGTGAGGTCTCGGGTAAGGCTGCAAAGGCAATAGACAGTTGATGTCTATTAATGCACTCAGCACCTAAGAGCAGCCTTTTCATATTTGTTTAATGTAGTTGCCCACATGCACTCAAATTTTAACCACTGCTGTCTTTCTTAGGCAGTATCATGTAGTTAATTACAGGACATTTAATTTGGTCTCCTTCACCCACAGGAGGAAGATATGGAAGTCATAGTCATTGGAGGGGTCATGGAGTCAGGCTCCTCTTGCTGTCAGAGGGCCAAGTGGACGTGTGTCATGAGACCCTTCAGCAAAGTGACAGGACATTAGATATCTGATTTGGAAAAGCCTGCCAGGAAGAATGACTTTTTGTAACAATCACAAAGGTGTCCACCTGGAGGTTATAAATGAAGAGGCTGACTTTTTTTTCATTTTTAAAGAAACAGGTGTAGTAATGATTGTCAGGACAAGAGCTGACAAGCATCTGTAAAGTCTCTGCGTGTACTAAACAGGAGAAAACACAACACTTACTGACAGAGTGGTAAGTAAAGTATCACTTCAGTCACTGCATTCAGACATTCACCCTGTAAGGCACTGAAACTTGCTAGAGTGGCATACACCAGCAAAGTGACCTTTTATATATATATATATATTTTTTTTTTTTTTTACTGCATTGTTTGCACTTTGTTGACTTGGCTGGGCACCTGCTGCAAACTGCAAATATGTTCCTGTCATGCTGACTGAAAAAAAAAACAGTGAATAGCATAGTTCTTTGGTGGACTGAAGCAAAAGTACCTGTGTAAAATGCTGAGGTAAATCTTCCTGTCCCATAACCTTTCCCAGCTTTGACTGTGCCCTGTGAGAAATTTCCAGTCATCTATATGGGGCCGCTGCTATTTTTTCTTTTAAGCAATTGTTCCTGAATACACAGAACAGGAGATTTCGCTACTAGTTGATCTCTTAGCATTTTGTACTGCATTATACCAAATTCACACGCTCCTATAGCAGCCCAGTAGCTGTGCATAGGCTCATTTATGCCCTGTGCTTCACTTCTAGTGTTTGTGACATTCTCTAAAACCATTAACTGTTATTTAAAAGTGTTGCCGCAGCGTTTTCAGTGCAGACGTATACTCTGTGTCAGCCTCTGCAGATACAGCTGGGTGAGTGTACAGTAAAACCTTTCGTCTTTCTACCCCTAAGAAATGCAATAAAATAGCTTTCTTGTCTCTCAGTTAAATATTCATCTCCTCTGGTAGCTGAGTAAGAAAGGTTGAAATACCTTTTGCTATTACCTACACAGCTTTGCGGAGGCAGAGGCCCCAGGTACAAAATAATTATTTCTTTGGGTTTGGAGGGGAGTATTTTTTGGAGGAAAAATAAAGATCTTTGATCCTGAAACAAATGTGTTCCATCTTTCATTAAAGTATGTGTTGGGAATATACCTAACCTGAAGGGAAAAAGAAGACTGCTTTATCAAAATTATTACAGGAAGGACCTTACAAACAAAAAGCAGACTTCTCTGCTGCTGGCATTTTTGCTTTCAGAGATCATAATCTGAGACTGGCTTTGTATTTATAGGTGAGAATGTCTGTATTTCAAAGAGTTTCATTAGAGCAGGGTGCGAGTGCAGCACTTGGGTGCTCAGGATATCTCAGACTAGCCATGAAAACTGTCTTGCAGAGCACATGTACAACTATCTTGAGGATCCGAAGGGCAGCAGAAAATCCTTTTAAAACACTTAAAATTTAAGAACTTATTACAGAAGTATGAAAAATTAAACAGCCGTTCATTTATTTAAAGTATGGGGACCTTAAATTCATTCTGATAACATTTTAGTGCTTTAAAAATGTGTAATTAGTGTTTTGTAAAAATGAATCCCACCCTGCAGAACAAAGGCATTGGCATTTTTCATTTTTGGCGAAAACAGCACTCCCATTTTTGACGAACTCCAGATGCATTTCACATTTTCAGTTAGAGAAAGCATCTCCTTTGCAGAAAGCATCTCCCAGTAAGCCAGGTACTTTCTTAAAACCAGGAGAGGCTCATTATTAGATTCTGTCCCAGATCAGATCCCTGCTTTATAAATAGTGTTTAAATGTAGTGTGTTCTAGTGCTTTAAAAAGCACTCTTTTAAAAGTTCTTTTAAACTTTTAAAGAACTTTTAAAACACACTACTTTTAAAAGAACTTTTAAGTTCAAATTAGCTAATTATACCTAAGGACTTAATTTAAACCAAATCAATGTTCAAAATTCAGCTCTGTATTGAGATGGGTTTTTTTCAAGAAGTTTTAGCTTAAGATCCTCATTTGGCTTTTCTACAAGGTACGTTTTGTGGTTTGCACAAGTCTTATCAAAGATCAGAGTACTGCTTAGTGAAGCCCAGTAAAATCTCATATTAAAAAGTTTGATTTCTGACCATATCAGCTTACACTTTATACAGCAAACACTCGTTAAACAAATAGGTGAGAGAATGCAGTGAGATCTTGCTCTGACTGTTTTTCAGTGCTCAGAGCACATCTACAGCTCTGACAACGTGAGGTCTTGACAGGAGTTCAACTAGACTGGACTGCATCTAGAATTTGTTTCTCCAGAATGTCAATATCATCTCAGGAAGACTTTGTAGACAGACTGTCATAGTAGGCAGCACTGTATCAGGGGCACCTGTGTCCAAAAGGAAATCATATAATTTCCTAAAGAAGAAAGAAGTTAAAATGAACAAATGAAAGGCTTCATTTTTCATGTCAGTGTAAGGTTCTACAATTCTAGACTAATTAGTTTTCCTGCTACACTCTGGAGTTTATCAATTGAAACAGAAATGAAGGAAGGAGAGGAACTAGAGCAAGATGCTCTAGTTAGTGAAAAGTATTTCCACTGGAGATAGGGAATGATTCATGTCTTTGTGCAAGACACCGGCAAGACCTCATCCAAAATATAGCATGTCCATGTTTGTTATCCATGTGCTACATAGATGTGGCCTGGCTGAAAGTGTTTTAGAAAACAGCTGTGAGGACAGCAAGGAGAAAGAAGAGCCTGTAGCAAAGAAGAGAAACTAAAATATTTTGTTTGTCAGCCTATCAAAATGCTGCCTGAGAGGAGATGCGAATGCAGTTTACCGTGGAATAAACATCTATTTAAGAACTTTTTAAAGAAAGAACAGTGTTAGGCCAAAAACAGTTTGATATAATCTAGCCAAGGATAAATTTAGACTGCAAATAGGAAAAATTCTAACTGCAAGACCAATGAGATTTTGAAACTGCTTTCCATGGGAAACAGGATCAAAAAAAATTTGAAATAAATATTAAGATGCAATTGTTCAGTAAGTTTGACAGAATTTATTCAGTAATCCAGTCCTAAATTCCTCTGTTTCTAAAATTTTAGAGACTTGCTAAGCTCATTAACACATAAAGCATTAACATTGAGAGATGACACCCAATATTTGCCACAAGCAAAATCCCTGGCAATGTCAACATTGTATTATTGTCTATTTGTTGACTTCAAGCTGGAGCCTTTTTGTGTGTAAGTCTCCCAGGTTCAGAGCTATGTCTAACTATAAGAATGCAAATGAAGAATTAAAATGAATTGAGAAGGAAGATATATAGTTCAAAAGCAAAATGTTGCTTTTTTACACTGAGAATCTGAGTCCCACATCAGAAATGTTCCCTTTAGAGTGCATACAATGAAATGTGCTTTCTCTCTTTTAATAGTATATAAGAATGAATTCTTCCACATAAACACTGATAAGTCCTGGAGTCCAAGAAGAACTGAAGCAGTATCTCATTTTCTTTTTATTCTCTCCATTTTCCCTTCCTTATCTTTCTTGGCACCCTTAGACGGGGGACATAAACACGTACTGGATTGCCTAGAAGCCTTATTCCGGGATCGCAGCAGGAGCAGAGTGGCAGGCTGCTGGGGGGATGCTCCGTGCACTCTCCCCTTGCCTCCCAGCTCTGCAGCCGAAGGGAGGGCTCCAGGAACTACACTGCCTCGCCTCTTACTGCTTTTATTCTCTCACCTTATTATCATCCATCATCAATCCCAAGAAATGCATGCCCCGATGTCTGAAAAACTTTTGTCACTTTGAAAGCTATTAATGAGCTTTTTTTTTCTTCTAAGAGCCTTGAAATCATCATGATGTCTTTTATTATTAATCTGTCTGCATGAGCCAATTTCTATATTTTTTTGTATATGCTTTAATTCTCTCATGAACTTGGAGAAGAGCTGTACTGAAATCTTTGCCCAAAATCTAAACCCCAAGCTTATTGGTACAGTGGAACCTCTGTCAGCAGGAAGGCTATGTTTGCACCATGCTGTCTTCATGGCAGAGCCTTCAGCACGAGGGCAGAGGAGAAACTAAACAAATACAATACTAAAAGGTATTGAGCAAGGTCAAACAAAGAACAAAAAGAGCACTTCATTTTCTTTATTAAAATTGCTACAGGTCTTGGGAAAAAGCCAGAGAAGCTGGGAACTGAAGAAAGGTACCTGACTGGAGGGTCAAAAAGTGTTAATGATTGACTGCCATATTCCCTGGCAAAGCTCCAGCACAGGCTGCTTACAACCTCTGGACTCTGCACATTCAGACGTTACTGAACTGGGGAAAGCCACAGCCTTGCTCTGTTTTGGGGGCTATCTACCTGTGCTATTTCCACAAGGTACAGCCTCTTCCTGGTACCCCCCACAGAAATGGGTCTGCTTAGCTGTCTTATGGCCATCAAGACTATCAGTGATAATCCAGAAGCTTCCGTAACCTTAATGGTCTTTCTCAGGAAATCCAGCCATAGGCTTCTCTCCAGAGCATGCTTGGTGCGCCAGGCTCAGAAGAGGAGCTCGTCCCCATCACCACAGCCAGATGGCTTCCCATATGCTTTTGATGCTGTGTCTGTTTTGGACCTCCCTGCCCAGAGCCCTGTGATGCCTCAGTGGAGGCTATGCTTGAAAAGATGGTTTGGCTTGATCACCAGCCAATGTATTGTCCCAGGGGACTTCAACATCGCCAAGTTCTAGCTGTTCTTCGACTCAATATTTTACCACTCCCTTGATATTTTATTCCAGTGCCAATGTAACTCTCAGGATAAAATGAAGCCCCTTTTTTTTTTAGAAGGGAAGATGCCCTGGAGATGTACAGAGCACCACAGTGTGAAAAACTGGCTGCAAACTGCACATAGGCAGGGTTGAACTGGTTATAGGGACATTCAAGACTGTGGGAAGACAAGAAATGTATGAGGCGAGCTGAGGGATCCCAAGTATTTCAGGCCTTTCTTTAAGAGTGGGGCTGATGGTTTAGCAGGTTTCAGAAAGCTCTCACACAGCTATATTTAGGACTGGAGAGGAGCCAACTCTCCATTGTTCAAGTTCACATTTTGTCAGTTGATCCACACTTCATGAACAAGGTCTCTCTATCAACTGGACCTCAGCTCAGAGTTTTGGCAAAAAAAGGCCATAAGGCACAGGAGAGTTCAGAAAATAGAAAATGTTCAAAACAAACAAGCACTTTTACCAAGCAGCTTCAAATTATTTAAGGGTCTTGGGATTTGAAACTTTATTCTTTTTAATGGACAAATTGTAAAGCTTAATTTGCTGTGAATTCCTACTGCTATTTTTTGCTGGAGGCAACAAGAGACAAGGATGCTCAGCAACAAAAAATTATGCTAAAAAACTAAAATAAGTGTACACAATTTTTTTTTGAAAGAATCTGTAAGAATTGTGAGCAAGGGCATGCACCATGGAACCTTTTCACAAAATATATGGTTCAACCTTCAAGTAAGGGTATCACTCTGAGAAGTTTTGTTTGGTTTTCTCTTGGTATATACAGCATCTAAAGCAAGGAAAGGGAGAATCGACGGTGGTCAGGAAAGGCAGAAGATGTTCTTTTATGCCAAGCAGGCACAATCTCTCCATGAATGCTCCTGTACATACAACCTCCTCCACATTCCAAGCCATCAGAAGCATTCAAGCAACCAGGAGAGGAGACAGGAATTCTCAGGCACTTTTCGCCCCTCTCAAGCATCTCAGCCAAAGGATTTGAGTCCATGTGTAACATGAAACCCCAGAAATTTCCAATATTTGGATTTGGGTTTATTTCAAACGATTATTCTCATACTGATTCACTAATTTATTATTGTTTTGCACATTTATTCCAAGCTGCATGAGGCCTTTTATGGAGGTATTGGATACGTTCTCCCAGGCCTCTATTAACACTAATGGGTATTATGCAGGTGCTTTAGCACAGCCTTCACCTTACAGTGTTTTTGTTACCTTAACTATTGGAAAGTGCATTGCTGTGTGCACTGGGTGCCAATTGTGTTTGTGAGAGGTAGGAAATTACCAAGTACAGAATTAGCCTCCGTCTGAGACACATGTATGAGTTATTTGGAAAATATTTGTTTAGTTGCCTTGGAAATAAATAGCTCAAAATTCAGAGCGGATTTTTAAAAGCATTCGATAACATGTTCCTAGATGTCCCCTATGAAAGCCTAGTAAGAGCAAAATGTTTTTTTCCCAATCCACTGTCTGGTACGATTTGAAGTGAGTGTGTAAAATTTCACAGCACATCATTTTGTTGAGGATATTTTTACTAAAGCTCATTAGCTTTTTAAATATATTTTCTTGCTCTAATTTTACTGTAGCAAGCTGAACTATGAGTCAGTCCAAATGAGATTTAAAATAGGTCTCAATTTTCTATGCATGCTCTTAATTGCACAGAACAAGTTTAGACTGGCTCTGTCCAATTAAGACAAAAGGAGAAAAGGATAATTAAAAATAAATCATAACAATCAAAAGTTGCATTTGCAATTTTACTTCAGATGCTCCCTCCTCCCACATCTTTGAAGCAGTGCTTAAAAGAAATGGCACAGTATCTTAAAGATGCATTGTCCCAGATCTGGCAAAGGAAATGTACCCATCTTTGTCAGGCTAAAAGTTCCTATTTCCATTATCTGATCAAACTCAATTGTGTGTAGAATTTAAATATTTTTTAATTATAACTTTGTTCTCAATTTTTTTTCTTTATGACCTTGGCCATGCTTTTCTTATTTAAATGTGCTTTACAGAGACTGTCTTCAGGAATAACTCACGGATACCTGCTTGGCTTTTTCAAGTTTAGGGAGGAAGGAAAGAGAAATTTCTGTAATAGTTACAGTACGCTTCCAAAAGACAAAAATGTTTTGCATTATTGTTTCTTCAAAAGAATTAGTTGACAAAAGAAGTCCTGTGATTTCACAGCTGTGATAAGAAGTATTTTTGGAACAACGTATATTTATATGCATGAATGCTGTGTCTAAACGTGCCCAGAACAAATCAAAAGCTACAGGCTAGCATGCAAGGTACCGAGCTTATTTTAAAAGAGCAGCTTACAATTCAGCACCGTACTGTCCTTACGAGATTTACTGCAAAATATTCATCAGGTTGCACTGCTACAGTGCAAATCAAGGAATGAATTTTACTGAAGGAAACCACTTGTTCTTTATTATCGATGTGTCATTGCTATTGAGAGAGCCAGAATAAATCAGTTTGATTTTTCTCTGACTATAATATTTGATACACTTGAGAAACATGGAAGCAGGTGGCATCAAATACATGGAGTTAAGAACTACTCCATTCTGTTTTCCTGGGGTAAGCTTCAAGTCACCTGATATTAATCACCATGAAAAAAAAAAAAGCATCTGCCATAATTTAATCAACTTTTCTGTCCAGGAGGAAAGAGGCCTCATTCTGGAGTCAGTATCCAAAACAAGTGATTTATACAGCAACACATCACCAAGGTTAGATAAATCCCACATTTTTACTCCATAAAGTAATAAATGTTTCAAGTAAGCTTTCTGCAAACTAGCTTCAGGTTGTCTGAAATCATTGGGTTTATCTTTTATGCTTTCTTCCAACTTACATTAAAACTCAGAAGGCAGAGTAGCTTCACCAGAGAGCGAATGCAGTCCTGATACCTAATGGTGTGTACATTACAAGGGTACCTATAAGAATGCTACTAACAGCATTTGCTCTCTTGTAGCAGCTATCATTCTAGCTGCAAACTTTTGCTATGCATCTCAGTTAACTTCCTATGGGCATACTAATGCATGAAATATTCAGGAAGAAAATAAAACTTATTTTGAAGAGTAATGTTTACAGCACAGAAGCCAGCATCTTCTATCAGTCCTATAGAAAACCATGAGCAAAGGATTTTCTCACTTGCCTGAGAAAGCAAGACTTAGATGAGATCTATATTTTTGTCCATTTACTTCTCCGAGATGCATTTTCTCCCATTTTGCTTACTATTTTCCTTCCTTCTTGCTGTGCTCAGACAAACACAGAGTTCTGCCCCTTCCCTGGGCGGTATTAGCCAGTGCTGAAGCTGACAGCATCACCTCCATGACAGCCACAAGCTCTGTTGGCCCAAGCTTGCTACTGAGCTTAGGTCTACCATGTGGTGGGGTGTTACATTATGGTACCAGCTGAGCCATTGAGCCAGAATAAACAGAATGCATTTTAACATAAAGGGATATAGTACAAGAAATACATTCTCAAGTCTTGGAACTGTAACCATGTGTTACCATATTGTCTTCCTTCTGCTCCTTCTGTTTCTTATTTTCACACATTGCTCCATTCTTTTGCAAATCTTTCCTCACAGAATGTTAAGAAACTGAGACCTACCTTAACTAAAAGCTGTTCTGTTTTACATTATATTCATGTTGCTGGGCTCGCGGGTATATTTCATCTTTCACTTTTCTTATGGCTCTCGACATTTTATATCTATCTCAATTTAGCTTCATTTACTATTCTTTATACCTTCTTTTCGCCTCCTATGATGGTTCCCTAATTATTTCTTTGTGCTTGACCATATATTCTTACTTAGATTGGCATTACAATTGATAGAACTATCATATATCTCTGCAACTGTGAGACAGAAAAAGATCAGGCTAGATACCATTTCCTTGCCAAAATATTGTTTCTTTGGCTTTGTTTCTTACAGTGTTTTCCACACTTCATTTCAGACAGTTTCAGTGAGTGGTTCTCCAAGCGTGGTCTACAAATAACTGTTTGACAGCAACACCATGGTATGTGGTCAATGAGCCGTGCTGCCTTTAATACTGTTTTCAGTTAATAGTTTGATGATATACGTGCACAGAGGTACTTGGGAAATTCAGAGATGACCAATCTGAAGCACAGAACTGAACTTCACTGAACTGCTAGCTTAAGCAATATAACTCTATAGTTTCCCACTGACTGACTTTAGCCAAGGCATATTCTGCTGATGGAGTACATGCTGATGAGGGTGGCATTTTAAAATTAGAACAGAAAACACCTCCTCTGCCACTACAAATCTGCACGCTGTAAGGTTGTTTTGCTTCTGGGAGACATAAGGAGAGATTGCCTGGTGGTACAATCACCACATCAGCTCTCCCGAAAGCCAGTGTATATTTGGTTCCTTCTGTTGAAGTCTGACCCTCGTTCCCAGAAACAAAGCATCCTGTTACAAAGACATGAACTCCTGTAAAATCCGACAGTATTCAAAGAATTACATTGCTTGGCCAGAGACATAATGATTTTTGGCTAGGGAGCTTTAGCTTTTCCCCATCACCTTTTCATTCTTAGGACAACATGATAGGATGGGTCGTGGGATGGAGTAGCTGCCATCTGTGTCACTGGCTGTTCCCTAGTCACCCCCATGTCTACATGCAGCATCCCAGGCTGGGTCCTGTTCTGGGAGATGGTGCAGCCCCAGATAAGGCTAGACCACCCTGGTATCCTCACTGGCTCTGCAGTCTCCAAATCCTTCCAAGGCAAGGAAGAAATACACAGTTCTGGGAAATCATAAAACATCGATGTGCCTTTTGTCAAGCTGTTGGGAATGAAAAAATAGCTGAAGAATAAGAGCCCAGAAAGTGTTATTTTTTTCCTATAGGAAATCTCCCAAGAGCATCTTTGCTGGCTTAATTTATCTAAAGCAAAACTAAAATGGCTTCTGCTTACCTCCTCCCCCCCTCCTCTTTTCTTCATAGAATAAAAGTCTGCTTATAAAAGAAAAAAAATAAGATTAGCACCAGGCAAGTTGGGATATGACTGTACGCAGGAAAATCTTCTCAGTATCCCACCAAAAACTGCTATGAAATTTCTGTGGGTGTTCAGAAAGGGTAAGGGGGGAGATTGCATTTAGTTTCGATGTAATTCATACTTAAATGGAAAATTTTTCACTAAATACTCTTTCTTTGTACAATCATTCTGAAACTCAAGGAAAAAATAAAGCATGAGAGAGAGAAATTCTAATTATTTTATTTCTTTCTCTTCATAGCTATTGTTCATATTCAATTTTTGCCATGGTCATAAATTATATACTGTATTTCTAAGCTGTGTTATTTCCTGTCCTGACTTATGTTAATCAATGTGTTTGTTACCACACATCTTGAATATTGCATTTCTCTGGTGGCTGGCTAATCATCATCTATAATTATTCCAACTCCCAATTAGGTCTGAACTCTTCTATAGCGTTATTTACTTGCTTCTAGCAATGAAACAACATGCTACATCCTTTTTTTTCTAGGTTAATGCTCAAAACAAATGTCATTAAAAATCTTCCTGTTAATATTAGAGTAATTTCTAGTTCTCCTCATTTTCCAGGTCATTGTACCTGGGGCTTTCTTGACCTTTTATTCTCTATTATGTCTTTTATATCTGTCTCATTTATATAGTTATCTCTCTACCCAATACATTGGTTATTTAATACTGGAAATAACCTTCATGCGTACAGTGAGTGCCATATATGACACAATAGCCCCATAAACAATGCCAAGTAACTGCACAACCCATCAAATCACGGGTTTAGCAACCTTTCGGGAGAATTCTTTTATGAATGTTTTTTTGAGTCATATTGCCTGGAATCCTGATTACCCAGGAGTATACTCGCACTTTCTAACTTCCCAGAACCAAATATGGAAGTAATGTAGAAAAATATAACAGAATGGTAGCTGGAGAGAGACACAAATGGTTGAAAATGATTAAACAGGCCCTGTTGATGGCCTGTGGATGTTTATGATTAATGTAGATTTAATCATCAGCATGTAATAAAAAATCATCTCTTTTAATGGGCTTTTTTTATTGATGCTTCCACTGCTCAGAAAAAAATATATATTTCTTTATGTTAATGTTCAGAATTTTGCAGTTACATGTCTGCGTGGTGTACAGCAAGGATGTGTGCAAGATAACACATGCATTCACTGTTTCAAAACACTTCTCCGGTACTAACAGTCGTCATTTTATGGCCAGAAGATCTAAGGAAACAAAGGAACCTGCAACAACTTTTTTGTTTCTCTAATTATTTTGTACAGCATTGATTTTAAATGAATCTGAACACAGGCTACAAATCCTGGCTTTGGAGACTGTTGAGGAAATGAAAGCCTTCACTGATCTGAATGAGAACAAACGTGATAAAGGCATGAGGCAGGCTGATAAAAGACAACACCACTCAGAAAGAAGCAAGCCTTTTAAGAAATGTCAGATGATTATTTATTATTTCAGCTGCAGTATCCTAAGCACTCCAGTCATGGTGCCATCTCACCAGGTATCATAAAAGTAATTAACAGAGCAGAAAAACCTTCCCGAGTACTCAACAATAGGTCATAGTTTCTGAATGCTTTATTCCCATTTACAATTTTTTTTCAGCTACAGAAAAGCTTCAAAGATTTGAAGTTTCAGAATTATTGTGTTCTGTGTAGTCTCTGTACTCTTTCTTCTGCAAATGTTTGTGAGCTGCTTTTGTGGCTCCATAACACATTGTGTGCTCCTTTCTACTCTAAAAGATAATTTGCAGTAATAATAAAAAATAGGAAAGTAACAATAAATGCGTAACAACCCATAACACTGAACAGTATTTCCCTCAGTAAAAATCAGCGCAGTATATCACTGATATATAAATCAATGCATACCTCTCCTTTCAATTACACATTGATTCTGTATGGCTTTCCCTTTAACAGAGATTACTTGTTAATAAAATAAAATAAAATGTGAATGTGTGTTTGGAAATCGCTCTGTGGGTGGTGAAAACTAAAAGATCTCAGGACCATTAGATGAAATTATAAAGATTTGGGGGTCACTATTTTCCTACTGCATAAGCATATTCTTAAGGGCAGGAACTAGAGCAAATAGTTTTCAAGCAGAGAGGCCCCCTAAATTACAAGGATCTGGGAGGGGGTATTCATCATTAGCAGATTCTGCAGTATATGCGGATGACTTTCGGCACGCCTGTATCTTGATGAGAATTATTGGGGTTTTCGTTTCCTCTCCATCACCCAGCATTGGTCACATGTGGGGTTCCAGGCATGCCTCCCTATTTCTCTCCAGTGAAGTCAACACCAGTGTTTCATGTCCATCCCAAGCTCCTACGCTGCAGCCGAGGCGCCGGTGCTCAGCCCCACCCCAGCAAAGGCTGAGTGGACCTGCACCCATCCTTCTTGCCATGGGTCCCTGTCAGTCAGGCGGCGCGAACGGGAGGGTGACGCCACACATGCTGCCCGAGTTGTCAGCCGCATTGTTCTGCTCAGTGTGGCAGAGCCTCTGCGAAACAACCGGGACGGATGATTTTAAGTAATTGCTCTGACATAGACTGATTACTACAGTAACAACAGTCAGTTGTAGTTAAGGAGTAGCTTTGGCATATGGTATGCATTTGTGGAAGGGGGGGTGGGAACGAAAGCTTTTTTAATTTTACAGATTGCTTTATGTTTCAAAATGCTGGCGTTTTCTTTTCCTTGGCTTTATTTAGAAAATATCAACAACAGGCATCTGAAGGAAAAAAATTAACAAATATTGTTATAACTAAATGAATTCAAAGCAACATATATCACAGCTGTTAGGATACGCCATACAATCACAAATTAGTCATCATTGTTACTGCAGGAAACACAACATTTCACCTCATAAACTTTCAGCTAAATTTTCCCTCTTGGTACAATCCAATTGGAGCCAAATTTTCAGTTGGACGTGGAGCTGCTTCTCAATACTAGGGCCTGTGAGTCTGCACAGCCTAATTCCGGATTTTTTTTCCACTGAAATACTACTTACACTACATTTATATTTTTGCACACCTGGTGCTTACCCAAAAGAGCAGCTTTGCTCCAAGTAGTGGTAGTTGGGCACCTGTTGGTATGGGAAAACACAACCATGTAGCACTTATAACCTCCTCCAGTTTTTTGTTTTTGAAGTCCTTCATGCCTAGATATAAAGGAAGAAATTTCACCCAAATTAATCCTTCACACGAACTAATCCCCCTCAAAGCTTGACAAATAGGCATCATCTTCTTCAGAAATTACGTTGATATTACAAGGTATCAGTCTAATTGTATCACCATATACTTTAGATCATTTTTGGTTAGCAAAAGGATCATCAGCAGGCCTTTTTCTTTCCCTTTTTTAATACCTAGAGATTAACTGTTCTGTCCTGAGTACAGATGTGACCCTCTTCTATCTCTATTCAGATCAGAATATGCATAGCCCTGAAACGGAAAGGTAAAGAGTTTTTTTTTTATTTTTATATTTTATATCCAATATGTGAAATAATATATTCTAAGGCAAATTCTAGCTCACCTTAATCAAGTAATACTAAATAAATATTCTGGAGGTCCTTTTATTTAGGCTTACTTTGAAATGCAATGCAAGTGAGATACTAATCTAAAATGAGCTCCGAAACTCTTTCGCCCTTAAATAAAAAGATATTTTCTAAACATAAAAATGTTCAAAAGCCTAATTTCACATAAGACAATATAAAAGGTAGAGAAATAAAAACAAGGTAATAACATCACAACCTGAGGGGAAGAAAAGTAAAGAAAGGAAGTGTTCATCTGAAGGACATAGCATTTTTTTTGTTCTCCTTGCGATCACTTTTCTCTTACCAGCTCCTCTGGCATAAGTTTTAAAACATCACTTTTTAAACACTACGAAATTTATTCTTTGCGAAAGGTAGCATGTTAAAAATTCATGGCAGCGTGTATGTTATCACTAAATCCATTTCCAGCCTGCTCTTTTCATTCAGTGTTCTGAAACAGTTAAAAGTAAATTAAAGCCATTTCTATCGTAGATCATTAACTTTTATTAAATTAGACTTGAATTATTTATGATGCAAACTGTTTGATCTATACTATATCTGTCATGGATGAAAAAATCTGGATGGCTGAAATGTTATCACTGTTTTAAAGAAATCAGAACTCTCTCCAAAATGTTACAAGCCCTCATGCTGTTTGAGTGTTAAGACTTCTGTGCTAAATACCAAGAGGAGTCTGTGTTGTTTCTCAGATCTGGGTTCTGTGTTTGGATTGCTGAATTAGGTGCAAAATAATTGGCATGAAATAAAATTGAGTGTACATCTGAGGAGCCTCCTGCTCAAATTTCACAAGATTAGTTAGTATATCTGGAAAAATATATTAAATACATTTTTTTCCACATCTGATGTACAGTGTTCTTGTAAACAAATACCTTCTTGTGATTCATAAATTCAGCTATGTAATTGTACACCTGTGATAGGTCAAGTGCACAACGGAATATGAAATAATAAAAACCAAATATCATTGCATAAAAGTTAATTATATGAATTAGAAATTTGTCTAATTTTATTATGTCATTTTAAGCCATAATGAAAGAAAACATAGTGAAAATCACTTATACAATGGTATAAAAGCTGTATCATATAAACCCATGTATCATTAAATATAATGTGGAACAAACATGATTATGCATGAGATATGCTCTGTGCATTTCGTTAATTTCAGGTAAACAAATTCACCACTATATGACATGACAAACTAAACGGCTTAAATTTCTTATTTTCATCCTACACCACCATCCCAGACAGATTTCATATTCATCCCCATCTGATGTACAGGGTGAAATCCTGTTCTTGGGGAAATCTCTGTCTCCCGCGGGAGTCAATCACTGTCCTCCTGAGCCAAGCCCTTAATCCTCGGTCCTGTCCCACTAAGGCCCATTCTGAACATCAAACACTGAGCAGTATAGAGGTCACGTCCATCTGCACCTCAGTGCAGTCCCAGCGAGAGCACAACCTGTGCAAAAGCACAGCCTTGACTGGGACATGCAAATTATTGAAAACATATATTTGAAAACTCTGTGCTACACAGAGCACGCAGAAGAACTTTAAAACCTGAATCTAAGCAAATGGTAGATAGTACGTTCTGGCAAAGAATTGATGTCTGCAGTGCAAAAATTCATTCTGCCTGCACCCCAACACCATCCTGCCGACTGCGGGTTCCGCACTGGGGAGGGTCCAAAAGCTGTGACATGGCAATATTTAGACACCGAAAGGGTCCATGGGAGGCTAGCAGTTATAAACCTGCAAATCTTTCCCTGTGAATAATTCTTTTCTTGTGGGAAACTGGCTCTCCCACAGATTAGCTCATATTTAGAAAAAAGGAATTTTAAAGTATACTAATTGCAAGAGACTCTTTTGGGGACGGGATGAAGTATGTTCTAATTTACTGAAGATTCAACCTAAAAGTCACATAAGGTGGTTGAAAGTTAAGTCCTCTTTAGCCGGCTCACTTGATGATTTTTTTTTTGTTGTTCCAGTTACCTATTTAATAATGCATCTATGCATATATCACCCCTATTATTAATAGTAAATGTGCTTTTCAACATGTCAAGTTTTCCTAGCCCCACTTTTGCAATTTTTTTTTTAAATATAAAAAAGCAAAGGCATTTCCTAGGGCACATGCTGCCAGACACCCAGCATTTATCTTATCTTAGTTGATGACTTTCCTTTTATCCTGAAATGATTTGACAATGACTCTATGATTTCCTGTACAAATTACCCTTTGAAAGTGGCAGTGGCGCTTGGCAGCGATCTTCACTTAATTACTGAGTGGATTATTAGCATACGGCTTTTTTTCACCCCTTCATTTCTTTATATCTTCTAGATTGCGCTGACAGTTCCCTTTCATTGCGTGCTTTAACTCACTGAATACTAAACATTATGCAGATTACAGCTGAGAAACACCCAGTCTTCTCCAACCCTCTTCCCCCACTGTCTGTGCTCCGCATCAGCCCTCCTTGAAGGAGAGTAATTTGTAGGTCAGAAATCAATAGTATGTCTGGGAAGCGCATTTGTGGGTTCTCCGCTTTAGACTGAGCAGAAAATTATGTTTTAAATAAGAGCTCATCCTAGAAGATGGCCAGCTTCGTTCTTTCTTTTTTGTTTAATTTCTCTTGAAATAGTCTCTCTTATCAGGTGCCTTTAAAAAAAAAAAAAAAAAAAAAAAAAAAAACAGCAAAAAAAAACAACAAAAAAAACCCAAAAATAATCCCCAGAAAACGAACACCATGCTAACTGTCCATCAGGTAGCAGGGCTTCTATACGTAAAATAGTGGTAATTTTTCCTCCCAGACAACACCTCGGCAGAAGGGTACTGTTAAGCTGAACTCCTTTGTCAGACATACCTTGTTATTTATTATTTGTTGTTACAAGATAAATGTGAAATATAAATCACAAATATTTCATCCTTGCTTTCTCCCTGCAAGGATTTTTTGGAGACTTGGACACTAAGTAGTGTACATGTGTATTACATGTCAGGACGCCTCCAGCCACCTCTGCTCCGTGCTGTTCATCTGCTGGCTGTAGGATGTCCACCGTGCTCTTCTTTGCTGGAACAGGTCCAGGGTGCCTTCCTCGGTCTTAGTTATGTACCAATGAAGATAAAGATTTTTTTCTAGTTCTTCTGGTGCTGGCTGTGAAGGCAGGTGCTGCTGGAGCCAAGCACTTCAGCATTCACAGATGTAGGTGATCTATTAAGACAGAACTGGCTTCATTTCATTTTCATGAAAAGTCATGGGATTTTGAAAAAAAATGTCATCCAAAAATAAGACAAAAAAGCTAATTTCCTCTGAAACGGAAATTCAGTACATTAAACATACTAAATTCAGTATATTAGAATACCAATTTTCCAGGAAGCTATGAGACTTACAAACTATGTGCTCCTTAGGAACCTCAGCAGACAGAACTGGCAAAATCCCAGGGAAGCCACATTAGTAAAGAGCCAATAAAACTCCAGAGTTAAGAGATCACATAGCATGTTTTCTTTAAAAATTTTCTTTTTTGGAAAGCTTTGTGAAAACAGGAATATACCTGTCAACTATTTCTATTTCAGTAAATCTATATTTTCAGAGGCAAGGAGTGCTACTGAAAATCCCCATAACTACTTTTAAGACTGATCTCCTTCAGACTCACTCGCTTTAAAGCCACATATGGTCAATATGGAATGGAATGGAATGGAATGGAATGGAATGGAATGGAATGGTTGGACTCGATGACCCAGTGGGTCCCTTCCAACCTAGTCATTCTATGATTCTATGATTCTATGAATAAGTCAAGCCCCTAGAGTTAACAAAGCTACCTGGTCTTGACGTAGGTCAGATGAACAACGCCTCTCCCTCTTCTTGTCCTGTTCCCTCCACAGCTCATACATGCTCCTTTTCCTGTCCATGATCTTTGCACCACTGCCTCTGTTGGCTTGCTCCAGCAGTCTGGCCTAGACATAATACCTCTACAACGATGTACTCACCAGACTTGGGAAAACAGACATGGTGGCTACTCACATGCTGACCCAAGCATTTGGGTGTGCCTTCATCTGGGTCAGAGTGCTTCTGGGGCTTCCCACGGCCTTTGTAGGTCTTTACTCCTTTGCAGGGACTGGGAAACAAAAATATAAATGTGTTAGGCCAAACCCTTATCAGTCTCTTTCCACTGGTAGAGATGGCCTGAGCGGCAGAAGCAACTGAGCTAATTGGTACAATAATAAGTATGGCTTGCTTTTGATTTCTCCACTTGGACTATTTTCTTCTTCACAAGATAATTCCATGTATTTTTCTTCTGAAGAATGAGATTGGCTTCGGCCACATGTGAGAACTCATCCCACCCTTGCTTCAAGTCCCGCCTGCTTAGAGAACATCTCAAGCGTGGTTTTGCTTTATCTTGCACTAAGACAGCCGTGCTGCGGTGTCATTACAAACAAGCTTTATGTAGCAATCACCAGGGCTCCAGTTTTTTTTCTTTCTGCATCCAAACCCAGAGAGGAAAGTTCTTTGAACAACTGAATCCAACTACTGGAACTGGGGTGCAAGACAAGTACTCCAGTTCAGAAAAGTTAGGGCAGGACTGTGCTATGAGATCTCAGGACTAGCGCTGATCTCATTAGTTGAGGTACTGATCATAGCAGAGCTGCTGCAGCAGAGCCAGCCTCAGCATGTGCTGAGACCCCACCGGGAAAGGAGGCAAATAATTGGGTGGTTAACCTACATTGCTCTCCCTCCTGCTGTGCTTAGGCACTATTATTACCTGAGGCTGTTCAGCTTAAAGTTTGCTTAGGTGGGTTTCCAGTGCACCACAAGCACAGCAATGGGTATGGAAATGGCTCTGCCATCTCTCTGTGGGCAGAAAGGTACCCATATGTGCACAGTGGCTCACGTGTTTCTCAGCAGTATGACTGCTTTCCCATGTGATAGCCTAACGGGAAGGGAGAAGCTTGAAAACACACAACTGAGTTAACTCTGCAATAAAGTTACACCCTAGCAACACTGATTCATAAGCCTTTTGAACTCTCAGAGTTTCTTAACGGCCACTACACTTTCTTACATCATTTAGCAGATTTATCTTCCACCTTTTAGTTGAATACACTATAGTGAAAACAACAGTGTAGTGAAAACTGCAGTGTAAAGCCATGCAGCAAATGGTAGGCACCATAATCTAATGGATGCAGAACATTTTGGGAACCACTGCCTTAATGCATACTTCAGAACAGATTTTAAACTTTACTTTAAAAGTAAGCAAGCCGCTGAAGGTTTCTTATCTGTTTTCATTATAAGTGATCAGAGTTGCCAACACCTGCAAAAGTCAAAGGTAAAGTTGCAAGATATTAGAAAATGGTACATTTACGAATCTCTTTAATTCTGTTTCTGGGAGTATTTAGGGGAAGTTTTTCAATCTTTTTTTTTTAAGTATAAGGGATTGTTAGATTTTTTTTTTTTTAATGAAAGCTGTTATTCTAATGCAATAGGATGGACTTGAGCACTTTAAGAAATACAAATTTCTTGAGATTTACATTACATTCTAGCATTTGTTGAAACAGTTGTACTTTTAAAACACCACGCATTTCCAGCACTGGAGTTGTCATGAAGAGATCCTCAAAAGTACACTTCTGAATTTTAATCCAAAACTACAAAGAGTTTGCTCTAAGCAGCACAAACTAGTATTTCTAGGACATGTTAGAATAAACTGGCTCCCAAATTACCTTCTTCCTTTATCTCTGAGTCCCAGCTGGCTCTTTTCTCTCACAAGGCAAACTGACTTAAGCCTTTCCCATCTTAAAACAAAAACAAAAAAACGAATCCCTCCCTAACCCTAAATGCTTCTTCAGTTGCCCACCCAGAACTTTCTGTTCAGCACTGAGTTTGCTGCATGCCCAGCCCAGGACCACTGGTAACAGCTACAACCAGCTCCACAGGATGCCTCCACATCCAAGTCCTTCTTGTTCCTGTGAAAGTCTGAGCTCATGTTTTCCCTCAAAATCCATAAATCTCTTTTTGATTGTTCTCATGGGCAGTCAATAGAGGCTCTGTGTCAGTGGAGGCTCATTGCTTCTTTTTTCCTGAAAGCAGCAGAAGAGTTTTCCCATGATCACTCTGGATGTCTGTGAAGATGTCACCAAGCTCTGGACTCAGTCCCCTCCTCTTTACTCTGCAGGACTTCAGTAATTTAGTTGATAAACTCACACTGAACCTCTGCTAATCCAGATCACTGTCAAATTTTCCTCTCCACCCTGGGCCCAAACAAATAGGTGGAGTCATCTTTCTACATTAAGCCTAACCCAAATCAAATCCTTGGCATGTTTCCTGGAAAATTTCGCACAAAACTCTGGTTGTTTCTTCCAGCTCAGGTTGGCTAAAACAGAGATTACCATACTTCTACCAAATTTTTCTTCTGCGTGCTTTTTCCATTAGCACCATCTCACCTATAACTCAGGCGTCCAGTTCAGCCTGGATTCTTTTCTAGACCTTACAGGTTAGTCTAAGTATACATTTCACAAACACTATCTGAAGGATATTCCCGAAGCTGTGGCTTCTCTAATCTCTGCATGAGCAAGAAATCCTTTTTGTCTCTCATAATTTTGCATCACCTTCCTTTTTACTTTTTTATTTTCCCCTGATAAATGAAATGGACTCAAAGGTAATCAGTTGCTCAGATCATTTTCCCAATCCATCATTTGGATTTCATAATACCTTCAAGGAATCTCTCTAACGTCATCTTATTTTCACCACAAAATCACCACAGCCCACCTCTGCCTATAATATCTCATGGTGTGGATGTGAGGATGCCAGCTCCCACTCACATTCACTTTTTCTTCTGTCACTTCTCCAATATGTAAACAAGCATCATCACCCATTTTCCCATATTGTCCCTCACATCAAAGGCAATCACTGCAAGTGCCTGCTCAGTGTCTTCCTTCGGATATTTGTCCTGTAACAGTCTACCATCATACTCACAACAACCAACAGTGGTCAAACCTGGTTGTGCAGAAGCCCTCACCCTTCAAGGCTATTGTCTCATTTTCCTCTCAAGGAGGACTATAAACAGTTCTCCTCCCACTTCAGTTCTCTTTTATCTTCTCAGCCCATTCACCCTGTTTTCTGAAGCTCAAATACTTAAAGAATGAGAGTTTGGATTGTCCCTATTTACAGCAGTTTTCCTTTAAGGAATTTTGATAAAGCAGCCTCAGTGGTTCTCAGTGCCCATTCATGTGATTCACGTGTGCTATGTGTATGTCTCACTGCTTTATAGATGCTTTAAAATGGGCCAAAACTACCATATAAGCAAGCCCGCTTCAGAAGCAGCATGCAGTGCTGAGCCAGGGTTAGTTTACCTTGCTGGGTCCCACTTGGAGTTAATGCTAGGATCTCTGTACAACGCTGGCCTGTGCAGGGCAAACATTCCTTTAAGCATCACTTTCTTGTAGGTTTTTGCTGACCTTAAGCACTGTAGAATTTCATTCATTTTCTTCAGGAAGAAGGAAAAGCTCTTATTGCGATGATTTTGAAAAACAGTATTTTCTGGTCAATGGCATGAGTCCGTCAGTTCCCTGATGGCTGGTTATTTTCAGAGTAAAAGTTAAATTGCTAGAATCTCTCACCTATTAAAAGACAACTGCAGTCACCCCTATTTCTTTAGCAGAGACAAATCAGGATTTTCAGTGTCACATCCCATAGTGTAAATTAACAAGTGAGCTCGTACCTCACCATTCTCCATTAAAATCTCACTGTGGTTCATAATGTAGTGAAGCACTTTTTCCTCCAGGTCATTCCGTGGGCTAACCAGACCCAGAGAGTCATGCAGAGCTGAGTGCTTGTGTTTTTTCTTTCCTCTTGCTTATGCAAAAGACAGACAAGTCAACATGTGACGCTGTGTTGAGTTACAGTGAGAGCAAACTGTTGAGGGGGGTGTTTTCTGTGGAAATCTCATCAGAATGGAGAAGACACATTTTTCTGCTTTGTCTCTCATTTTGCAATAGCAAGAAATTATTCCAGCTCCTTTTGCCCAGCTTCTTGTTACAGACCAAAAGAACTGATATACATTTTTATGGCAACATTACCTACAGCTTCTCTGGTAAGTTTCTAGAATATGAGGATCAGAAACATCCTGCTGCTGTAATATAAAAACAGAGGTGCTATTGAGAGGCTAACGATATGGACTTTATTGCACTTTATCTCCAATAGATTTGTTTCAAAATTCAGGTCCAGTTCTATCAGGACATTTAAACAATTTCCCCGTAATGCCACAGAGCCAGTTTTTACACAGCTTAGCAGGTACCATATGTATCAATTACGGTTTTATTGAGTGTTGCTTGCTAGCACTGCTGAATTTGGATTGGCTACCATCTGTTTAGAATCCTGGAAAAAAAACCTGTTATTGCCTGAGATACCATTGCAGGTTAGCAGTTTCTGTGATGTTCTTCAGAACTTGCCTTAAAATACCCTGGAAACGATGGCTGAAATAGCAGCACTGTACCTGAAAATGTATCCTGAATCAGAAAGAATATTATTGCAGGGCTAAAGTGATGGTGCAAACTGGCATAATGTCATGGATAAATATTTTAAGTATTTTTTTTTCATTATTAGTATTTTAAACACAAAATATATAACATGATAGTGGAAGTTCATCATCCCTGTAGGAAAATGTTAGTATAAGATGTCAGACACAAGTTTCAGGGAAAGGTTTCTAACCTGGGGAGGACAAGACTGACTGCCTGGATGAGGGTAAGTGAGTATGAGTAAGAAGCAGTCTTTCAGAACAGTGCATATGCAGCATAAAAACTAATTACAGCAGAGGAGAACAACTGAAAAAAAGAAATTATTCTCTTTTGCATTCTCCTTTGCAGATCTCACCACATTTTTTTACTTCCTAGTCTTTTGGCTCATATGAAGTTGGTTGTGATATCTACATATTTGCAAACAGAAGACATTAACACCAACAATAAAAAGGGTGAATGAATTTGTGGGACAGAATATTTTACGTGTGAAGCCAGTTTCAGAAGTTAAGCAAATTACTCTGAAGTAGTCTTTGATGCTGTGAACTTGCACTGCTTTCAGACTTACATGTGTGAAGATTAAAATTACTGTAATTTGATTGCAGTCAAAAACTATTTATTACTTTTTTTGTGGATTTTTTTCTGTTGTCTCAAAGAACTGCAAATGGTTCCCTATAATTGAGTGAAACTCCGTACACTAAATGTGATGTACACTGACCTAGGTAAATTTCCTGCGATTTTTATTTTCTTGATTATAAAACAAACATGCAACGGCTTATAGGATAGTTATCATGACATAAGAAGGACATGAACATGTTGGAGTGAGTTCAGAAGAGGACTACAAAGACAGTCAGAGAGCTGGAACACCTCTCCTATGAAAACAGGCTGAGACAGTTGGGGTTGTTCAGCTTGGAGAAGAGAAGGCATCAAGGACACCTTATAACAGCCTTCCAGTACCTAAAGGGGATCCTACAAGAAAGCTGAAGAGAGACTTTTTACAAGGGCACGTGGTGATAGGACAAGGGCTAATGGATTTAAGCTGAAAGGAGGTAGGTTTCGATCAGAGGTAGGGAAAAAATTCTTTACTGTGAGGGTGGTGAAACAGTGGAACAGGTTACCCAGAGAAGCTGTGACTGCCCCATCCCTGGAGGTGTTCAAGGCCAGCCTGGATGGGGCTTTGAGCAACCTGCTCTAATGGGAGGTGTCTCTGCCCATGGCAGGGGGGTTAGAACTAGATAATCTTTAAGGTCCCTTCCAACACAAACCATACTATGATTCTATGAATGATGATATAGTTTTGGGGTTTGACCTAGACATACCTTTCGCAAAAATCACTTTCAATATAAACTTGGGCAATGTGAGGAACTCAAACATGATTCTCCCTTGGCAGCTTCCACAGCTGAATGGAGAATTCCTGATATATTACTTCTCTGTCTCATGCATTTTGTTACGGCTAAGAATTCAGGGAAGCTCTGAGCTCTCCATCCCAGACAAACTCCTCCAAGGGTAACATCAAATTTCCTGCTGTGGAATTTCCAGTTCCAGCATCACAGACACAAGAGGGGTTGGAAGTTCTTGCCCTGACCTGCTCTCAAAGCCCGTGGTAAAGCAGTTCTTTGGCCAGTTTTGTCTTTTCTGTGCCAAGGCTGCGACATGTGGTGGGAGGGGAATACTGTCAACTGGCGGTTCCAGAGGTGTGATATCCTACTACAAGACTTCCAGTATAAATATTTGCATATACAAAGATCAAAATCACAGGTCTTCGATATTTACATAAGTAAATGTTGACAGTCACTCATGTAAAGCACACATGTAAAGGTGTAAGCATAACCAAAGCAAATTTATTTGTAAATGCGATTGAATTTACATGTGCGTTCTGGGAAGCAGGGGGAGAGTGTTTGTTTTTCGTTTTCTGACTGTTTGCTTTGGCAGAATTTGTGCCATCTCCAGCCTTTCTTCGTATTGTTTTTGCCTGCTTTTTTAGTGTTTGCCTGGGGTATTTTAGCACTGGCCAAGACTATTTTAAGGTAATTGTGCTAGCAGCCTTCTTTGAAAATATCTGTGTTGCCTTCTGGGGAATAAAAACCCCAACAAACCACCAACCAGCCAAATCTCTTTTGTTATGTAAAGCAGTTACAAGCAAAGACACAAACAGGAAGAAATGGATAATAAAAGAGAAAGTGCTTCTGAGCCCACCAGTACTGCATCCTTTTCTTAATTAGGTCCCCAAATAGTGACAAACTAGTGAAATAAACAGATATTGAAAAGGCAAAATTGTTACAAAGCACTAACTGGGCATTACTGGGGTTTTGAATAGCTTGATCTTTGGAAGATGATGGAAGGCAAATTCAAACATTTGAGGCTGGACTTTCAGCACCTTCAGCAAAATCAGGTTTCTTTCAACCAGCATATCATGGTCTTCAGAAATGGTCTTCAGAAACTTGTGAATTGTCTTGGACAAACAGTGGTATACCATGTTTAATACTGCAGACAGATGTTCCCCATCAATTTGTGATGACAGTAGTGGCAGCATTGCACCATCCTGATAATGAGACTCTACCCCAAACATGTCCTGTATTTCATAGATTATGATATTTTGAGTTATTTATTCTTCCAGTACTTACATATCCTGAAGTCATTACACACTGTTCAAAACGAGATAACCAGAATCAGTTATGTGATTGAATAGGTTTATCAAATCTGTATTGTACTTTGCAGGGTTTGTTTTCTTCTGGAAATTAGTAGACTTTAGATGGAGAAGAAATTTCCCCTCCGCAGTTCCTCAGTACTGTATCAGCGGCACTATAAGAAGAATATAGTGCTGAATTTTATTAGGCATATACAAATATATGCACAAAGAATTAAATAAGAAAGAAGAGGCTGAATTTTAATGCAAGCAAAGAAGAAATTTTTAATGTAAATAAGTAATGAGTAGCATAAAAGGTTATGGTGCTGGATCTTCTGCTGAGAAAAGCTAAAACTCCTCAGCTAGAACATCGTATTACCAGATAGAGAGTAGAGAGCAAAGGAAGTGCAGACAGAAACACCACGGTCCTACACAAGCCTGACGCAAGGTACCCATGTCAGCCTGGTAGGATCTTTTCTCACCGTGTAGGCAGGGTTGCAAAGCAGCACTCAGTCTCAGATTTGGCCAGTGTCTAGGTGCAAAGCTGTGAGTTTCCAGCCCTAAGCAAGTTACCAGAGTCTCTTACCACCTGAAGGTCAGCTGCTGTGAAAGGTAAGTAGTTCTCCCCTTGATGGTGAGACTTGGGAAATCAAGAACTACTTTTCTAAGAACAACGTTAGCAGCAGGAATCAGCACAAGGCAGCATTGCTAGCACAGGCCTGCACACTTTGATGGGTGCTGATGTATGCACAAGGCAGGCAGCATCATCTCAAAAAGTCAGGCAAATACAAGGTAGGAATTGCACTGGTCCCACAGTGTAAGGAAGCATATTTATTATGCAGTTATGCGTTTCCACAGCCTTAGGCAAGGTCAGCTGTAGTCTAAGACAGCTCCTACAATAGTTTAGGTATTGTATTTCAGATTTCCTAAATGCTCTGCCAGGTATTGGTCTTTAGGCTACATTATTACTGGTCTGAGTTCAGTTTTTCTCCTTAAGTCTTTTGCGGAACTCAAGGTTGCTTTAATGATCTTTCACCCCTTACCCCCACCTCATCGAGTCCTGGATTTCAGAGCGCATGCAAACCCAATCTATTAAGCCATTACTAACGTGACAAAAATTGGATGCAAGACAAAAATCCAATCAAACTTACATAATGAACTTTTAAAATAAATCAAAATTAAAAGAAAATTGTTCTTCAATATATTTTAAATTATCTCCTCAAAATCAGCAAATTTACTGAGAAGTTGCAGAGGTCAAGATCTACAAGCAGCAGCCAAATTTGAAGAGGAATTTTTGGTTTTTTACAATGCCAGGCTCTTCCACGTAAGTGTCCACACCAAAGACAATTTCCTGCTTTTCCCTGGTGCTCATCATTCAGTGCCTGCTGCCAAGATAAACACTGCAACCTTTGGCTGAGCAGTCCTGGGTTCTCCCAATCACACCTATGCTGCATCGTGGTACAAGAGCACAAGCATACTGTGTGACACACATATTCAGGATATATTAAAGGCTTTCATTGCATCACTTGTCAATTCTGTTTTTTATTACACTGTCTTTATTTATCTCACTGTTTCATATAACACATTTGTCTAAGTGGGCAAAATTGATTTTACCAGACTAGCTTTGAAAGGATTGTGTTCCTCACTCCAGCCAAATACATTATCAGGAGGCCAGAACAAAATAAACTCTAACCATAGGAGAGGACAAGCTTCCTGGCAGTTATATTTATTTCACTGTATTATCCTGCTACTGTAATAAATTTTGTTTTAAGTAACTTTATTAAAGCCAGAGTAAAAGTGTATTCAGTTTCTCTTCAAAAGATCATAAAGAGAGAATAAGTAAAAGCTATATTTTAATTGATATTAACATTGACATAAAACTGTCATTTACTTATTGATAACTTAAGAGTGAACAGGATCTAGGATCTGAGCATGTACAGTTAACAATAAACACACCTGAGTATATTTGTCATTGCAGAAGGGCAGGAGTTTGATGCTTAGCTTAAGCTACTCCACCACCCTGCCTCCAGCTCTACTAGTAGCCTTTTTCTTGGCCGATTATACAAAAAACACTCCTTTCTGGACAAGTGAAAAGGAACTGGGAGCACACAAGCTAAGCAAAACAGGGACTGTTTACTTCTCTTCTTAAGAGGGGAGACTTAAGACTTCCCTATCCAAAAAAAAAGATGGCCAAAAGGAGGAGTAGTAGGAGCTTTTCCCTCAGCTTTCAGAAAGCATTCAAAGAAACAACCTCACTGACAATTTATTTACAACATTCATGGGTGTCCTATAACTAGCTGGGAAAGGAAACAAGGGAATCTAAAACTACCCTGTGTTTTTACTGGAGAAGATAAAATGACATAGCAGAGAAGCCAAGAGAAATGCTCATCCCCTGGAGGTGTCAGAAGGAGAGGAAGGGTTGGGGAGAACCAGCTAGGAAGACCAGACAGGTATAAAAAAATATGTGACTTTTGGGACAGTGTTTTCTTCCTGATAGTGTGGCCTCCAGTGATCTCACAGACAAAATCTTTTCCTGTGCACCTAAGAGATACCATGAGTGGTGCAGTGGGAGCACAAAGGGCCTACAGTTAGCAGGAGATGCTGCTGGGGGCAGCTCGCTCCTGGGGGTTTTACTGCCAGCCCCAAAATCCACGCTTCCATTCACAGGTCTCTTTGTGAACTGAGCTCTACAGGGTTCAGGGAGCCTTAAAATGTACTCCAAGGTACAAACTGGAGAGCAGCCAAGGCCATAATCAGAGGCAATATTATTAGCCCAGTGCCAGGTCTGGAAAAGGCCAGAAACATATCCCAGAAAAGAGCCATGGCCTTTGAATGAAAATACAAAAACAGGCAGCTGCCGAAAAGTTGGAGCAATAATTTATTAATGCTGTCACTAAGCCTGGGTTTATTGCACAGAAAGCATTGCAAATCCTTGGTGGGACATAGCCCTGGGGCTGGCAGTTCCCTGGCCAAGGAAGCTCCCTGCCATGGCCAAGGAAGCTCCTTGCCACACCAGAGCATGTGTGTAGAGCTAGGCAGCGGGAGGCTGCTTGCTGGAGAAGAGCCTCTGGGGCTGAGGGCAGCTCTGTGAAGAAGGCATGCAGGGAGAAATATGGTGCTTTCCCTTACCATGTACAAAGGACTCATAAGTTTGGCTGTTGTAAGCTTTTCCTTATAAACTTTGGATAACAACTACTTGTGCAGAATTGGTTGATTTTACGACCGCATATATATATTGCCACACAAGTAGGAGTAACAAAACAACCACTTGATGCACAGATTTGAAACTTTCTTTGTTGATAAAAACATTGGAAATATCCAGGCTCATTTCTAGAGGAAATAATCCATGTTTTTCTTCAGAAAGGGATTTCCCTACTTTCCCTGAAAATGCATCAGTTTATCAAGAAGTCAAACCACAGACAAACTTTTGTCTGTAGCCCTCTACTCCTCTGAAAGATGACTGAGAGGATACTCACAATGTGCACCATATGGTGGTATCACTGATTCCTTATTTAGACACAGCTTCACAGCAATGGATGGCAGCCACACCACATTCTTCACAAAAAGCTTTCAGCCTTAGAAAGCTGGGGAGAGAAACATTTAAAATATTGTTTGAAAAAAATGATTTAGTAAAACCCATACTTTTCATGGGACAGGTTTGTTTCTTTGAAAGTTTTCAGGTTTTACAGGAAATGCTAAAGCCTAACAGCCACTCCGTTTTCAGAAGCTGAGCATCAAAAAGCCTGCTGATCATAAAAAAAAAAAAAAAAAAAAAAAAAAAAAAAAAAAAAAAAGGTTAGGTAATTCTTAAAACACCGATAAGAACTGCTCCTCAAAGTAGCCTGCTGAAAATGGAATTTCCTTGTGATCAGTGGTGCTTGAATCTGGCTTCATCACCCATCGCCTGGACAATGTCTCAAGCCAATTACATTTGCATAGTGTTTGCTTTTCTATATCAAGACATTTCCTCTTCCCATCAGCTGATTATCTGCTTTAGGGCTGTACCTACATCTCCCTTCCTTCTCTGCAAGGTAAATTCTAAAAGGCAAGGTAATCGTCACTTCACTAACTAACTCAGCTCCACTGCAAAACCATTACAATTTAGAGTGATCACGTTCTAACACGCTTCTTCTTATCTCTTTCAGTCAACAGCATTTAAACAAGAAACTACGCTACAACTAATCTTCAATCGAGCCTGTAAATTTGCTATTAAAATTGTCACTATTGAAAATGTGCATAAGAATTTTAAATGTATGATACATGCGGGGGTTTAAAATTAAATAGAAATTAAAACACGTGAATTTTAAAAATTTAAATTCTTAATCAGTGGTCTCTCTTTTTTCTGTTTAAGTTGTGATAATGTATATGTGCTCAGGTTGTAATTCACAGATAAGAATTGGAGCCACTGTTTTGCAAATAGCAATGCAGCGTTGGAACACAGTTTGTGCACAGTGACCTGATTCCCCGGTTCTCTGAAATGAGCAAACATTTAATTATATGTGGGTTAGAGTAAGCTATGTTGACAAAGTGAAGGGCTAGAAAACTACAGTTTGGGAACCAGGTGCAGCTATCATCTTAATTTATTAAGCTTATGTTTTTATAATTATTTCAGTTGTTTTGAGATGTGCATTTAAGCCTTTTTAGGTTAAGAAAGCTGCAGGAAGGACAAAGCGAAAATTAAAATAAATAATTTTCATTATAAACAAGTGCTAAAACATTTTTGATGGATACACCACACTGATGGGAAACTTATTTGATGGGCAATAATGCTAGACTTTCTCTACTTTTGGTACTTGCCCCGACAACAAAACCAACTGTTCTCAAGGATGATAAAGGATGCTGTTAAGATTGCAAGAAGCTGAGGTCAGAAATCAAAAATAGAAATTGGCACTTTATGCAGACATTATTTTGATGCTTTCTAACCCGAAAGAAATATTTCATTTAGAAATATTTCATTTACGGGTTAGAAAAGCAGTAGAAGCACTTGGAAAGATCTTGGACTTTAAGGTAAATTGCACTTAATCAGTGACATAGAAATATAGCTACCAACCCATGATAGGAAGAACAAAAGCAACTACAGCCTTCCTATAGATGAGCCAACAGGCTCATTACTCATTGAAATATCTGGAATAAATATACTGCACTAGCCAATCCAGCCAAGTTTTCTGTATTTAATTATTCTCACATAAAAGCAATTTTTTAAAGATGGAACAAAGTTACAGTTTTTTGGATATAGAGTTCATATCAGTAAGGAGGAGCTGGTTGAGAAACAGGGTACAAAAACTTTTGTTTGAAGTCTGTCCTTATGGGTTTTTTTTTTTAAAAAAATGTTTTTACAGTTATAAAACCCTAAGAAAACGGAGAATTATTTTTTACTGTATGCAGGTGGGTATAGCTCTGCAAAATGTTAATCCATTTGGTTTTAAATCTAAATACACTTAAACCAGACTTTTTTAACTACACAGGTATTTATCTGCATATCTAGGTCTTAAACATGTGCTAAGCATTTCTGTCACAGAGATGCTCATGTGCCTGGCTTTCACATATATTTTAAGTACTAAGTAAAACCCAGCAACAGTAAATACGTATATGTGCACGTAGGTATGTTCATGTCTATGTATATTTGCATATACAAGTTTATTTCAAATTCTATAGTAAGCAAAACCTCATTTTGGCAGGAGAGGAAGAGAAATCCTGATATCACAGGTCAACAGGAACAGAGGCTACGCCTGCAACAGACTAGGTAGAAAACCTGCAAATAGATAGTCATTGTCTCCCTGATGAGCCATATCTACCTAACAACCCAACTTCCATCTCCATTATCAGTTATTGAACAGATGGCTGTTCACAGGACTGGGTGAATAATGCAAACCAGTGTTTGCGAACATTGGTTCAAAGTCTGAAGGGCTGTTTGATTCAGGCTTGTTCATCCACTTGTTATTCAGTGTTCACAAACATTCATGCTGAATGGGTTTCTCTTCACATGGATGTTTGGAGAATGGGCCTTTTTCATACAAAAACCCATATTCATGTGCAAACAATGGCATTTGTATGTGAACAAGGGTGTTCCTTATTCACCATTGGTTATTTGTGCTTCTGTACCATTATTTCCCTTTTTCAAGTGTTTGCTGTCCACTCAAGGTGCGTGACCTAGGTGATCAAATACAAATCAAAACTAAGAGTAACAAGCAGTCAAATTAAGCAGTTCATCGAGGTCTAAAAATAGTTAATCATCTATTAAATGTAGCCTTTTCAAAGTCAAAACAACTTGTAGATAATAAAGAAAAAAGAGGCAATGAATGAATGACTATTCCCCTAATTTTATAAATATCTCCAGTCATTCTAGACATCAGTGCATTTAGTGCAACCTCGTTACCTGAATGAGAAATCCTCAATCTGGTGTAAGGTTGCAGCTCAACCGGTGGTCAGAAGCAGCTGTGTTAGTGTAACAGATGCCAGTTGCCTGCTTCCTCACTTCTGCTGAAGGGAAATCAGCAGAAAGAATTGCCTGAGTTTGCCCTATCCAGGGTGAGCACTCATCTAGGCTGCCACAGATCAGCTCCAACTGTGATCTCAGACCAGGTGGTCCTGAACCTGTGGTGGGAGGCTCCCATGTTCATCTGGCTCAGCTCAGGGATTGTAGTGTGCTCAGATGATAATTTCTGACAGAGCCGAAAGTGGGTCCACAGGAGTTTACTGATTAAGACAACTGTAAACTTTGTAATGAAGTGAGTATCTAGAATATCTGGACTAAAGTGTCCATCCAGATGTGTTACTTCTGCCAGTAACACAATTCTAGAGGTCCAAGACTTTAGTCACAGTAAATAGTGTAAGCAATGATGTTTAATACTAGTATTTTAGGTCATTCTTTTTACCTTTTAGACATTATCAATATTAATAATCTGAAATTAAGATTCCTCCTATAAGCCAGGCTCCTTTTGAGAGTACAGATGAGATCCTGTGTTACATTTGACTACCCTGGGTTCTATTAACTGTATGATTTTTTTTTTCACTGCTTCAGAAGTAAATGTAAATTTGGAGAGAGTTCTTTGAACCTTATCTGAGAAAATATGCTAGATGTGAAAAGCCTACTCTCACACCCCGATACGACAAGAACACTAAGTTAATGCCCTTTGTTACGTGGCTGTCAGTTATATAAGAGCTAATTATGAATTATTAAACTGTAGAACTAAAGCTCCAGCAGACAGCAGTGAGCTATGAAATCTAGTCACTTCTGTGACCAGGACTTGGTAAGTGTGTCTTTGTTGTGTCTATTGCATAAAGGCTTTGTGGATGGTTGTCAGAAATTTAGTATTGCCCTGAACTGTAACCTTTGGATGGTGCCATCCGTAACCAAGTGACCTGCTGCAGCTCATTAAAGTTAATGTAATGGATCATTTGCTTCTAATTGTATTCATCCGCAAATTAGACTCACTTATCAGCTGGCAGTAAGAGAGAATACAGTTAAGAAGACTGAGTGAATACAATATGTTTTTCTATATATTCCTTCACTCAAACTTGTCAGTACTTCACACGAGTAGAACTAGGGTGAGATGACTGTTACAGGAGAACCCGAGTCTTTTACACCTGTAAATTGAAGAGACTGAACACTTCACCATTATCCTTTTCTAAAGTAAGTACAAGAAAAATGCTTTTTAGCTCGTATTGCCTTAATTCCATCACAGGAAAGACCTCAACTTCATCAAATGCTATGTTCTTCTGTTACAAATTAGTCACATACATCAACAGAAGTATTGTTAGAATACTTGCGGTACTGAATGGAAAGCACTTCACTCCTGAAATTACTTTATCATCTAAAAATAAGTATCTTGTGCTTGTCATTGCTTTCCAACATACATTAAGATCATAGCAAGTAGCAGGTTACTTAAAAACTACATTTCTAAAGAGAAGATATACTCTTGATGTAAGCATCCCATGATTTCTAAGACCTTGGGAGAGGTAACGGAGGAGCAATATTTTTGATAGGACTACCATATCCTTTTTATTCAGGTTTGGTTTTTTTAAAAACCCTTATATTAAATGCAGACAATGTATTGAAATAGTGCGTAGTCAGAATCATTCTACATGCTACATTTTGGAAGACAGAAAATAATTATTTATGCATTATTGGTTTAGATTGAACAAGTTAGGCACTTTATGCACCTTGCGGACCTAACCCTGTCACATTCATTGTCTATTCTAAGGTATTCTCACAACAAAAGTTTTAAATTCCTGAGGCACAGCATCCCATACTACGAGACCTATTCTTGTAATGAGGGACCAAAACACAAGTAATAAGACATTAACTGGGATCTTAATGATTCACTGGCCCCTCTGATTTGTGCTGGTATTAAATAACTGATGGAATCAGACCATCTCAGTGTACATAACTTGAAAATATTTTTTAAAAATTAGTCATCATCTAAGGAACAATATAGAATATTTAGTAAGTAGTATAGAAAGGAAATGGCCAAACCTATTAGTTGTATACATTTTTCTTTGCCCTCACTTATGCACATTGTTTCAGCCTTGTGTACAGCTCTGAATAGTGCCAAGATGCATGCACAGATCCAAATATCACAAGTATTTCCTTTCAGGCACGTCACCCAGATTAGGCTGTTGTTTCTATAGACTCCTGTTCTTTGTGGATTGAGACCCAAAGGGCCATGGAAGAAAAAAAGGAATTAAAGGGAAGCTGAAGTGATGCAAACTGGCCACATTTCTCACACCATCCTGTCATCCTCAACGGATGCAATCTGACATGCCACTCCTGGCTGGGAGTGATGGGGCTGCCACATATAAATGCATCACGGTGGGTTCTCCCTTGAAAAACAAAACCGGAGCCCACAAGAGATGGCAAATTGTGGGGGTAGGCTCTGGCAGAAGGCTGCTCTAAAGCAATGCACACTATGTGATCAAAATAAGACATCTGCTTTCCCATACCTTTGCTGGAAGGGATGAATCAAGCCTTAGGAACTTACAGAGGAATGTGCTTCACTATTCATATGCTCAGAAGTGAATCTTAGGTGCAAGAATTCAAAGCCAAGGCTGCTCATGTTTACAAATTCTTATTTATAAATGTGGTACTGACATATTTATTGAGGAAAAGTTTGGAGCTACAGCAAGGGTCAAAAAGGATGACTGAAAGGGACTGAACTGAATCCTTCCTTAAATACAGAGAAGTCAGAGTTACATTTATGAAATGTTAATATTCTTTAGCATTTCTTGCCAAAGGCAGAGGATACCAAGAATCTCAGGTATTTCTGACCAGCCCATACTGTAATTTACCACCTCTCCTGAGGAGATTTACCTCCCAGATTTTTATAAAGTCAGAATGCTTATCCCAACTGCATCTTGAGCGCTGATAAAACTCCTGTCCTCCAGCAAAGAAGCTCAGGCAAGCAAGCAGAGCAGGAAATGGGTGATCCAAAAAAACTTTAAAGAAATCGATGTCTGCTCCCTTTTTCCTTCTATAGGAGGAGATCCAGCAGTGCTCCAGAGCTTGCATTGATACTATTTGAGGAAAGTGAATAGGCAGTAGAGAGTGCAACATTTTTGTATGGTATATCAGGGGCTATTCGCAAGCTGCTAAAAGGCTAGTTAAGGCTAATATTTCCTTTTTTTTTTTTTCCTGTAGAAGCTGAAGAATGGGCTGACTGGATAATTTTCCATGCAGTATTTTGCCCTTCTGTTAAAGTGTTTGTCTTGAATTGAATGTTTCAGTACTTGAAGTTAAGCATCTGCTCCACTGCAGATGGATGAGGGCCTGCATGAGGGCCTGTATTTCCAGCTCTCGGACTTATTTGATTTCTGGTCAAGTCACTTAACACACTTATATTTCACTTTCTCCATCTGTGAAATGTGCAAAATTAAACTTAACTGTCTTATGGTGGTATGGAGACTAATCTAAAAATGTTTGTCAAGCACTTTGAGATCATAAATTGTACTATTGGAGCATTTAGCAGATGTGGTTCTATCACACCACAGAAAACAGTGTTATGGGCGAGATCCTTGAGTGCCCATGATCAGGTGCCTCCACTCCAGAACAGGGAGCCACATGAGGCACCTATAGAAATTAGGACACTTGCCTGCAGTTGAAAGACTGGGAAGAAAGCTTGGTCTGGTGTTGTGTGTGTGTCCCATAAGGTACTTATCTATTTAAGGGAAATAAAGCAGAGGTCCACAGCATTTTGTGTCCTATCTGACTAGGAGCCGGATACTAAGGTGAAACAGGTCCTGCCACTGTCCTTGAGGTACTGTTGGGCACAAGCAACTGCTGGCCTGAGGCTGTGCCTGAAGACTGGGTGTGAGCCACCATCTCTTGTATAGACTGCATGGTGTGGGGTGTCTGAGGTCTCAGGGCACCTTGGCATCTCCCAGCTGCTTATCAGTCCATTGACCTCAATAAGCAACATCATCCTTAAAAAACCCCACCATTCTCCTACTTCCACTACACCTCTAGATAACAAAACCAGCCATAATAGCAGAGAGTGAGGACTGACTTCTTCATGAGTCCTGAATATTGAATACTCTACTGAATTTCCCTTTTTATAAGAAACATTAAGAAAACCTATTTTCATTAACATTTAAGAATCCGAGTCGCCTTTTAGATGCAGACACCCCTTTTATCTCCTTCTCCCCTTCCCAGTTTTATGCAAGAGGTTGTTGTCATTTTGAGTGAAGAAGAATCTGGGTGCCTGGTGGCATGTTTTGGAATAAAATCATGATGCTCTGCTGTGATATTTGAAAATTGTATTCAAAAAGTCATGGCACTGAGGGGAAGTCCCTGGTGACTGGAAGAAGGGCAACATTTTTGTTTTAAAAAAAGTAGAAAAGATGACCCTGAGAACTATTGGGCAGCCTCACCTCTGTGCCTGGGAAGATCATGGAACAGGTACTTCTAGAAGCTATGCTAAAGTACATGGAGGACAGGGAGGTGATTCAAGACAGCCAGCATGGCTTCACCAAGGGCAAATCCTGCCTGACCAACCCTTCTATGATAGGGTAACCACATCTGTGGATGCAGGATGTAATCTATCTGGATTTCTGTAAAGCTTTGGCATAGTCTCCCACAACATCCTTCTCTCTAAGTTGGAGAGATATGGATTTGGTGGGTGGACAGTTTGGTGGACAAGGAATTGGTTGGATGGTCACATCCAGAGAGTGGTGGTCAATGGCTCGACATCCAGATGGAGATCTGCGACAAGTGGTGTCCTCCAGAGGTCCATATTGGGACCAGTGCTGTTTAATATTTTCATGAATGATACAGACAGTGCGATTGAGTGCACCCTCGGCAGCTTTGCAGGTGACTCCATGCTGAGTGGTGCAGTTGTAACACCAGGAGAGGAGAGCATCCACAGGGACCTGGACAAGCTGGAGAAGTGGGCCTGTGTGAACCTCATGAAGTTCAACAACACAAAGTGCAAGGTCCCAAAATTTCAGTCAGGGCAATCTGTGGTTTCAATATAGGATGGGAGACACTGTGATTGAGAGCAGCCTTGTGGAGAAGAACTTGGGGGTGCTGATTGATGAGAAGCTCAACATGGGCTGGCAATGTGTGCTCGCAGTCCAGAAAGCCAACTGTATACTGGGCTTCATCAAAAACAGGGTGGCCATCAGGGTGAGGGAGGTGATTCTGCCCCTCTACTCTGCTCTCGTGAGACCCCATCTGGAGTACTGTGTTCAGTCTTGGAATCCCTAATATAATAAGGTATGGAACTGTTGGAATGGGTCCAGAGGAGGACCGCAAAGATGATCAGAGCACTGGACCACCTCTTGTATGAGGATACGCTGAGAGCTGGGAGTTGTGAAGAAGAGAAGGCTCTGAGGAGACCTTACAGTACCTGAAAGAGGTATAAAGAAAGCTGGGGAGGGACTTTTTACAAGGGCACGTAGTGATAGGATGAGGGGGAATGGTTTTAAACTGGAAGGGGCAAGATTTAGATTACACATTAGGAAGGAATTCTTCAGAATGAGGGTAGTAAGGCACTGGCACAGGTTGCCCAGGGAAGTTGTGGTTGCCCCATCCCTGGAGGTGCTCAAGGCCAGGTTGGATGGGGCCTTGAGCAGCCTGGTCTGGTGGGAGGTGTCCCCGCCCAAGGCAGGGTGGTTGGAACCAGGTGATCCTTAAGTCCCTTCCAAGCAAATCCATTTTATGATATGCTTGGTGAGACTGAGCTGTCTACAGCTAACTCCTGCCTGAATCTCTGCCTCGATCTCTGCTTCATCCTTGGGAAAACCAGAAGTCTAAAGCTAGATGGAAAACAGGTGTTTTCCTACTTAAATTGAAAAAGAAGGTTTAAACTTTCAACAAGAGTGACAAGATTTATCTTTTTCCATTGGCTGTTCATGTAAAAGAATTTCCTTGGCAAAACCAGACATTTTCTAGGGTGAGTTGGTTGGGTTAAACTGACCACTATACAATATGCACGAAACGTGTTTTACTGTAGGATTTCCAATCATCTTTGCCACATCAATATCCTACTTACAGAAAAGGATATTTTTTTTCCACTAAAAGCATTATTATTTATTGAGCAAACAAACGCTACTTTAAATTTACATATCTAAAAGTATTTATAGACACACTGGACTCAAAGATATCTTGTCACTAGCACACCCATTTAACCTATTGTATCATGGTTTAAAGCCATAAATAATGATGATTTAATAAAGCTTTCATACTTGCCCATAATACTGCATCTGATAACATTAGTCAAGATAGTATGATATGATGACATAGTAAAATAGTTTGGGAAAGAAAAGAGTCATTACAGATATCAGTCTTCAAGGGCAGATGACATGAACTTGTGAAGAAATTATTTTTCTTTCCCATGCTCTTTTTTTTTTTTTTTTTTTTTTTTTTTCAGTTCTTCTGGTTCAGTGGGATAAAATCTTCAAAACAAAACACCAGGGCATAAAAATGCCATTAACATGAATAAAAATAGAATGGGTAACTCCTTAGCGACAACTGACTTCACAGTGTCAAAATCACACGATTTTATTGACCTAGTTGAATTCCTTCCTTTCAGAATCAGAAGCTTACCCAATTTCCTGCAGGAATGTCTGTACAGTTTTAGTTTAGTTTACTCATTAATGTTTCAAGCCTTTCTACCACAAAGGAACAGACACATGAAAGTGAAAATGTACCTTTTTTTCACAGCAGGGAGCCTTCATAATGAAAACTTGGCATGCACACCTGAGGAGAACAGTAAAGCTTATAGAATTTACATATGAGGATTGTAAGGCTTTTTTGCAACTGCAAAAGAATGAGAATAAAAAGACAACATGTGACATTTTGGCACCAAGGTTATCAGCAAGATACAAATTTTACTTCTGTATTAAAGATGCAGACAAGATGTGAATTTGTAATAGTAAGTGTTCTGGGCATCTGTACAAATTCTTCTGTACATTCATGACAAGTAATATTATTCTTATTGAGTTTTACTATTATATTTCTCTGGGGTGCTACATAGAAAGGACCCAGTTCATCTTCAGAATCTCGGGGGAAAAGCTCTCATTCATTCCAGTGGGAGGTAGTTGAAGACCCAAAAGATGTGAGAAAAGGATTTGAAAACATGGGGGGGTTTTGTCTTTGAAGGCATCTAGTTACAAAATCTCATGTTTTTCCTGTTTTGCCTGCTTCTCAGATTTGGGATTTCATTTCAATACCTAGCGGTGTTTGGGAGAATTCTTTATTTCTTGTGATCTACAAATTAAAATAATGAAAACTGAAATTCGTTTAATTCAGCTCTTTGCTTATAAATAAATGTAACACTGTATCTAGGCAACTAAGGCACCTAAAAGTACTCATATATTAAATAAAAACTTAAGATGATGCTCTCTTAAATGTATATACAAATTTAGATGGAAAATAACCCTCTGTCACCATGTACCATGTTTTGTCATTCCTCTTATTTTCCTGCTTTGTACTTCCACACACCATGACATCTATAACAACCCATGTTATTCCTATTATCAGCAGGTTAAGTTTTCTTTACAAGTCATCTGTAAGTAATTCACCTGTGGGTATTATTTAGTTGCTATATTAAAAGAGAGGAAAATACCCCAAACTCAATGAAACAAAAAAAATCTTACAGCTTTAAAAAAACCCTGAATTCCAAGCATCATCCGATTTAACGCTCACAGGGATATCAACTCACTTCGTCTTTCTCAGCTTCCCCATTTTTATGCTGGGAATAAAGTCATGCTTTCTTTTATAAACTAACCTAGTTGTTGTTTGAAGTCGTTCATTATTTTTCTATAGATAGATAAAAGCAGTTAGCAAAAAAAAACCCCAAACCAAACCCAAAAAACCCCACACAGATTTAAAGGTATATTGCCAGCATAAACCCTTTTGTTTCACCTTTTAAAAATCATGAATCATTTCTGCTAATGAGCTATGGGGACACCTTTTTGTATTAGTAATTCATTCACAGGTTTCTGCTGAACTTTTCTGCTGTTTCTGCTGGAACAAGTGATCTCTTTGCATGTCTGCAGATGTCTGACTAGCTCTCAGAAACTGCCGTATTTCCTATGTTCATTTTATGAGTTTTCATCTTTCTAATGCTATATTTCTAACTACAATTTGTGCATGTCTTTTAAGCTCTCCTTATCCCCCATATAGTATGCTACTATCAATCTCAGAAAAAAAGGCATTCATTGAAATAGAAAAGAAAGCAGAATTTGTCTTTACTGAGTATAGAGTATGTATAAGTTTATATAGGTAAAATTGGCTAAAGACACCCAAAATAAGCCAGAATAAGGTACCTAATGAACAAATTACAAACTTCTAGTTTTCTTTCTTACAAACAACCTACATTTTATTCCATTAATTGCAAATATAAATTACAGTATATTCCACACTTCTAGAGCTGAGTAATGATTTTTTGACAAAATAGTGTCTCCTGCCTACAAAAGAAGTCAATCGTTTCACACTGTAACCGAAACATTATTCCCAAGAGGACATGAAACCTTTTAACAATTGAAGTGGCGATGTCTCCTTTGCCTCTGTTTGGAAAACAGTAAACTTAAAATTGTATTCAGTGCTGTATACAGAACTGTAGCAAGGCCTAAAGTAAAATTATAAAAAGAAAGGAACAATTCAAACCAGAAACTGCTGAAAGGTCATCTCTTAGTATCTGGTAGGAAGTGAAAGTATTAAATCTCCACCCAAAAGTAGATCTCCCACAGACAACAAATTTCAGGAAGGAAAAAGCACAGTCGATGGAAGAATTTTGCACAAGCGATTGTCTTTAAAGGAAAAGGCATACACACAGTGACAATGAATCCTGTCCTTGACCACATGTATCCTATAAGGCGGCGAGTTCCCTCTATCTCTATCCTGGAATAACCAACAGCAGCACTGTTGCCACAAGCAGGTTCATCAGTCTTTATTCCTGCAGAATATGGCTGAAGCAGCATTGGGTCCTCAAGACCAAGGGGCACTTGGCTCTCCTAAACACCCTAGTCTTTATGGGAATGACAAAGGTTCCCTGCTGTGGTAATTTGAAGCATAGGGAGAGAGAGCTGCCTTAGGGTGGAGGAGCCCAGTTCAGCCCACAACATGCTGCAGGAGGGTGCTGGTCCCTCTACCAAGAAGTTTTGCACCAAAATGCTGTTTCTGGTCCAGCACATCCAGTGTGAAGCAGGCTGTGAGGAGGAGTACAGAAGCATGTGCTCTGAGGAGGAGGCATGCACTTAGGATATGTGCATCAAAATGGGGTCAACCAGTGCACACTTCTGTGTTGAAACTCCCAGGGAGTCTGGTGAATATTATGCCAGAGGCTGAAAACCAGGTCACTTTCTGGAAGGTATCTGTGTGCGTTAAAGCCATTTAATGTACTGTTAATACTCCAGCAGGGACTTGCCTGAGATCAAAGCTGTGGTTATCTGCTGTCCAAGAAAGGACTGGTAGTATGGCTCTAGAGAAGCCACTAAAAGACAGATCCTCAGAGCCCTGTAGGCACCTAACTCCTTTGAAATCAGGGAGGTCTGAACATTTCAATAATTGGGGGAATCTTGGCAAGGTACTGGCTTTCGGTAAGCATAATATTTTGAATTCATAGTACTTCCTCTCCATCCTGGAGGATTTTGTCTTGCTATGGAAGAACTAATAGGATCGTAGGATCAGTGGTCGGTTTCTAGAAATATATTTTTTTCTGTAAGAGATAGCCTGTTTTCAGATATCCTTTGGAAAAGAAAGAAAAAAAAAAAAAGAAAAAGCCCATAATTCCAAATATCTATTCTGTCTTCCACAGTAGAAAACTAAAGGCAAATTACAGTATTGCCAGATATTAGTTCCCTGTAGGAAAATGAAGTTAGATCAGCATATGCAAGAACTTATATCCTCCATATTACATCACGGATGGCCTTAAATTTGTCTGGCTCAAGGTTGTCCTTTGATTGGTATTCAAGTGGAGTGGTAAGTGTGTGCTCTCTAATCCCTGCAACACATGGTAATTTTTTCATTCTCTCTCCGTCTCCACCTGTTCCATGGTCCAGTGGAGGGCTGCAAATCCTATCAGGGGAGTGCAGCACTGCTAAGCCTGCTTCCCTGGCTCCAGTCCATCACATGTGCACTCAGGCTGCAGAGCACAGAGCCAGCTGCAGCCCAACGATCATGTTATCAGATGACGGATGGCTTCATATCAGGTGTTTAAACTGACGAGCTGCCCCATCTGGTAAATGATTCGGGAAGTCTGGCCTTGGTTGATGAATGGGGAAAGTGACAATGCCAATCAGTGTGACCCCTGCAGCTTCCCTGCTGCCGGCCCAACAGCCACAATCAAGTATATCCCACTGGTTTACTTTTTCAATCCCATTGTCACTCTACTGAGACCTACTGTCACTAAATTGCCACTAAATTATATCATTAATCCAAATATTTTCCTTGCAAGAACCTTCACAAAATGCATACCACACCTTCAGCAGGGCTGGAAACCAGTTTAAACTGACAGAAGATGATGCAGTTATAGATGCTGGAGGGCTCTGTTACAGATTATTCTGGCGAGCAGGCCAGTGACACAATTATTGAGGTACTTTTTCTTGCTCCTTTGAAATTAAAAAATCATGGGGCTGAGCATCAAACATCAGGAGGAAATATGATGGACCAAATTCTGTCCTGGCACTGATTCAAGAAAATCACGCACACTTAAAGCACGTGATGAATTACTCTAACTTCAGCAAAACCAGATTAATTGCCATCAGCTTGAGATCCGGTCCTTAGTATTTTATTAAAATACATACTACAGAATATGTGATTGAAAACTAACACTGTTTAAAATTACTACTGAAGTACCATTTCATAATGCAGTATTTAATGTCTATTAAAAAAAATACATCCTGTCTTTGTTTAAAATATTATTACTTTATTACTGAAGTCTGTGAAATACAAATTACATAAACATAGGACCATGTCTTTTAACGCATTGTTAAATTTTCTGCCGTGTACTGTATGTATTTGGCTTAGTTGCACAGTGTATCGCAAACTGGCTACTTATCGTAATAGAGATCAAATAATGGAGACAGGGCAGAATACACAGAGACAGAAACAATTTTCAGTACAATATTTATTTTAATCAGCAATTCAAAATGACTTAACTGGAGTTGTGAACAATCCAAATGCTATTTTGTTTTTGTTCTCAACTCAAAAACATATTTTTCTCCTTGGCCCCTTGGTACATGTGGGTTTTTGTCCATCCCTACTAGAAAACTGCTTTCTTAAAGAACAAGCAGCAGTGAATAAACTAAACAAAAGAAAGAACCTAATGAAAATGACAGCACAGCAGGTACACTTGTGATTTAGTGTCGTTTCTCTTTGAATGCTGCAAAATTGTCAGGCATTTCAGGTATAAAAAGTAAAACCTTCTATTCCATACAGGATAACTGCTGCAAATTGGCAACATGTAGATATTTTAATAACAAGGCAAACATCAGCAGCTACCTGAGGTATTTATCAGCCTGCACATCTTTACATTTACTGTGGATCATTCCTGATTGTTCCTTTGTGTACAGTAGTACTTATTTGTGAATTTGTATGCTCCTGGATGTATAGGGGGATTGTACAACGTGATTTATGTTTTGCTAAGTTGTACAAAGCAGTTTTATCACTGAATCAGGGGCTAGCATTTCAGATTCATTGGTTATCTTTGCATAGGTCTGCCTTAAGTGAAATTCTATCATACTTGATGACATAAGGAACATATTTGGGTTTTATTCATTTATTAACCAGAAAACTGAGGAGACAGACAGAGATAACTCTCATATATCACAGAATAGTAACATGTATTGTTCATATTGGCATATAAGCATATTCAGGAATTTGTTGTATTTACCTTATACGCATAATGTGTCAGCCATCAGGTGTGGTTCTTCTCACATCTCTCCTAAGACCAAAGGGCAAGTTTTGATGCTTTGATAACCTTTCTTCTTGTACTGTTTCTCTCCCTTTCTTCCTCATAGCAACATTTCAGTGTATAGTGGCAAGCCTGACACTTGTCCTTCCCTGGAAAGGACTGAAGGTACAGATTTGGAACTTGCATAAATGAACAAGAGAACGCCAATATTTACTAGTAAACCCCTAATATATTTTCAGAAGGAAGTCCAAAGCCAAGTGAGAAGGGAAAAAAGAGAGAATGTTATTTTGCCTCATTCCCGTCTCACCCTCCCTTCCTTTAATGTCTTCATCAGACTGAAAAGATATTAAGAGCCATAAGGTCTGGTCTAGGATTGCTGAGTCCAGAAGACAGGCAGAGATTTCAGTCCGAGTTTTGTGAACACAAGAAACATAGAAGCCTCTGCAAAAATAGTTCTTTGTAAACAAAGACTACATAGAAGTCAAGATTAATATATAGTTGTTTTAAAACTGATTTGTATGCACAACACAAAAGTATAAATGACTTCACTGAGATTTATTGATTCATGTCAAGGCATCATTACTTTTCAAAGTGTGAAAAATGATCATATATTTATGACCTGCCGACTGAAGCTGTTTTGTGAATTAGCAAAAGCTCTGGAGAGGAGCAGCCTAATTGCATTATCATAGAATCAGAGATGGTTGTCAATTTTCCCCCATTTAGCTTTTCTCCTTTAGTTTGTTAAAATGAAGGTGCCATACGTTGGTTGAATTCACTAATACCCTGATGAATGAGGTATTTTCCCAATAGGATCACTACGAGTATAAACAGTGAATTAGAGATGATAGGTCATCAATCATATCTCCTTCAAACAGATCTTTGCCCTGAGATTATTTGTTATATATTAAGAGCATTTACAAAGTTATCATAGGAAACACTCTGAAGAAAAGACACTAAGTTGACCTTGATTCCTTCTTCGTGGGTTCATAAGGGAGTTTTTCTGGTCAGATAGATATCCCTGTGTGATGGCATATTCATATCTAGTTTTTATTTTCTTCATTAGTAGTCTTTGTTTCTTTTATCTTTTAAAATATGTGTAATTTTCACTGTGTTCCCCTTTATCTATATGCTGTGGCTGAAATTCAACATCTGCTCTGAACTGTAACTGATTTTCATAGGTTTGAGTGTGTTTCTGGACTTCAAGAACTATGCCGGTTACCATTTTTATAGGAAAATATCATTTTCACTCCTCGTTGGAAAGATATTTAATCATCATTGGAGTAGCATCTCTGCACACACTGCACTGTAAGCAAATGTTTCATCTCCACTGATGAGCACCAGCCCCTGGTGGAAGTTAAGCATATGTTTAAGCAGTGTCCTGGCTGGAGGCACTTTCCTGGATGTTATCCTTAATTTAAACCAAAAAAGGTCAAAGGCAATCTATAATTCAGAGTACCTTTCACCTCCTGCAATGTGACTATGGCTGGCTCCAGCTGTGCTGCTGAGTCAGTGGGGGAGGCAGAGCAGGAATTCATCCATAATTGCGTCCTGTGACCAAGGCTGCATCACGTGAGGCCCCATAACAAGCTGTGCTAATAATGTGCTAACAGATGCAGGAGGGCTTCTGCTCCTGCTCCTAGCAAATCTATGACTTACCATGCTTATTAAGCTGGAGGTAAATTTGCCCTTCAAAGATGCAGATCCAACACCCACTGAAATCAGCAGGAGGATGGTGCAGCGGGGCTGGTGTCAGCGTCGGCTTAGGCCATTCATTTCTCCAGCTGCTTATGAAGCTCCCCTATCGCGTCCCCTCGGTTTCCAGCAGGAAGGTAGTATTCTGGGCAGAGAGAGGCTGGCTGTGAGGGCAAGAACTGAGGAGTAGAGAGTGTCAGGTAATGCTTCCTTCTCCACACATCAGGTGCTCCCTGTCTCCAAAGTGCTGCCTTTCCAGAGGTGCTGGGCCAGCAGCACCACTTCACTTTCAGCAGTCCTCAATAGCTTTTCTAAGAATTTGTTTGAGTCATCATCCACTGAAATGAAATGTTTCAGACACAGCAGCGTGCAGAGAGAGGACAGCAGGTAGAATTATAAAGACACGAGTGCTGGGTCTGTAGGATATTTACATCCAAAGGTTGGGAGCTTTGTGCAGTCGCTGTCATTATTGAGGGGTAACGCAGCCGCCACCTTCAACCGGAAGCTGTCTGTACTCTCGAAACTGCACTACAAGTGGAAGATCCTTCATTTACCTCCACGATGAGCAGTTACTCACATTGATAGTAAAATTTAAAGCTCTGCCACTTATTTTAGAGCTGGAGTTATATTTTAAATTATTTTTTCCCATCACAGCCTTTCAAATGTGGCTGTAGTCAGCACTCCTATCCTTATGCAGTCCCATTTTAAATGCTATGAGCTAATTATATTGCCTTATTTAATTCCCTGTGCCCAGACTCTGACTGGAATATTTTCAGATCTCAGTTACAAGATAGTCACTTTTACATGTTGGTTACAGTTGAATGCATTCATGAAAGTCTTTGTACTTGAATGTGAGGAACACAGCTTCCATAGCTCTTTCTAATTGCAACATCGTGGGCATCTTTCTGAGGAATCCCAAGGATGGTTTGAAGGCCATCAAATTACAGATGTGAATTTGGCATCCTATAAATATCTGTATAATAAAGACTTTGTTCACAAAAGTGTTAAGGAAACCCACAGGAGTGCTCACACAGCGTGTGCATGTTCTGACTCACCTAGATGTTTATGAATAATTTTTTCCCATAGGCAACCAGCTAACACCTCCAACACATGAACCTAGGATTACCAAGAGCGTTGAGGAGAGAAGAAAACTGATTCCTGGGCTGAAGGAAAAACCCTACAGAAGGCAAAACGCTTGTGAGACTTCAAAGGGAGTTCGTCTAAGGAAGGGTGGCCTCTTGCATAAGACAAGTAATTTCCCATAGACAGATTTTATCAGAGAACCTACTCCAGTGCCTGTGGTTGTGTGACCGTGGGGTTTTGGGGGAAGAAAATTCATCAGAAACTGCTGCATTCATATTTCCACCGCTGGCACCACACTAGGGCTAGAACTGGGAATTGGATCTGCTGGTAGGATTCACCGAACTGATTATTTTCAGTGTTTAGCAGACTAAAGGATGGGTCAAGTACGTGTGATAAGGTCAAGAAGACTAAGGTAAATTTGCAAACAAGGTGGGGGAGGAGATTGCATAGTACAGGCTGCCTCTTCTCTCATTTTACCCTGTCTTGGCTTTTACTTTAACAACCCTTAAAATTAACGGTGACACCTTAAAGACAGAAAAGAGCTCTAAGCAAGGTAAGAATGGTAGCTCTTTCACGAGATTAGTGCTTCCTTTGAGAAAAAGCGGGGAGGCTTAGGAGAACGGGGAAGGTGTTATTGTAATAGCAACATAAGCTGAAGTGGGCTATTTCTAATTTAACAATGGGTGGCACTGTTTTTATCAGTTTATGGTACCGTGTGTTTTTGTCTTCGTGAATACTTTTGTCATTCAGCTATATAATCACCACCTTTTGTAAGATAATCACAGGTAATTAACTTTGTAACTGTTCTTGTCCTGTTAGACTAGTAATTGCCTGTTTCTGAATCACATATCTAGGAGGCTTCTCAGATAAAGGAAGATATGATCTATCCGTAATTTCAAGTCTTTTGACAACTGATTGAGGGCCAATTGTTTTACATATGGTGATATATTTATGGCAATTCTCACTTTGATAGTGGCTCTGAAAGGCTAGACTGAGGTTGAAGCACACATCCGAAAAAAGCCTCACCAGTATCAGTGAGCTCTGTGCAATCTAACCAAGCAGAGCATTTAAATTCTGCTAGCTTTATGGTTTTTATAATTACTGCATTTTTTACCAAATGGAACAATTTAGGTCTGAAGAAAGAAAATAACGATAGCTTTATCAGTTCAGCACATTTCAGAACAAGTCCATCTTACCCAGTAGTCAGTTCCTGGGAGTGAGCCAAGCACAAACAGTTGTCTGAAGATGGAAAAAAACCCTTGGGAAATGTTGTGATAACTTTTCTGGACATGTTCTCGGCCTCTGAAAATTTGTATTTCAAGAGCAGTTTGAGATGGGGGTATAGTACTGTAATGAATAGCCTTACGTGTTTTTCTACCATGCATTTGTCCACTTTTTGATCGTTGTTCAGTGCATTGGACATGATTGCATGTGAAGTTTTCATATTCATTCTATGATCTGGAGTTCTACAGCTTAGGCAAAATTATATTAAATACCACGTTCTTTTGTCTGCTTTGAACATGCTGCTCACAATATACCCCTCATAATTTTGGAGATGTGCATCAAATTTGTCTTCAGTAATGTTTTTTTTTTTTTTTCCAACCAAGAGAGTCCTAGTTCACTCACCTGTTCCTCATACAGAAGGAAAGGGAAATTATCTTTGCAGCCATCATCTTTGAATGGGCCACAGACAAACAGATACTGTATATTTAGTGCCCAGACAACTTAAAATTACTAAGTAGTATTATCCAAAATTATGTGACTCAACACACTTTTATCTGCTATGTTGCCCTTGCATTAATAATTATTGCAGAGGGAAGCCAGGAAATATGTTTAATCTTCAACATTGTTGTTGCTTGGTTAGTTGGCTGGCATAATTTTTATACACATTTTTAAATCTCAACTGCTTAGCATCTGAATCTTAATTCTTCTTGTGCTAGTGCTAGGTTTTGATCACTGTAGTGGAAATGGGCTCACGTAAAATAATACCTGGAGAAAGACGAATCCGGGACATTTTGTCTGTTTCTTATTGCTTTACTTACTAGAGCAATGCTTTAGATGAAAGATGTCATTGTAGCCCAGACTGGTTGCTCCAGGTCTGGCAGCTTCAGAGTATCTTCCCTGGAGGGAATGAGAGAAGTCTTTTGCAAACCCTTTTCAAGAAGATTTCTAGGAAAAGACCTCTTGAGGGGAGAAACTGGAAGGCAGCAGCCCAGCTCTCCAAACCTGCAGCCCTTCACTAGATGGGTAGCAAGACCTTGAGCTTTCTGCCCTGGAACACTCCCTCCTCAACAAAACTGATCTGAAGGAGTTTCAGATTTTGTTTTTGCAAGTACACATAGAAACATTCTACAGAAACACAAGCTTTGATACACTCCTTCATGTGGTCGATTTAAATAAGACTTCATTGCTTCTGCTCTCTGAAGAAGGGAATATTTGAGAGCAATGCCAGGAATCAAGGAAAATAAATTAAACCAACAACAGGCTATTTGCAGATGTTTGTAAATTGCTGCAGTTATCAAGACGTAAAGCTCTTTGTTCATTGGTAGCTAAACAAACTTTCAATTAATTTTTAACAACATGGCAGACGAAAACATGTTTGAGCATTTTATATTCAACTAACTTTGGTTTAGTCAAATTTATGGCTAATAAAGGTTCCCCTATTATATCTCATCTCTATTCAAACTTTTTATTACTACAGAAAGAAGTCATTTTGGTCAGAGCTCAGAATGTTGAAGATAAGAATCTCAAGAATGTCTCTTTATCATGTTAGAAACTGTAATTTTGCTTGAGTTTAATTTTACTTGTGTTTAATGGAATATTGAAAGAAATTTCTCAAATACGTGTTAAGTCTCCACCACATGGAAACTGATCTATGTATCTTAAGAGAAATAATGTAGTCTGGCTCAACTGCAAGTGATTGAACTATACGCAGCAATCATTTAGTGAAATTTTGTGGCCTGTATAATGTAAGAAGCTAGATTAGATTATCACGATGGCCCTTTCAGGCTTTAAAATAAATGAAATCTATCATATAAAATTGGATTCATTCAGGTTAATCATCATTGGCTGAATTTTGCCACCCCTGTGCACATTGAGACTCATTCATTTCAGGGGAATTATTCACTATTCTGTGTACAGAGAAAGAATCAGACCTGTGTTAATAAATGTCATAGTGCAACAAGGGTTTGAATGACATACCATTTGAAACAACCTGATGGCTTATAAATAGTACATTAAATATATGAAGTACTAAGGTGAAAAGGCTCTATTCTCCCCTTTGGACAGTATTCATAAAGCTCAAAATGCTGTTGCAAGTAGAACAGAGAGGTCAATGCATGGAAGGCAGGAATGGAAAACCTCTGCCCTCTCTCTGGCATGGATCAGTGCCCACAGCATCTTTCTCCATACTCCACAGGGACAGCACAGTGGCAACCAGTGGCAGATTTAAAATCACACCGACATCGCTTGTATGTTCCCAAATCCCAGTGCTATTCAGTCTTAGATTACATGTCCCAAGACAGAATTCAACACCTGGCTGAAAAGTAGCACCTGGCTCCAGTGCTAGACTCCCATAAAGGAGCAGAGGGAACATGCCTTGGACTTCTTCCAGCACTGCCTCTCAGAGTACTCATGTGTGCAAACAGAAACAGGTCAGAAACTGAAGAAAGCATCATTGCCACAACAGCCACTGCCAGGCAAGAGGATCCTGTCTGCATCTGTCAGTGAGGCTGTCACTTCATCACTGCTGACGTTGGAGGCGATGCTAATGGCTGAAGGCTTTTATGTCCATGCTTGTCTCATTTCCCAATCCCACAGTGAGCTGCCTTGGCAGTTGTGTCAACACAGTATTTTGTGAAGCCGTTTTAGGAACCAGGCCTGGAAATTGGCAATGGAAAATTATTTCTCTTAAAAATAAAAAAAACCCCCACATTTGGGGTGAAGGCATTTTTTAACTCGTGGCAATACCCTGATCTTTACCAACTGACTGCCAAGAAAAAGAGAGGAGAATACACCACAGCTGGAGACAGAGCAAACAGCTGGAATGGGAGGGGGAGACAGGTACCTCGCAAGCTACCATTACCCTAATGGAAGTAGCCCTGGTTTTGTGTTTCTGCCACACGTCAGGGTAAACAACAGGTCTGTATAGCAGAACTTTCTTACAGGATAATGATTTCCCATTTCAAAAGTAAGTCCCAAATTTATTTTAAGTACCTAAGCTTTGCCCTGGTGTTATGTAGCAGCAGCACTTAGTTTTCCTGTGACACTGTTCTATTCTACTGACATTATCTCTTAAGTATAAGACTATTCTATTAAGGTGGCTGAATTGAATTTCATTTCCTCTCACTTCAAATAATAGCATTCTGTTCGCATTGCTTTCAGTACATCATGGCAGAGTATAGACTTCTGTTAGAGGCTGGCACCCACTAATGCTGTTATAGTATGGGCAGAGATTTCCATTATAAGTCTTCTTTTACGGTGTTTTAAATCAGCTATAAAAGTTCCCTCAAAGATGAAACTTGGCACTAGAAAAAAAAAATTAAGTTAAAAATGATTTGGCTTGGTCGTTTTAAATGTCTTTCAGTTGTATGAGTGGAAAAAGTTTATCAGTTCAAGACTTATTTAAAATTTCTATAAATCAGCATCTCTTCAGCTCAAGGCTATAGTTTGACATTAGTTCATGATGTATTCTAATTGCTTTTTGTATTATGAAAAATAACAAGTTCTTAAACTTTGGCGAGCGTGTCTTCTACATGTCAAGTAACTACTTTTCATAAGGAGTTTTACTGTATATATTCTAAATATGTTTTTATCCCAAAGAGATGTTAAAAATAACATATTCATAAATCTGCTTTAATTCAGGCTTTCATGTTTAACTTTTAACACTTATGGAACAGCTGTTACGGTCAATATTTTTTTGTGTTATAACAACTCCCTGTTTAAAATCTATGATATATCCTGATTCAGAAAAACACTTAACTAGGGGTCACAAAGCAGGACAAGGAGAAAACAAGACAACATGGAAAAGCAGTCTGTTCTCCCAGGCAAAGCGTCTGGGATGGACGACCACACACTCTCGAGAACATGGCAGCTGTGGGCTCTCTCTTCTCTGACTCTGCTGCCATCTGCACATCCCCTTCAGGCTTTTATCTCTGAAACATATTCATTCTTGGACACACCATTCACTGCATCCCCCCTGAAGAAATCCCTTTGTGAGGAGGCTGTATCACATAATAATAAAAAAATTCTGGACATAGTAAATTCTCCACAATTATAACACTACCAAAAGATGTACCATTTTACCAGCAGTCACAATACAGAGAACATATGCATATTTTTAGCTCTAGCAGAAAAACACTTCTGTGTTTTTTTGTGTTTTATAGATTTCTAAGCTATTGTGTCTATTTGATACTTTTTGATTGCTGAGAAAATTAGAAATCTGTGTATTCATTATTTATTAAATATTAATTGGTCAATAAAAATGCCCATCTACTCTGCTCTTATTCATGAACCTGTTTATTAACCCCACAGCTTTCACTGCACCTTAGCAAACGCTACATTAAAGTCCAAACGTGCGCTCTTTGAATGCTCACATATGTTACATCGCACTAAAATCCGCATAAGAAGCATTAATAGATGCATGCACCACAGCAATTATACATTATTGTCATGTGCTGCAATGGTGAGAAAAACATTAAAGCAAGTTTTGCTCACAGATGTCACCAGTGTTCAATGTGAAGCCAGGTTTCTAAGTAGTAACTGGCTTGAGCAGGTATCTACTCGCAGGCTAGCAAAGGCAAGGTTAAAAGTCAGCCTCATCCCACCAGTCCCCTAAATGCACATAACATTGTTCTACAGTTATTCAGGTGAGTGAGCTAGTTTTGTTGTCCCATCAAGGTTACCATGAAAATCTTTCCAGCCACATCTTCCAGCAAAGCTGAGTGAATAGCAATGCTGATATAGACCAGTGGAACAGAATTTGCATTTCTCTTTCTATAAGATGTCCAGTAAATTAAAAGTGATGAACTTCAGAGCAGTACCTATTAATACAGTCGGGGTCTCCAAGCCATCATCAGCCTGGCTTTCAAACAACTTGAAAAAGAAACTTTCCATTTATGAATTCACAAGTGCAACGTGAGGAGCAAAGGGAGAGCATAGACTCTCCCTTTATGCATTGCCACTGAACATTTCAGGAAACTAAATAATGAACTATTATATTATTAAAAGCCTCCTGTGTGGTATCCTGTCTTTTGATCCTGCATCATCCTGCTAATTCCCCTACACCAGTGTCACAAGTTGTTCCACCAGCATTGAACTCCTTACCTAGATATGACAAATATCATGCTCTCAGATAGCTGTACCAATGCAGAAAATTTTCATGTGAGACATCCACTGCTCCAGGAACCTATTAGAAAAGTACGCCTCAGCATTCAGTGCATCTGTCACCAGATGTGCAACACCAGTCACAGCAATTCCTTGCTGTTGAGCAAAGTGCACAATACAAAGCCACTTCAAAACAAGTTCCGTGAGGGGAATTTTTGAAATTAGCTTTCTCTTTTTTCAATCTCTGAGCTCTGCAATCACTTTCATGACTCTTCTGTATCTGTGCAGAAACCTAATTTTGCTAATCACCAGCAAAATAGCACACTATATGTCTATAGAGCTAGACATTACCTGGAGAACAGTAGGACAGAAGAACGAAGATAATAATTTAATTTAACTCCAAATTTTGCTATCTGCTGTTTGATTCCTACAGTGGAAAATAAGACAAACCACATCAGCTGAGGAATGTAGTATGGGATCTATAACTGGACTTCAGAGTATTTTGACTAAAATATCACCATCCTAAGGAGAAGTCATATAGCAGTGTGGACAATAGCGATACAGCATGTCCACTCAGAGCTGTCAGTAGTTGCTGCAGATCATTTCACATTTTTAAGAAATACCAAAAAGCACACAGCGAATTTAACTGCAGATGCACCCAAATGCCTTAATGTGCAGGAAGAGAGGGACTGCATAAATGGCACATAAGAGAGGCATATATGCTAGTCCTAAGTAAATGCATGAAAAAATTATTTCCTCTTCAGGCAAAAATCTCGTCAGCGTGGGAAAGTAAACTAGAAGAGCCATTTGAAAATAGGTGCCATGATAGGGTCACACCACAGACATGCGTGTTCCCAGTTTTGTAGAAATTTTCTCACCTGAGAACTACTACAAAGGTCCCCAAGGTGGGTTTTATGAGAGTCACTCTGCTAGATCCCTAGCAGTGTGAGCTGTAGCACTAGGAGCTTTTACAGAGGAGAATGAGCACGGTTAAGACTGTTGGGCTGATAAAGGGAATAGAAAACAACATGAACCACCCATGGTGATACTGCAGCTTGTGTGTTGCAAAAAGGGGCAAAATCAAGGTCTTCAGGTGTCATTCATAGCATCACTCATTTCAACCATTGGAGGCATGAGGACTTCTAGTCCTTTTTCCAGAAAGGCAAATGCTATAAGAAGTACAGGCAAATATATATATAAAACAAATAATATAGCTGGCTTCAAGGATGGTTTGGATCATCTTGATTTCAGGGGACATATGTGAGGGTGTGGAAAGGCAACAATTTCTTGATCTAAGAAAATGTGCTAGTGAAAGCAGTGGAATTAGTATAAGAACACATGCTGCTGGTAAAACAAGACATTCCTGGGCATTGGGGGTCAGATGTGCTGACACTTCTGAGATAACTTGATTGTGAAATTGCTGCATTAATGTTTTAGAAGAAGATGTGTGAAGCGAAAAAAAAAGATAAAACCCTCTTCACTTTCCTAGCTTGAGCAGTTTAAGAGACGCTCAGCTGTGACTAGAATGGAAAGGATGCCAGCTTTCCAGCATGTGTGTGCACATTTCTTTTGCTCATAATTAATAGCCCCTGTGCTTGCTAAGTTTTTGGAAAGCAGCTCGCAGCCTACCTAGGTAATGCCTTCTGACAACGTTTTGAAGATCAGTTATGTCATATGGCTGCCTTTTAGAAAAAAAATTGTAATGCATAGCAGTGCCATATGGCATCTCTGAAGAATCAGCCGGATTGGACAGACATTCATTGGATAAAATCCCACAGCACTTGGAAAAGAATGTAGTCCTGTTGCCAAAATGTGGCCTTTGTTAATCTCCTAACTATTATTGTGCAGAAACCAATTCATCTGTATTAATTATAAACAAATTTTAATTATTTCAGTAAAAGCTCATTATACAAATATCTAATGCCAAACAAGCTGCCTTAACCCTTTGTAAGATTCCAAAGAAAACTTTAGATGTTTGACTGGCTGTTCTGAGAACAGCTGAAATTTCAGCAAGCGTGCAGAGTACAATTGTGTGACATTTATGTTTTCCTCTTCTCGTATTTCATGCTGTAAGTGTGTTTTACAGCCACTATCAAAATAGCATGTCTATGGGTATAAAAAGCCATTTACATCTCAAATCTGAGACCATATAACTGAACAAGACATCTTCTATTGTTTAAGAGTTCAAAGTAAAATACAGTCCGTTTAAAATTACAATGATTCGCAGTGGCATGAATCACGTAACAATGTGACTTTTTCATATTTAAGCATTGATCACCATTCAGGTTTGCTTCCAGTTTTTCTGCCTGGCTTGTGTACCTATCATTGACCAATCCATTTGAGATGTAGGGGCATGGTGTTTGGAGGTGGCTCAGGTGCAGTTGTTATACCCATCAAGAGACTGTATTATATCTGTTCCCTCTCATAGGAATATGTGTTTTACAGTAAAGTTAAGCAAAACACTGCAGTTAGTTACACTCACCTTTATGCAAACTTTTCATTTGCTTTTCACACACACATATTTGTCTTCTCCAGCCTGGATTCTTCCATTTGTTGGAGTCACTTTTTGTGCCATGATACGGTGTTCCTAAATCCAATATAGCCTGCCCAAGGGATGGGTCACGATAAAAAGGGCTCCTTCAATTTCACTTTGGCATGGATGGCTGGCAGTGCTCTTCCTTGTTACTTGTCTGTCATCAACAAACGCTCTAGGAGTTTGGAGAGGTTAACGTGTTCAGACTGCTCTGTCATATGACACATTAACACAATGGGCCCAAGGTCAAGAAAACACAAAGAAGGTCCCTGGAGTTTTGCCATGAGTTGCAGCTTTGAATGAAATCCAAAACTCGGAAAAAAAAAAAAAAAAAAAGAACTTTCTTAGTTTGAGGTCAAAATCATCCAACCTATCTTAACCATCCATATTACTTGGATTATTAGAACATACATAACCTTATAATATCAAACTCTTATGGTCTTAAATCTCTCCAGACTTGCTGAAATATTCACCCACTGTAATGAAACCCACTTTGACATAGTGAGGGTTACAAATTAAATTTCACAGTTACATGTATTTTCTTATTTCACAGGAGTTTTCATATCAGAAAGCAAAATCTTTATCTCTTCATTTGATTCTTTCTGTAATGTCATGTCTATCATCAAGGTTAAGTACACTTTCTCTATATTAAATCGACAGAAGCATGCTTCGTGCCCTGTACATAATGGCCTTATGGCCAATAAATGGTCTTATATGCAATGAACAGTCTTTAACATTAGGGACCATAAATTCCAATGGCCAGTGCAAACTGTTGAGCAAAGATGTTCTTTGGCACAGACGTCTGTTTTCCTGGAAATCACTGACTGAAGTGTTGTCTAGAGAGCTAATTTATTCTCCTTAGAAGACAGAGGGAATTCACAGAAGGAGAAATATGAAGTGGACAATTTTTGCTAAAAGCTTGCTAATCCACTACACTTCTAGGAAACCGTATCTCATTTTACATCCAAATGTACTGGCATCTTATAATACTAAAAATCAAATCACAAATGCTGAAATCCAAGGACATTTCAAGTATATAATTGCCATAGATAACTACTTGCTTTTCTGTTGTGCTTATGGGAAACTTTCACATGAATTAAAAAAAATCATTAATATTGAAAATGTCAAATCTGGAAACCTAAAATTAGATATCTATGACATACTGAATTACCTGGTTAATATCTGGGTAATCAGAAATCCTGACTACAGAGTCCTCACTGCAGTATTATTGACACTATATATATCATGCTTATACAGAGAGCAAGCAATCTGCTTGTGTTTTCTAAATACAGATTTATGCACCTAGCTCTAAACGACTGTGCTGATATTACTGAACTAAGTAAAACACTTTAGGAAGGGGCAGATGAGGAACAAACGTGTATTTCCTAATTCTCTTCCAGCCATTCTGTCTTACTAGATAGCTCATTTTATTTCAACTAAGTTACAGAAAGAATATCTTTTTATTATATGCAAAATAAAAAGCACAGAACCAGAAATTCTTATTACTGAAAACTCAAATATACCACAGAAAATGTACGCTGAAAGTCTTACATTACATTTTATGTTTTGCCTGCTTGGTCTTTTTTCCCATTATCTCTTACAATTAGGCCTTAGTAAATTGAGGGTTACAGTCAAAAACAGCAAGGAAGAATCACGAAGCTGGCAGGACTGACTGTTAAAGTAGCCAGAGCATCTGTTTCAAAACAGTGCCATGAAATGAAACTGCAGGGAAGAAAACGTATCAAGGAAAGAGATGCATTATCAAGAAACCAGAGGCAGTCAAGAGGAAAAAGCCAGAAAAACCTGAATTAAAAGTGATATAAAACTTGGTGCGACCAAAACAGGTGATGGGTTATTCAGTGACTGCCAAGGTTAGACTGACCTGGACCTTGCGTGGAGAATGTCAGAAGTACCATACCTCAAATAGAGTAGATATGTGCTGAAGTAGCCAAAGCGGAGGAGTCCCTTATTGGTAAGCCATGCCTTCTTCTTGAAACTGCCAGACCCTACCCAGAGCAACAGCTAGGATTTGTATGGGATGTGTTTCTGCAAAGCTTTTTCATGTTTGTCTTTATACTATATTAATTGCATAATATGCAAAAAAACAATAAGTAGCCAGGAGAAGTTCAAGGGAGGCGATCAATACTCCAAGGCCAATTTATATCTGATCAAATGCAGCAGGGGAAATTAATCTGGGAAAGCAGAAAAGGACTTAAATTTTGCATGTCAGGCTTGGGCTGTCATTCTGTGCCTGTATACATTTGCTGAGAGCAAAATACCCAGGCAAAAGTAAAAGACATAGTAGGGTGCTATGTTGCCATGTTTGATGTGTATTAAAAAGGCTTGGTATGGCTTTGGAAGACTGCTGTTTCCGTTTATCAGCCAAAAGAGTTGGTGCCTCTGACGGTAAGAAGCTCAAGTATCTGTGTCAGACCACACTCAATACGCTTCAGCACTATCAGCTAGGGAGGACTCTATGATGGACCTTTGTGTGCCAAGTAAATAAAAACTTCAAAATGAAGTTGATAAAAATAGAAGAAGGCATAGTAATTTTTTTCTTGGTTAAAAAATAATTATAAAACCTACCAATGTAAATCACTGTACTTTTCCTGGCTTTTAATATTAAGCAATTAGCACGACTCTAAAATTTACCACAGCACAAATTAATAATAGGCTTATTTTAAAATTCTTTAAGGCTGACTGATTAATACCCTGGAAAATGAACCATTTCTGCCTAGTGCCTGAGACACTTTTTGTTTCTGTGATGCTGTGGTTTCTAAGCTTATGAAAAGGTCTGGAGAGGTTTCCCAATTTTGATTATTTTACATTAGTACGGAATCAGTCTGAAGGAAAGTTGTGCCTTGACACAGCTGCCAGCAATCCCTTTGGGTTTATGGCTCTCTTGGTGCCCTTTCCTTTCAATGATGAACAAGGATATATGTCACAGAGCAGGTTTTGATTTACTGGGAGTTACAGAAGGTGTGTAACTGCTGAGATTTTCTTTCACTGGGAAGGAAAGCTGGTGGCTTCTGATTATTAAAGTCCGTCACTAGAGGAAGAACAGGTTTCCTCCTCTGTGCTTCTCCTCTATGAGTTATCATTAAGTGGAGATGAGGTGGGAGGCCAACTGTGCTACCTGGGTCCAGGAGTACTACACTGGTCCTAGGATATTCCTGTGCCATGTAAATAGGAATAGTGGTCCTAGGATATTCCTGTGTCAGTGATTTTCTGTGTCTATGTGTAAGTCGTGGCTCTTGTTCACGCTGTGCCTCCATTTCCTCACCTACTGCCTGGACCTTCCTGTTTTGGAAGTGCACTGATGAAAAGCACTGTGTAAGACCAGAGCACTATGGCAATCGTTAGACAATCTGAGAAAATATTTGTGGCTTAAAATGCTGTGATCATTCAGTTTATGACATGGTACTATTATAAATACTTTGTACTTATCAGAAAGCCTGTGAATCATTTCCCCTCACATTCCTCCTTACCAAGAACCACAGTTTCCACAAAAACAGAGCTATTCTTGATTCCTTTTTAAAGAAAATATGCTTGCCAGTTCTGCTGAGTGGTTTAAAAAAGCATGCAACTCAAAATAGTGTATTCGACAGTGTGAGTACCCTTTGAAATGATCTGTGGTATTTTTGCTACAGATACCGATCCTATGGTATTGCATGATAACATCCAAACAGTGAAACCAGTTAGCTGAGAAAGACATTCAGTTAGTCTAGAAGAACTACCCACCCTGTGTAGGAAGCTAATACATACAGAAATAAAAGAGGTGACAGAGCTTTTCTTCTCCCTTACTGTAATTTTAAGTCTCTTATGTACACACCATGAGCAGAGGAAATGACAGAGGGAAGTCCGTACTTCCTCTGCCGTGAAGAACCAGAAGACCCAATCTCCACATTTTTCCTTGTACTTTTATATGTATCTTTACTGTTACTTTCTCCAAAGCATTTTTTTTTTCTTAATAAGGTCATATTTCAAAATGTGCAAGTGATACTGTGTTGTGCTCAGCACCCTTTATCTGAAAAACGGCAGGCGCTACTGCACAGTGCATGCTATGTGTAGGGTAAATCTGACCACTGGCAGGTTGGCTTTGCTTGGAAGCTGAGGTCTGGGTCTCAGTAGGGAAGCGTGAATACTGCTGGATGAGCTGAGGGCACTGTTTTGGCTTTACCAAGATCAGTAGAGTGAGACCTGACAAAAGCAACAGTATCACCAGAGCAAAGTGCAGATGGTGGTGGTCTTCTTGTGCTCTTGTAAAGATGTAGATCCTATAAAGGCACAGGATCTCCTGACCAGCACTGGAGGCGGTGGCAGTGAGCTCCAGACCATCTGACTATGGACAGTAGAGCTGAAAACTCTCACTCACACCAAGTGGATTTGCACTGGAGAGTGTTTCGGAAAGGTGTTTCTGTGAGACCTGGGGCAGAGCAGTGGGACCACTCCTGGGTACTCCTGGCTGTGATAAAGGAGAATGAAGTTCTTGCCAGAAAAGTTTGCACTGAGATTCCTTTGACCTTGACACTGAGAACCTGGTGAAGGCTCTTGCCAAGGTGTTGACATTTCTGATAAGAACAGAACAGTGACTTCAATGACTGGCAGGATAAACAAGGAAAGGGATCATTTTTTTGCCCCAAGTCCTCTATTCTCTATTACTTTGGTTCTTATGGGAAATAGAAGTACCTTGTAGTATGGGAAAACACTTGCAAATTTAACAAAGCAGTTTTATTTCTTAATTCATAAGGCCAGAATTATTAGTATGGTTATAGGAAGAGCCATAAACCACAGGGCTTTATTATTTTTAAGAAAGATCACCGTGAAACACTGAACGTTGTCCCCAGCATTGCCTCTGGCCTCTACAAGTTAAACCTTTGAAACAGAATATGTATTTTCTCTCTTTTTATACTGTTTTCTGATACCGTATCAGAAACTAATTATTTAATTAAATGCAATGCTGTCCGGATTTCCAGCTGTGAATATAATCAAAAAGCATATGTGAAATTAGTGCTACAAGAAACTTACTACAAGGAGCAGTGAAGTACACTTTAGCAGAAAGAGTGGTGATATACACATTAGCACATCAATTTATCCAATGTGAAGAGAAGCAGAAAATATTTATAAATCATTTGTCTTTCTAAAGGAAGGTGATGCTAAGACATTGCCCTTAACACGTTTGATAAGCATATTCTGATGTGATTTAAGTCTTTAGCTAGACTCAAAATGAATACAGAGTGCCTTGTGGCTTTGATATCACGAACAATGAACACATCAGAGAGTGCCTGATATGTAGGACTGTAAAGAACTGACAAATACGCCTCACAGAAATCTTACTGTGAAAAGCCAAGGTAAAATTAAAAAAAAATGTGGGGTAACTGGTGCAGCAATAATAATTTATGAAAAATGAAAGATTCTGTGAGAAAGAGAGATAGAGAAGGAAGGAAGGAAGGAAGGAAGGAAGGAAGGAAGGAAGGAAGGAAGGAAGGAAGGAAGGAAGGAAGGAAGGAAGGAAGGAAGGAAGGAAGGAAGGAAGCTAGCTTTCTCAAGGAAATAGGAAATGGGACAGACTGGTCATGTATACAAACCAGATACCCTAGGGTGACAGTATCTCCACACAGATGAAGGAAGGAGACAGCTCTGAGTCCCTGCCCTGCAGAAGGAATACATGCTTGCAGGCAGTTCATTTTTTCAGCTGTCCTTTACCTTTACTGTGGAACAGGAATTGCAGTCACCAGCAGGATGAAATTGAGGACAGGTAAGCAGCTGTAATGTAAAGAACCCATATTGCCAAGTCCAGTTTTGTTTTTTTTTTGTCCTAGTTTACTTGAGGAAGGTGCCTGGAATTCCTGCTTTGCTCAGGTAATGAGGGATCAGGCTGGTCCTAGGAGTTTCATTCAGACTCTTTGGCTTTAAGCAGCAAAAAGTTCAGACAGGTCTGGGACATTAACAATTTGAAATAATTTACAGTATAGTTCAGGGGAAATGTGGAAGAAATCTGAAATGAATTCCTGATGTCTCCATTAAGAACAATGGAAAAGAAATTCTCTTTGCTTTTTTTTTCTGTTTGCTTTTTTTATTTATTTACTTTTTTTAAAAAAGTCTAAAAGTCTAGGGCTACACTGAAAAAACTCAACCTCAGTTGAATGGAGAAACGTCACACATTGAAGCAACACCTGCTTTGGTTATTAAGGCAAATATGCTATTCTGGTGATTTTCTTCTCCCCTAATAATGTCAATACAGGTATACCTTTCAAACAGGTTTTGCACAGTTTGACAGAGGTTTGGTGAAATCTGCTAAATTCAGGAAAAAAATCGTTCAACCCAACTGAAGTGGTATATGTTTCTCTCATGCCAAGTATTGCCTAAAGTTGCATTTTCCACATTTTAGAATAAAACTTTGTAGGATAGTAGGGAGCTACAGATTAGAACTTGGAACTGAACTGATACTTTGCTTGCTTCTTTGGTCGTGAAAATACCACACACATAGACTTAAGAGGTCTTGGTCCGTCCTGTCAGCCAGAAGTTGAAATTCACAATCAACCCATAGGCCAAATCCTTGCAAGATGCAGACAGAGACTTTATCATGACAATGCTGAAATGATTGTATAGTTTGGTAATACTGCTTTGATCATCAGTTTGGCATCACAGATAGCTCTGGATTAATCCAAATGTTCCGGTAAGCCCTAAGGGGAGTATATAAATTATAATTGTAGGTTATTTGGAGTGTGAGAAACATTGCAACATTAGTTCTAACACAAGTTCTAAAAGTGATTGAAGCTGCTGGACTAAAATTAAAAAGGAAAATACAGGCTATAGCAGTCAGGATATGTGACAGACATGAAGTAAAACAGAGGCAGAAAAATAATCAAGACTATATTTGAAATACCACCATATAAAAACGTATCAGAACTAGTATGGTTCATTGGCATGATAAAATCTGAAGCAAATTCATACTTAAGCTCTCATTAAAAAGGCCAATCTTTTTTATGAACTGCTTAGAAAAGACTCTGAAAAGAAATGGGTTAAAGAACAGGAGCATGCTTTTTAGACTGTAAAGACTCTATTGACTATATCCCCAGTTCTGGCATTTTATGATATTTCTAAGTCTACAGCTGTTTCAGCAGATGCCAGCAGCTATAGTCTTGGTATGGTGCTACTCCAATTACATGGACATGATTGGAAACCTGTAGCTTATTGTTCCAGATAGCTTTCAGATGCCAAAACCAAGCACAATCCAGTAGAGAGAATATTGGGCAACCATATGGGCACACAAAAGAATGATATAGTAGGGTCTTGGTCCTGATAATGTCTAATGACATCCCCATGATACCCGTGTTACTAATAAGGTATTGCTTAGACTGTAGAGATCGTTCACGCATTTGAAATGCAGACATATAAACCCTATCAGAAGTCTGTTCACATTAAGGTCATCTGGAAACGTATGGTAATCACTCTTGTCAGCAGAAGCGATCATCAAGGCCAAAGTATAAGTTGACGTGCTTGTGACACACTGGCATCACTGCAGAAACCTGCAGATGGGTTAAACTAGTCATTATGGCTTATGCGCTATGGCTACATGTATTCGCAGTGATCTAACACTGCCAGCTCAGGCACTTCTCAATGACTGACCAGTACCCCAGCCATCCACAGCTTCAGTAGGCAGACAGACCTCTGAAGTCTGAAAATAGTTGCCTATTAATTAACACATTCCAGTACTCTATATATTTTTTTCTAAAAATTGTAGTTTGCCTATTAGAAGTGAAGTTATTAAAAAAGATACCTTAGGGACCCTAATACTTACCCAAATGCAGAATGGTGCAGAATATCAGTGTAATGGTTCCAAGTAAGTTGCTCCAAAACTATGCGGTAAAATCATAACTCTCAAAATATCCAGAAAGAAAGAATTCAGAGAACTCTCATACACACACAATATTACCTGGGAGCCTTTGGGAAAGAATAGCAAAAGAAGCATCTGAAGGAGAAAAACATCTAGTTGGTTGTTCAGGGTTTTTTCTTTTCCTTTGCTTCCCTTTCCTGTTTAAAAAACATCTTTTTAAGGTGCATGGCTATCCTGCTTCCTGCTCATTTGACAAGTAAGTTGAACACAGACTAGACACACACACACACACACACACACACACACGTATATTTGTATACATATATATGAGCCAGATACTCTGTAAGATATACAATGTCTGTGAGGCCTAATTCAATAGCTTTTGTGATGTGAAATAACCCCCAACACACTATATCCAGCCAGATAAAAATCTTCCATCTTAAATGAGTCTGTTTAAAGGACTTCAGATGATCTAGGAATCTTTAAATCTTCTTCAACTATTAGAGTGGATCCTAAAACTTATAGAAACTTAAATTAGGAAACCTTGTTCTGATATAGCTAATTGAGAAAGAGTATTGTGCTCTCTCAGCTTTTTTCATTGGCTGTTACTGAACTCTGAAGCACTGACTGTCAGTGATTCCCATACAGAGATAATTTTGTTGAAGAATGCTGAATTTAATAAACAGAAATCTCCAGCTTTGAAACTGGAAATCTGAAGGAATCAATTTCACAGAAGTCTCAGAAATAGGAGAGGCTAACTTCATCTAGAAATCACCAAAGCCTATGATTCATCAGGAACAGCAGGCAAAAAATTGTTAAGAAGATAAATAGGAAAAGCAACATCAGATATATTACTTCGGTTTTATTAAATAAAGTTTGAATAATTAATCATTGTGGGAAGAGTGATTATACCTCTATAAATAACAACAAAGTTATACAGTTTCTTACAGTGATCCAGTCCGTGTTAAAAAATCCCTGTTACATAAAATAAGAAAAATTTTTAAAAGTCCAAAGTAGAAGCTCATGCCCACCAAACAGAAAAATACAAATGATTCATGAACTATAATTTAAAATCAGAACCTTCTTTTGATCTTCCTTGCAGATTTTCCATGTCAGAGTGGAAAAGCTGTCTTCCAACCCAGGGGAGGTCTCACAGTTATGAGACCAAGAGCCACCTCCCACGCAGTTCTGTAAAATGCAGGTATCAATACCTTTCCCTAAACTCACAGATACAAGTGATATCAGGAAAAACAAAGGCATCAATTTCTGACACAGGACCTTCCAGAAAGAACCTCCCAGTTCTTTCAGCTGCTTGCAAAGTGGTAGAGACTGCTGTAAGTTGGACCTTTCCCTGGTACCACATCCTGTAGGCAATGAAAGCGTCTCAGAAGTCACATCTCCTTGGATCCCTTGGGTGATTTAGAGACACAGTTTATAAGTTTATAGGCATATAGTTTTATATGAGTTTATGTAAGTTTGTAAGTATAAACACAAGCCAAAATGGGCAAATTAATCCTTTCTATATTTTAACATGTTTATGTCTTGCAGACGGAAAGTAGTTTCTACTTTTGAAATTTTTAAAGTGCCTTCTAAATTTGACTTACTTGGTTTCTGTTATATAAGACATAAATATCAAATACATTACGCTTACTTTTTTTTTTTGCCCGTGGTTAAAAGGCAAGTAATTGTGTAAGAAGAAAAGAAGTTTGAGCTAAAAATATATTATTGAAAAGAAGAGTATTTTTAGTAATAAGGTCTGTGAGTGTTCTAGTTCAGCTCCTTTCCTAGGAAATCAGTGGCCAAACACGTCAGTTATTTCAGTGAGACAGAACCAGGTTGTTTCTGCAGACAGGCCATAAATTATTATGGCACTTCGGATGAAATTTTGACATGTGCAGCAGGACCTAATTTCCAGAAAAGTTCCAATGAACTGATGGAGATTACACCAGAACTGGTTGCTACTCAGTTCAACTAAAAGTGGCTGTATTTAGCTCTTTTCTTTTCTAACCATATAACATGTAGGTTTTCTTAGACAATCTCATGGTAACTTTCCCCTTAAAAGGTAATTTTTTTGCATTGCACTGTAGTGTTAAAAGTGTTTATTTCCTCATTTTTCTATAAATAGCATCTCTCACACTGTGCTTTGCTCTTTCTGCGTATTTCTGTATTATGGTTTATTTACTTCCTATATCCTCTTAATGTCTATCGTTAAAAGGTTTTTAAAAGAAAGCTTTTGCCAGCAAAAGGGAAAAAAATACATCTGTCTTCTGTCAGACATCATTTTTTTTTCATTACTTCTACTTTTCTTGTTTATCCGAGAGTATCTCAGCATCTTCCTTGTAACGAAGTGCATATGAGACATTTTTAAGTTGCTATTGATCTGCAAATAACTGTTCCTGAGCAAACTAGATTTCATCAGTTTCCTTCTAAAAATAAATTGGGCTTTAAATAGAGTCCAACAAATGAAGTAGTAACAGGATCAGTTATGTAGCTGAGTCTTTTCCACAGCAATCTGAAACTCTGAAACATAATTTTTGTTTGCTATGATACCCGTTATTTTTTTTAAAATAAAATATCTACTTTTGTTAATGTGTATTTTAAAGCTTGAGCTGTGCACTACACCCTAGTTGAAACTTTATTTTTAAAATATCATTTTGCGAGTTCTAAAAGACTCATGGATGGACTATACGTGAGCAAGACAAAGTCTACATCTGATTTTGACTTGCATAGGAAGAGTCAAAACATGGAAATATATACCCAGTTGCAAATACAATGTAAAGGAAAATAGAATATCGGTAGCTAGAATACTAGTGGCTTCTAGACTATTTATGGATCTCAGTGAAGAAGTTTTCCAGTTAATAGACACATATGCATTTTGAAGAAATTACTACGCTAAAAAAATGCCTTCGAGAATAGCTCTTTTTTTTTTTTTTTCAGACAGAGGCTTTAAAACCTACCTTTGTTTAAGTTGGTTTGATGGTTTCAACAGTGGCTGGGAGGTGTGTGGAAAATGTGGTGTCAGTTACATCATTTTGAGGTCATGATATTAATAGCTAGGCCAATTTGTTTTTATTTACAGCTGGAGACATGGAGATCTGAGATACCAAAAGAGTACTTCACCTCTCTTTACAAAATCTGAATGAGCCAGATTTTTATACAGGAGCAGTCAGTATATTGTTTAGTTGCAGATAGCAAGGAAGACGGTTACATTCCAAATTTAAGCCTGCGTGTGTCAGTGCCAGTGAAAAAGATAAGAGAGTTGTGTTGTTAGCCTTCTATGTACAAAATGTCACTGTACTTTTTTAGGAGACGTAGCGCTGAGGGACTCTGTATATACAAAAGGAAACCTGGAACAGATCATGCACATTGGATTCATTACCTTATATTATGGTAGCTGTGCACCATTACATTTACTACAGATGGTTGCTGTCTCTAGTTAAACAGTAGGTATATTTAAAAGTGGAATGTGCTGGCCTTCAGAGATGGTCCTAAGAGAGGTCTCCCCACGCCCTTCAAGGCAATGGTTCCCTAGCCCGCAGCTCAGCTTTTGGGGGACTTCCAGTGGTGTTTAGGTAAACAGCTTTGTGGCTGCTTATTTTATTACTGTCTTATAATAGACCACCATTGTTTATTGCAGGTGGCTGCCCAGCAGGTGGGAAGTTAAGGAACTGTATGCATGTGTGTTAGGGCAATGGTTTCCCCTTGTTAAGAGAGGTATCCCGCGTGAGAGTGCGTGTGTGTTGTGTGGCAGTTAATACAGTGCTTATTGCTTCCAGGAACCACAACAGCAAAATGTTTCCTGCTCTTTGACATTGATGGAAACCAAATATATTATTTCCATTTTGGTGTATTCATGTTTGTTTGAGCAGTAGCGCTAAACCTGTATTATTTCAGCACAGTCTATTCTTTTGGTTTCAGCACAGACAAAAATGTCAGCACTAAAAATAAATATTGTCTATTTTAAAATAGATTTCATATTAAATATTAATTTAATAAATATTCAATACATAGTTGCATAAATAACCATAGACAACGGATTAAGACAACATAACTTATGTGAAAGTTTTCAAAATATTTTTCTCCCTCTTTTTGATTGGTTTTGCTTTATTTAACCAGTAGAATCTTTTCTCTTGGAAAGATTTGGTTTTTAATAAGCCATATTTCACTGAAAATGAGTGACAAAACTGGCATTCCTGCAAATGACTGCCAATATATACATTTTGTTTATGTGATCTTTTCTAAAATAACCCTACTCCTCTTTTTCTGTCACTGTACATATATGCTGCGAAGTTCTTCAAAATGCTGTAACATTAATGGGCTTTTATGAGTCCTCACAACACCAAAAGGCAAACAAGAATGGAAAAACTGTCCTTAGGATATAATTGAATTAAGGAATACCCCACATAGATACACATGAAGCAGGGCTAAAATCTGTCACGTTAGACAAGGAGAAGATGTCAAACTGTACATCAGCGGAGCCTGTAAACTCCTGAAAGTAGATAGCCTCTCTGTTTTCGATTTGGAAAGAACTTAATATCTTTTCCTCACTACTAAAAGCAAAGGGTAAGCAATAGCATGAAAAGAAAAGAGAAGCAGGTAATGTGTCAGCTCTTGCAGCATGTACATCACCTAGTGGACATGCTTTGCATACTAAAGGGTGGGGATCCCTCCTGCTACTGCACGGTTTCTGCTCCCATCATCAAGCACTACTCCTGGCGCATCTTTTCCCCATATGTAAAGCTGCAAAGCGTATCCAGCAACTCGGCAGTCACCTGCCGCAGCCCTCTCGCAGACCCCCTAAGCAGGGGGCAGCAGTTTTGCACCACGGGACTTTTTACGTCCTGCTGCTTTTCTGTGCAGCAGTCAAGGCAGGATTTAGTCTGTTCTTCAGCAAAACTGGGAAAGATTTCCCAAAGAAAGTGAATGTAACGTTAATATGAATCGAGCAGCGGTCTTCATCTTGCTGCTGTCCTCTGGACTCCACAACCTAAAAAGGTGTACAAACAGACTGAAATGAAAATGAAGTGTGGCCCATGCTAACATGTAAAATACAGTTGTGAATTAGGAGTCTAATTGGAAAAAACGTGGTTAAGGGAAAGGTTCATAAGTTAAAGCTACCAAGGAACTAGCTTAGCATTCTAACTAGTTTTACATGAACATTTATGGCACCACTCCATCCAAGTAAGTTCTTGCCAAATGAGAACTGTAGCAACCACACACAGCCCTGATCCATATCCCAACGCCCAACACAGTTCCAATGGAAGCAAATAGCGAGATGCTTGTGTGGTTCATGGAGGCTGAAACTGAGCCTTTCGAAGTGGTAGACACTTTAATACAGAGACATTGCTGAAAAAAAAACCCAACCAGATTTGAACTTAAAGTCTGCACAGCCTGAGTGGGAAAGAATTTGAAGAGATTGAACTCTGGATGGGGACATGTGACAATGTATAACACTCCAAGCTGCAAGGCAGTGACAATTAGGAGGGACATACTTGTCTCTATTTTTAAACAGCAATGAGGTGAGTTGATATATAAGTTCTCTTCCAAGAATTTCAGTGCAGATGACTGCCCATAATATAATTATTCACAGTAAAGAGTAAGGCATGTTTCAGCTCTAAACATTTGATCAGTCTCTGCACAATCAAAATATAGTCAGATTTGGACAGCCTAGTAGGATATTTCTGACTTCCATGTGCAACTATACTTTTACCAGCCTTTCTCTCACACAATGTCACACAGTGATACACAGTGTAAATCCTTCATATGTCAAATCAGACATGGCATCTACAGTCTGCAGAAAAAATCTGCAGGGTGTAAAGTTACCAAGTATTTGTGAGGTCTGCTGTGAGGCTGCATTTTTTTTTTCTCCCTGAAACATGAATTCATCTTTCAGAGAACATGTTTATTTTTCCTTTTTCACTAAAACATATCTACTTTCTCCAGGAAATAAATAGAGAAAAGAAAAAGGTATGGATAAGAGAAGTTTGCAATAAGCCAGGCTTCAATCATCAGCTTTGCAATATAATGAAAACTTGATGGTTACCATCTTCTATTATTTAGGAATCACGTCAATTTATCCTCCCAGCCTGTCTGTCAAAAGTATAGTTGCCATGAAGTAGTCAGTATTTACTGCTCTCTACTATGCTTCGTTATCTGGGTAGGCTTTGTCCTTACCGTGAATAGTTGGAAACACCGTGCAATACCAGCCAGGGCAGGGGGGTTCATAGGTGATTTCTGTATTTTTCTCATTACGGAAAGAGAAGACATAAGTCTATATACTTTAATCAATTTGTATGTGGATATTAAATTGCTAATAGCTCAGACTGTTTTCCAGATTGTCTAGATCTAAGCTGATGTTCCTTTACTGTTTTGGAAGATAATACCTAGAAAGTCAATCTATTTTTTTAAAGCTGTAAACTGAGAAATTGGACTCAAGTGTTCAGTCTCTGACACTTCAGAAATACATGCTCAGGGACCACTGGCGAATGTCTTATTTATTTTTCAGCTTGCATATACAACAATTGAGATGAAAGTATCATGCCACAAAGATCTCCAAGCTCAACTACAGTTTCTAGATCTGCCAGAGACAAAGGAAACCTTGTAAAATTTACTGGGTTTAAGTTATTTTAAAATACTTGAAAATACTTTATTCTAAAGGTTCTTCTTCCATAATTTTGGCCTTCTGGCTTCTCATAATTCCTGTAAATTTAAATCAAGGTAGACCAAAACATGTTCTGATTTATTCAGCTCTGTTGAGCTGAATTTACTTCAAGGTAAATTTGACCCCGTATTACTACATGCCAACCAGTTAATTAAAGCTCTATATCCCTAAATTTCTGGAGAAAAGGTAAATTTATCCAGATAATAAAACATATTTTTAACATAGTTTCAGAATCAACCAAATTTTCAAAGCCAGCTACAGAAGCAGAAAATTTTTGCTATAAATATGCTTATAAATCTATATAGGAATGCTTCCCCTCCCTTCGGGAAATGTGTATGTGCTTGTGATAAACACATGTAAAGCTACTTTGCATTCGATAGATCTATTTATGTGATTAAAATTAGGCATTTGTAAATTTGCACAATCAAGTCTACAACATGTGCATGTGTGCGAGTGTGTGCGCATGTGTGCGTACAGGAATAAAGAATGCAGTTTGTTTAGAAGTTCTGTTCTATGCTCACTTTTTTACTTAACATCTGACATCTGGAAAAAAGTGAAGCTAAGTGTCCAAGCAGTTCTGACAGTTGCAATCCATTATCTGCAACCTGAAAAAACCAAATCCACTCTTTTTTACTCAATATGCGAAGCTGATGTGTTGGGTGTTTTCTTTTTGCGGAGACACCTTCTTTATACAGTGTCAACACAACAGCAGAGGCACCAGTTTGCTGCAGGTTGCGTGACTGACAATAATATTCTCTGCAAAATGTGGAAGAGAATAACTGTTGAATCGGAAAATATATGGATGCCTACCGAAATGATTATGTAACGAAACACGAAGTCAAACGGTGGCATGCTTCTATTAATTGTAGATGATAGTAATTAATTTTTACTGCAGTTACGTGTCACTGCTTTCCGAAGAATCCAGAACCCCCTTCCAGGAAAGTGTGAAATTGCATCTGGGTTCTGCAAGCCATGAAAGACTATAAATTTCTTAAAAAAAAGAGAAAAAAAAAAAAAAGAGGGAGGCCTTCCTTGATACTGTACTTTAGAAAGAGGGGAAAAAAACAAAGGGAAAAAGAAAATGATAATTGTTTTCTCTAAGGCTATTATCTAATGCAAAAGCAAACAGTCTGACTGGAAATCAGCTAACAGAAGGGGATTAGAGAGTAGATCTGAGAGTGGCTCGATTTCTAGCACTGCTGTCTCTTCACACAGTGATGAGACACAGGCAGAGCAGCCAGGAGCTCTCCAGATGGCTAGAGAAAGTGTTTGTCTTGGGTTACTGCAGGGCAGTCTGGACTCTTAAAGCCGGGGAGGCATCATTAGGGAGCAAGTTAGATGTCCACCCAGTAAAAGCGAGCGAGCGAAAGAAAGAACAGGCGGGCTGCCCGAGAGGGACCGCGCTCGCCTATTGTTAACATATACTTGACCCCCACTAACCTCCTCACGACACAGATGTCTCGTACCTCTATCACCTCCCACCGCTTTAAGCCCTCCCCCCCTGCACCTGGGTAGCGGGGCCGGGCGCGCTGCCGGCAGAATGCTGCCTGCCTGGCGCGGGGCGCGCTAGCGGGAGCGGCGCGGAGGCTCCGCCGGGGCAGGGCGATGCGCGCACCCCCGCGCTGACAGCGGCCGCTCCCTGCGCTCCGCGGCGAGAGAAGCGCCCGCGCGGGAACCATCTCGACCTGGAGCTCTGCTTGGGTTTTGGTCCTTTCCCGTGGAACCAGTAGTCTCTCTCTCGAGCCGATCCTCCTTTAAAAAAAAAAAAAAAAAAACCAGAGCGAGAGAGGAGGGGGGGAAGAGCAGCTGGAGTTTCTCCTCGGCTCGTTTTGACTTTTGTGGACGTGGATCATCTGGACTGGGAAGGGAAGCCGCGCGGCGCTGCTCTCCCCGCTCCCACCCCCTCGCCCCTCCAGCAGCCTGGGCTGCCGGCTCAACCCCGAGCAGGACGGGAACTTTTATTTGCAGCTCGCAGCCCGTGGCGAATGGTGGGAATCTCCGGTCCTCTGCAGTGTGAGTACGGGGCGCGGGCAGGGCAGGGCGCGCGGGGAGACCGAGCCCTTCTTCCTTCCCTTCTCCTTCCCCGTCGGGCTCTCCCGGGGCTGTAACTAACCCGGCGCGCCGGGCACGGTTAGCGCTGCATGCTGCTCCCGCACCCGCTGCTCCCGCACCCGCACCCCAATATTTCTCAGTTGCCCACGAACCAAACGACCCAGGGATTTGGTTTTTTTTAGAATATAAACCTCTCGAGCACAGATTTTTTTTTTCCCCCCCCCATACCCTAGGTTTTCTCGATTTAAGGCTTTTTCCCCCCTGCCTCCCTTCTCTCTAGGCACAGCCAATGTGAGTCAGAGTGTCTGAAATATTTCTGGTGGGATTTTTGTTCTGTTTCTTTACGATCACGGGATTATATAGCACTGGCAACATCACTTGAGGCGATTTCGCAAGGAATATTTCAGGCGGTGCACATCGTCTTTTCTCTGCAACGTGATGATCTCCTTTGCTAAAACGATGGGGCAACGTTAGGGATTGCATTTCCAAAACTGCAATACAATGAAATCGTGTCATCTCGTCTACCTGAGCTGAAAGGTTTGATTCGATAAATTCGTACCAGACCGTGTGAGATTGGAAGGATGAAAACCATGCTCCCGGCCATTTAGACGAACCTTTGACTTTTGGCGAGTTCCAGTCCTTTTGTTAGTGCCAAAGATCGGGCTAAAATTGGATTTAGGGTAGGGAAGGACTTGCCACCCGAGCAGGGGCACTCGCGGCTCCATTAGAGGGTAATTTATAGAGAAATTCGTGTGGTGATGTACTCCGCTCTCCTAAATTTTAGAGGGAAACTGAAAGCAAGTAATCGGACGCAGCTCTCGAATCACTCTTGCCTCAACCGGGAGCTAAAATGTTTCCCTTCGGTTCATTGAGGAGTTTCGGGGAGGGAGGGAGAAGGTAAGAGGCGCCAAGGCAGCCTCCCCCGCCGCCCACGAGTTGCAGCCCCGGAGCGGCTGGAAGCCGAGCAGACGTCGGTGATCGGCAGCAGGCTCTGCCGGTCACCCCCTCGTCTCTCCGCCTCGCCCTCGGTCGCGGCGCGGGGAGGATCGCGGTGCCACCCCGCTCGGGTACGAGCTGCGATGCGTGGAGCCCGAGATGCAGATCTCCCCTGCAGAACCGCTCAAGTTTTTCATTGCCAGCCGTAGCAGGGCTGGAAGCGCCTCCTTTGCTCTGTCGGTAGGCTCCGAGGTGCGCCTTTGCAGGCAGAGCAGGACGCCGGTGACAGGCATGGCCCTTCGGGGGCTGGGCAAGGAGAGGGGTTTGCCTCTTAAAAGCGGGAGCTGCCCGTGGGAACACAGCGAGTGACAAACGCTTGGCTGTAGGCACAGCCCCGGCTAGCTGGCAGGATGTCTTCTGAGTTTTGGTATGTACGGGTTTGGTTTGGTCCAGCGAATATTCGTGTGCTTAATGTAACGCTGACCCCTTTAACTTTTAACATCGCTTCCCCTAATTAATCTGTTCAGGCCCCAGACTTAAATGGCTGTCCGCAGCTGCTGCAAATTGATTTATCCTCTGATGGTGGTCTGAGTTGCTGACCAAAGCAGGATTTTTTTTTTCTTTTCTTTCCCCTCCCCATTTTCGGTCTACTAATCTGTTTTGACTTACTTCCTACTTACCGTAATGCTTGCATGCTTTTTGAGGGACTTGGAAAATATTTTCTTTTGACATGTAGCTAGAAACAAAACTATTGTATTTGTAAACACAATATGTTAGGGCTAAGGGTGAAAATAATTTATTTTAATTACACCCTTGTAGCCTTACATTTCCTTTTCCATTTCTGCATCCTGACAGATGCAGTGGAAAGTTTAGATAAGGAACTTTGTTAACTGTACTTTGAGGCAAGACGTGAAGGACATTTTTAGACTTGAATTCTATTGTCCTGGTTTTCAGTTCTGCTCTTCTGTTAACGGTTTAGTGAATCTGGATAGCCGAGAGGATTGAAGCTGGTTTCTAATAGTTGTTAAAGCTGATGCTTGACCTTTCCATGGGAAGTCTGAAAACCTCATTCAGTGTATTCTGGGCTGATTTCCTTAGGAAATCCAATATGATCAAGGAATTTCCTCCAGCTCGGCTGAATGTTCAAAAAGTTAGTCTGTTTTGTTTATATGTCCCGGTTTTAGCACTCGGTGTTTCTGTGGCTCCCCATCAATAGAAAAAACACTAGGAAAAAGATGTGACTATGGCTTGTTCCTAAGTATAATCTACAAAAATACATAGTTGGCAAAGGCCTTGTTAGTTGTGAGATGCAGCGCAGACTCGCTGTAAAAGGTTTCTGGTTAGGAAGTTACTCTTTATTTGGCAATTGATAACTTAGCTAAGGTCCATTTTACCATATCTGAACTTTTAATATAATTGCTACTTCTTTCAACTTCTGCGTCATTTTTCTTTGCTGTCATGGGAAGCTCAACCACGCATCAGTGCAAGAAAACCCCAAACCCCGCCATACCCCACCCTTAAACTCATTGGTGTCTCTGGCAAGCTGAAGCCAAGGCGTACAGGAGGTGGCAGGACTTCTTCTGGGGCTCTGGGTTTGCAGGAGGGCGAGCGGCTGGGTTCCCCAGCCCTGAGCATGCTGTAGGAGACAAGAACCATTCTGTTTGTAATGGAATGCAGACAGCAGTGTTAGGTCACTGCTTCCTGGCAACTGCTGCTCAAGTTGTTTTTCTTCAAAGGCTTTGAGCTTTTAAATAGTTTCCAAAATCTTTTTAAGTAAAACATTGCTTTCTACCATTTTTGACCACCTAAACGTTAACTCGTTTCGTGCCTAAATAATGGACCAGCGAAACATCACACGGTGTCTCTCATCTGTATATGCTTAACACTATGTACGGCTGCGCGCACATGGAGTTTTATACTGGAAGTATTGTTTATAGAATAAAGGAGAGAAAAATAGCTCCACCTGGAGTGCTGGTCAGTGGCTAGTCAGTTCGGGACATTCTTCCCTGTCAAATCCTGTTTCTCACTTTCCTGAAATGAACTTCAGACGACAGGCGTTGAATGCGAAGCTCACTTCACCGAGGTACTGTGCAGACTGCAACTCCTCGTTGCCAGACACTTTGGATGAAGCGGGCGTCTGCAGTATTTGCATTGGGGGTGATGGGAGAAAGGGCTTGCAATTGTCATTTTCATCTTTCAAATCCACTTGCCACAGTCTATTACTGTTAAATCTTTAGCTAATTGAATAAGGATGTTAGTACGTTTCTTTCTATTGCAAGAGCTTCAGCTTTTTTACATTGTGGGGGGGGAAAGGAGATCTTGTTCTTTGTTCTGTAGAAACTTTAGCTGTCATGCAGAGATCAAGAAGTCTCATCAGCTGAAATAAAATGTCAGTTTGGTGTTGTGCAGGGGTTATTTCTTATGGCTTGGCTAAAGAAATGTGAAAATAAATTAATTTAAATCTGAATAGATTAAAAACCTTCGATCCACATAGGTAGTAGCAGCCTGCTCTTTTTCATATAGCCTTTTATAGTAACCTGTATTTATAAAAGTTTAAACTCGCGCTGAATTTAGCATAAGTACTGCAAGTGTAAATTCTTAAAACATTGGCTTGCAGATTTCCTTTTCTTCACTTTCACAAGGAAGATCTAAAAGAGATAGTTTAAAACCTGAATTTTCAATGTAAAGGGCCTTGGTTTTCCATATGGATTTTTTTAAAAGAACTGCTTAAGAATTGCCATTATCCTGTTCTTATTTACTATAAACTTGATTAGTTTAATATATAGTAGCATAAATACATCAGGAAGTAGTATACTGTGTGGTTTTGTGGATAAAGAGGAATGATCAGCAGATGTAAAATCAAAGCCAAAATATCCGGCCCTTTAAAAGGCTTTTTGTTTCCTCCCCAAAATATTTTCATCTGAAAGACACTGACTTCCATCTTCATTTTTTTTTCTGCCATAGATATGAAAGTTTCTAAAGAACGCTGAGAGAACAGTGGACATTTTATTAAAGTAAACATTAGTTCAGTATAATGGAGGTAATTGTAAGTGATAAGAGCAGAGCGGGTTATCTGTGTGTTGTTTAAACAGAAGGAGCTATTTTGCACCATTTCCAGTAGCCATCTGTAGAGGAGAAGGGTTTGCACCTGTCTGTCCACACTAATTATAGATTAGGTCCAAAGAAATGAAATTCGAGTAGGCTTTCTCTTAATGAAATCCATAGTGATTTTATTGTAAATGTGTTTTGTGTACAGACGGTGATGGTTGGGCTGTGAGTAAAATAAACTGCTCTATGGCTGTCATGTACTTGTAGTTGTAAAGCAGGATACTGCTGCATTAACAAAGGTGCTGAATAAAAACACAGTGCTCCGTTCAAGTCCTAGGCTTCAGTGGTGGCTTTAGCTAGGTGTTTTAGTCAAAAATGTTCACTGAAAGAACAGTCTTTCAGGGGTATGTTTCAGGGTAGACTTCTCCATTACCATCACTTTCATGTCAATGTGTACTGGCTTATAGGTGGTCCTTTGGCTGAAATATGAGGTAGAAATGGTTTCATGTTAAGTATGTGCACACATACGTACAGAGTGTGTTAGAAATATTTTCTTCTGGTTTAACACTACATTACTAAAATAAAGTGGAAAGAGTGAGAAATGCATTCTGCAGTAAAAGGTCACATGAATTTCTACCACATCTGTTTATAGTAATTATGAATATAATTAACATAAAAATTACAAGTGAAGTAATGATAAGCTGAACCATGAGATATTATGCCATAATGGTCATATGTTGGAATTCTCACATTATAGCACACTAGAATTCACATATTCAATGCAAGGAAGAAAATGTTAGATTTTTATCTGTTTTAATGCTTCAAAATTTATCTGCCTGGGGCAGATGGACTTTACGCTTTGTAGGAAGGTAACCCATTATTAAGAGAGAGTCAGCTGAAATTAAGATTTCTAGCCTGCAGCTTAGACTTTGAGACAGCTGTGCTTGTGGAACACCACTTCTGTTACACATTTGTACTCCAATGTATTTATTTTATTAACACACATTGCTTTATTTTTAAATGTGAGTGTTTTTGTAACAAACTGTTTACATTAGGAAGGATTCTGGATTAGTTTTTCTTCAGAAAATTGTGATTTGAGTAGTAGAACTGCCTGTCAGAATGGCCAACATAGATGTGACACACATTGTAGCTCTGGAAGATGAGAATCTGATGGATCTCGAACTAGTTCATGGCATGATATGTGTGTGTGTATATATATATTTCTTTCAAAGAAAAAAATCTATAACAAAAATCCCTAAGAAGAGCAATCTCTCATTTGTACATACTCTGTACAAAGCTCTGTGGTACCTTGCAGGCTGAATTAATTAAAGTAACTTTTCTTTAGAAATGCATAGTAACTACTATTAAGTTTAGGGGCTAAGGTTTCAAATGAGTTGACTAACTTTTGTAATATGACCTGTCTGACTACCTCTAAATATGGTTGTCACACAACTGACAACTGGAGGAAGTTGAGGGAGAAGTGGTTCTTCTTCAGGGTAAAAATACCAGCTGAGGAATGCGTAGTGAATTCGACTTGTGAAAATCAGTTTGCCTTTAATGAAAAATCAAAAGTCCTGGTTTTGTGATAGGAAAACTTGCCAAATTGCTGTCTTTCTAAGGCTAAACATATAGAGTGGTTTATGAAAAATTATTGAAATAAATACTTCGTGCTATGTCTCGGTGATACCAAGAGGTTTTCACATTATTGGATTAGTGGAGGATTTGTGACAGACCCCTTTTTATCTGACATTCATTGCAGTGACACGATTTTCACACACACGCCCTTCCCCCATCCAGGTTCTGGTTTTCACTTTGTATTATGTGTCAAATTTCCTTTATTTCTTTTCTTGTGGAAAAAACTGCGATCTTGGCTGATTGATTTTGGAGAGAGTTCTGTACTGAACAATGCCCGTCTCACTCCAGCATGCAGTCATTGTCCTCATCCCAGCCTTTACGGTCCTCCTCTGAAGGCTTGCAAAGGAGACACGTTTCTCTTACAAATAAGTGTTCATTCCTAGGCAGAAACATCACTAAAACTTTAAAACCCAAGGGCGCAGAGTTTCCTTGCCAGCCTGGTGCCATTGTGCTGTGCAGGCTGGGCTGCTTTGCTGCCTCCCCTTCTTGAGAACTCGGTCCTGTTTGATGAATCCCATCAAAATAAACGCTGTTTTCTCCAAACTTGAACTGTTAAGTGTAGGGACCTCCTCAGGCTCATCATTCATCCTCTGATGAGTGGTGCCAGGGCTCAGCAGCGCTTTGTGTTCAGGCTCTTGTGCTCTGGTAGAGCCAAGCGGGACAGGCTGGGTCAGGGCATGGCCAAACCAGGAGCGGCTACGCAGGATGGAGATGAGGTCTGCGAAGCGGGAGCCGGGATGAAGGCGGTCGCAGGGTGGAAACGGAGGCGCCCTGGTGGGGGACCCCTCGGGGGTCAGCGCTGCGGGGTCCTTGTCCCGGAGAGGCTTCGGGGCGGCTCCCAGCGGCGGGGGCGGTGCCTCCGGGGATCCCGGGAGTCGCCAGGGGCGTTTCGGGCGCAAAAAGGGCGGGGGAGAATAGGAGATGTCGCCTCTTCTCTCCCTTCCCAACCCCCGTGGCAGGGGATGCGCCTCTTGTCGTGCGTGGGGCGGGGGGCAAAGCATGAGATGGGGACCCCGCTTTGATGGCAGCGGCTGCTCCGCGTGTTGGGTGGGAGGGGAGGAGGGCTCGAGGGTCCCCAGAGCGCCCCTCGGCGCCGGGGCTCGGGGCTTCCAGCGACGGAGAACCACAGGGCACTGCAGAAAGTCTTTTTTCTTCTGTGCTGTTTGATGTTGTATTCTGGACCGGGACTGGATGATCTTTAAGGTCCCTTCCAACTCCAACCGTTCTATGGTTCTTCCCTCCTGGCCAGATGAAGGTGACTCTGCGCAAATGCCGCCATAGCGAACGGCTTTATCATTTCTTAAAGCAGCGTTAAACAATTAACTTTAAAATATATTTAAAAGTTTGATATATTTATGTTTCCGTTTCGCTTTGTCAAGTGTTTGCACAGATAGATACATAGATATGATCCAGTAACTAAAAGCCTAATTAAAATTTGTTTAAAGCCAGAGGGGCATGTATTCTTGTTGACAGCAGCGGATCGATAGGGTAAGACAATAGAGCCCCATTATTTTCCTTCCATTGACTGAGCATATTGACATTTCAGGTTTGCGATTGCCTCAGTGAGCATGATGAAACACTGAAATTCACGAACCAACTGTCTGGAGTGGCACATTTATTACTGTATGTCATCTCTGCCTTCAGGTTACCTTATCACTGAAGCAGAATGGTAATGGATGGCAGCAGAGCACTTCAGAGGGGTTAGGGCTCTAGCGGTTAAGAAGCTGACACGTAGCAGGTTTTGGGAGTATCTTTAATTACACCTAGAATTATGAGCAAGGGATGATGGTCCCTTTTACCTGAAGCTGCGCTTCCGAGTTTACAGGCTCAGAAGCAGACAGGATAACAAGGTACTCATGTTTCATATTTATTTAGATGCCTTGATACCGTAAGCTCCTTCAGGAGCACCGTGGACTTCTGATTGTACTGTTTTCATGTTGACTGTGTTCACCAGCGGCAGCATTTCAACCTGGTCTTGATGCTCAAGTTCCAGTGCTCAAGTTCCAGAGCACCTGTTAGACCATCATCTCCCAGTGTGAAGACTGCAAAGGAAAACCAAGAACAACTTTAAAATAGATAAATGCACTTTGCACTTCTGTCCCTCAGCACGCTTTGTCAACAATTCTCAGGGAATCCAACGCAATGAGAAATATTGCAGAATTATATTTTTTTCCTTAGTATAAGCATTGTAAAAAGAAATGTCTGTGCAATATGTGCATGTGTATGCATAATTGTATATATTAATTTATATGATAGCTTATAAATGCGTATAGAAAGAAGACTCATTGGCTGCAGAACATACAGTGTGTCTTATAATATTTCAAAGGCTTTCAGATGTTCTTTAAAGTCTAGCTGACTGTAGAATGAAACCCATCAGGGTAAGGCAGAGATAGGGATAGAAATTAATTTAAAGCAGACAAAGAGCTAATATGAAAGAGCCACTAGTGATTTAACTCATTTTTAAAAGTAAGGGTAATGAAAATATAAAATGTATTCTGAGTGTGCCATCTACTCAGCAATTGTTGCCATCAAGTGGACTGCTGATGCCCTTTAAGATGGTAAAAAGAAAACTAGTCCTTTATACCATTTTCATGAAAATGTTAGGTTTCTGTTTGATCAGCAGGTGCTGTTGAGATGAAAGCCATGTGTAAATTTTCAGAAGGCCAAAAGTGTCAATTCAGAAAAGGAAAGTGATAAGAGAAAATGCAATCAGTTTTCCTGTTTTCAATTTGTGCAGGATTTGAAGAGCTGTTTTGTTAAACTGCTACATCTGCTCCAATATGAATATTGAACTACTTCTACTAAAAATAACACCCTATAATTTGGAAGCCATTGCAATCTTTTGTTAATGCAAGTGGGTTATTTAAAAAAAAAATCTATTCTGAAAAATCTCCTGCCTAATGTGCATTTTTGTTTATCGGCACTTTTATCTTCGGCAGATAAAATGGCATTATGCAATTAGTGCCATATCTATTTGGACTGTAAAAATGGCACTGGATTGCTGGATGTCACTATATTGGATTTAAGTCATACATTTAAAATAATTTTATTAATAAACTATGATTGTATCTTAAAATGACAAGTGATTGCCCCCCCCCCCCCCCCCCCCCCCGCAACAATATAGCTTTACCTACTACTGAGAATCTTGTGCAAAGTAAAGGATGTGCAGAGGATGACAGAACGTTTTTGGGCTTGTTTCTTTCGTGCTATGCTTGCAAATCTTAAGTTTAGGCTTATCAAGGACGTTTTAGTTAATGGGGCTTTTGACTAACTTTTTCCATGATCAAATGAAATTATTAAATCAGTCTTGAATACGTATATACAGAAATATTTGCTGCTGTGGAGCTGCTAACCCAAGTGAGTTTGGTAAACCTGGAAAGTACAGCGTTGGTAGAGCATAAATTTTCCATCAGAGGCATTTCCAGAGAAAATAACATTATTGCTTTTTAATAATTAAAAAAAGTGAAAAATATGTTTGTTAATTTTATCAATAAGAATCTAAATGAAGAAGTGATAATTTGTTGTTATATCTGTTGAGCCCTGTGTACACAACGTGAGTAAGCATGCAGAATAAAATTAAAAGCTTTTACTTTATTTCAACATAGAGAATTGACTGGTTTTAATATTAGAATGGGGTTTAGCTGTTGGATTCTAATCTACTAGTCAGGAACTCGTTTTTTTTGGCAGGTGTCTGCATGGGAAAGGGCCTTGCTGATGCTTCTGTTTTGGTTCTACAATTGGATTTGTAAGCTTTTGACTTTGGGGAATTTTCCTCAAAGTGATCTACAGAACAGAAGTAATTAAAATTGAATAAACAAATTTAAATATAGAATGTGATTTTGTGCAAGATCAGTGCTTGTGGTAGGTTGTCTAGAAGTCTGTGGCATGTCTACTTTATAGTTTGTATTCCCAAACATGACTGTGTGCACACATGTGCATAAATTTATGTTGAATGACAGAGGGATGATTATTTATACAGATTTTATCCAAAACTCTGTGTGCTCCTGAAACATAACAAAAAGCTTCCCTCCCCAGAAGAGTGTTTACATCCCGTGACAGTCACTAGCTTCAAATCTTCCAAACATGAAAGTTGTTTCCTTTCCTCCAAACCTTCTTTTTCCCAACAAAGCTAACCCTGTTAAACCTCACCTTCTGTGGGACGTATACATAGTTATAGACATATGTACAAGAAGTAAATATTACAAAAAACGTGGCCGATCGGGGCAAAATGTCTGTAGCCTTAAATAGCTTGTGATATCTGCCAACAGCAGAAGCCGTGCTGAGGAGGCCCTATCTCGGCTGCTCTGGGGATGCGAGAGCCTTGAGGAGCCTCGCGTTAAGTGCTCAGCGCCTACGTGGAGCTTTGTGCTTGCAAATATGACCAAGCAAATGCTCTGTCATAGCGTGTTAGTGGAGATGGTGTCTGCCTGAGAGTTTTTAGATCAAGAGGCTTCTTGCTTTGGTCATGGGGTATTTTGGTACTTATCACAGGGGCTGAGGTAAAGTCCAACCCCAAAAGAAAGATTATAGTTGGATGTAGACTATCCAGATTTTCTTATCTAAAATTTGTGAACACATTGATGGGAGTGCTCTGTTTTTATTACTCTTTCCAAAAAATGCTGCATGCAGTTTTGCTGTTCCTATTGAATAGTTGCCATATTTAACTCCAGTGGTTGTGAATGGAAATGTGAATATAGAAAGAAATCCTTTCATGCTCCCTTTCATTTTCTGTAACACATTTTGGGATGCTTAGAGAGGAAGGGCATCCTAGATACTCAAAAGTTCATTCTGAATACACACAAAGAATGTAAAAACTCCAGTGGCTTGATTTTGTTTATATGCAGTTTTTGGGCATGTGTGATATGGTAACTTATTTAAGTGATGCCTTCTTTTTATTCAGTACCATGTATTGAATTTGGCCATCATGAAAGCACAGTTGTGTTGTACAGAACTGTGCAGCAACAGTATTCCTGCGTGATCCCGTATTGCAACATGCTGACACGAGATTTCATGGGATAGTTCATGACTTCTTTAGTCATTTCAAGAAGGCATATGATTCATTGCCACTTTTCTGTCCATGAAGACAGGTAGACTATGGCACTTACAGTAAAGTAAATAACTAAAGTTCATGGAGGATAATAGATGCTTTTAGTAATTAGGATGCTGCCTGGGAAGACGAAAGACTCCACCTAGTGGAGTGGAATTAATCTGCACACAGTGGCACGCAATGGCATTTAATAAAGTATGTGTAGTTTATGAAAAGCTAGGTTGATGCAGTGAGTAAAACCCAGGAATTTTGACAAGCATCTGGGGAGATGGTTGCTTGACCATTACAAGACCATGCTTATTTTTGTAGCTCTAGGAGGCTTATGTATGTCTGCCTTCTTGGATGTTAATATACAGCTTGTGTAAGGGGTTGATTTTGTTTGGAGAACTTCTGACTAATTTTTTTTGATTTCTGATGGTGGCCACACAGGTGACCCTTTCGGTTCTGGCACGGGTGGTGTCATTTTAAATAGCTTGAGTTATTTAATCCAATCCAGCTCCCAAAATGTCTCCATATTTTTTCATTATGATTTATTTTTCAGAATATATTTTCTGGTTTTGGTTTTATTTGCTGGTGTAATGGCAGTATCAGGATGCTGGTTCTTCATGCTATGATGACAGGTTGGGTGGCACATTGAGTAAATCTGTGTGCCTTCTGGTAGTCTCAAGGCTTGACAATCTCTGTTATGAAGCATTAAATTATATAGGGTTTTGTACCTGTGTTTTGCTTCCCCGTTGGTTTGATCGTGTTTTGTTACAAGGTGTGACCTGAGCAGCGAATGTACTGTCCTGAAGTCCTCTGGAAAAATTCACCCCAGCTTTGGATCATATGCATTCGAGAAGCGAACTTCCCTAGAACAGCTCAGGCTTTGACAAGTGAGAGAGGGTAAGGCTATTGCCAGAAAATGAGACAATTAGAATGCAACAAAGGAGACAGAATGATACTGCTGCAAAAGATTTTTGGGAAATGTGCTCCGAAGGAGTGCTTTCAATGACATCCAGGTGGGAGTTGTTGCCAGAGCCATTAAAGAGTAGTGATGCCAGAGAAAACTGCCAGCAGCTTTAGGGATAATGGCACCTGCAAGTGTGCTATCAATGGATGGTAGTGCCAGGATGATTTTTTATCTTGTTTTAATAGTGGCATTGCTGAAAGTATTTAAAGGTAATGTTATAGAAAGGGTTTTAGTGAGTGAAGTCACCGAGTTCTAGGAACCATTAAGCTGTTTCATGGCTATTTATTATTATTAAAGCTTGTTGGCAAACCACTTAATGCTGGAAAAGCATGCTGCAACCTGTATTAAAGCATTCTGCAGATGAGCAAGGAAACCACCATATTGAACTGAATAGGTTAGCTTTGTTTCTGAATGTAATGTGTGTTTTATGTGTGCCGTGATAAATTAGTGCAGCTCCATGGGTCAGCAGAGCTTGTAAATGTTGAATTAAAGTACTGGAGTTCAGATCTTCCACACTATTCACGTGCTCCATTCTATTGAAGATGGTATTTCTTTTGTCTGAACACCAGACTGAGGATCTGGACCTTAAAGCTTTCTGAGCTTACAACTGTGATCTTAACAATACTTTGCTGGAATGATTCTAAGGTTTACATCCAGATACGGTCCTATTTACATTATCTAATGTAAGGTTAAGTGGGCTAGCTCAGGTCTTAATGTAAAGTAAGTCATTCTCTTTGAACTGTGAATGATAGACATACTTGATGAAGAATGCCATATAAGGGAGAGAAAAGTCTATTCCTTCTCTAATAATATTCTCACAGGTTGCTGTTGAGTCCGTGGGACCAGGATTCTCAACTTCTGTATCCCAAGGGCTGTGTTCAGCTGTTTAAGTCAGCTACCTTCTCCAAAATTTTCCAGAGAAGTGTACAGCTAAGGTAGATTTAGAGAATGAATCAATGTATAATTTCCTTTTGAGATTTATTAGTCCCATCCCTTTCCCAAGAAATTTGTGGAAGGTTTTGATGTTAATTTTCTTTCTTTCTTTTTTTTTTTTTAAATAAAGTCCAGGCCTTCATTTCTTGTCTTATAGAGCTATTATTTGCCACTATTGTTTTTATTATCCTGTAGCTTCTTTGGGAAGAGAAGGATGGGCAGAACCTCTGACATTGCCAGAAGAAGTCATCAGTGGTGTCTGGTCCCCAGGAGGTCACAGGAAACAGGTGTCTGTGTTAATTTTCCTCACTCCCAACTCTTGTCCTTCCTGGAGGCAATGTAGAAGTGGTCAGGAAGTGTCAGGCCTAGTGTGTCCGCCCACATTCACTGCTTCATGTGTTCATAGTAATTTGAGGTATGTGTCAGACAATGGAAGCTGCGGAGGAATCCTTACTGTCCTTCCTAAGCTGTGTATTTACATTCTGGAGGGGCTGAGTGCCATTGCTGCAGAGTGTGTTTGGGATTGTGGCTGGAATCCAGCAGAATTACAGATAATTTTATTAAAAAAAAAAAAAAGAAGATAAAAGGTATCTCCCTAACATGTACGGTCTTCCTTCTTTAAGGCTATTGACAGAAGTCCTAGGCAAAAAAAACTACAAAAACTCATGAGGTGCATGAAATATTTCTGGAAACTATAGCGAGTGGAGGATAAGGAGTGCAAATGCATCTTCTGCTTAGGCCAGTTGGGTTCTATCTGTCGCGGCAGCACCACCCATCAGTAGTCTTTGATCTCTCAGTGGCAGGCAGTGCTGGGCTTTGGAATATCAGTTCAGATCTTGCTACTTCGAATGAGCTGCTTCTTAACTCTGTGGGTTTTTTTTAACAGTGAAGGCACTCAGTGTTGCTGAGTATCTCTCTGCAAGTATTGCACTCGATGCTGTAAGCCAGGTTTTCAGCTACCAGTAAAGTTTTTTTAAGAGCCTTTTGGAAAGTATTGACTCATGTTGCAAGTGATGCGAGTTGAGTAATGAATATCATACTAGTTATTTATCTGCCATATGTTTTTTGGGTGAAAACTCAGAGCTTCTACTCAGGTGTACTCTTGGTTTTACTGAGACTCCTTGCCTAAATAAGGTGGGCTGCAGGATTATGTGTCTGGTGAATCATGCTGGTTTCTGAATCACGCTTACAAAATATCAGCCTGAAATCTTAACAAATAATGAGCACATTCTGCTTGAACTCTTTAAAGAATAGTATTTTAAAGCAGAATATTTTGTAAAATGCTGATTTAAAAATGGCTTTGCAGTTTACTTCTATCAAATCCTTTGTACCAGAAAAAAAACACTTTCTTCTGAAAGGAAAAGTATTCTCAGTATGAAAAGTATTGTCAGGATTCTACAAGAATATCAGATTTTTATCCAGCTATTTGCTTTTTACGCTCACTTCAGTGCAAGGAGATCAGCTGACAGCAGCAGCAATGAAATCATGTTTGCAGCTGGGCAATTACAGTAGACCCTAAGATCTGCAACTGTCACCCATGAACGCAGATGCCTTCAAAGTTATGTTTTTCTTCCATGTGGAAGTCATTGGCATGGAACAGATGCCTTCATTTTGGAGAAACCAACCTCTGGATATAATTGGTTCTCTCTTCTCTTGTGCTCTAGGGACAGTCTCTCGCAGATGAAATTAGATGAGAGGGAAAAAAAAAGACACAGGCACACACGTTCACACATGACACGAAACAGTTTTCAGTATCTCTCTATGTTTTGTCACGTGGAACTGTTTTACAGCTGGAGGATTGCACTCCATTTTTAGCACTCTACACATGATTGTGATGCTATATGAAAAACATGCAAATTAAAATAGATATCTGGCCAAAGTTTATTACTAATCTAGGCATGCTTCTTTAGAAATAAGACAAGCATATCCAGCCCGTGTTATTTTAGCGTTAAGTGTTGACTTCTGTACTATCACTGCTGCGGTATCAGACATTTAAAGTTAAATGGCAGAAGAGACAAGATGGTTAAAAAAAATTCTCTTGCAGTGGTGGAATCAAAGCGGTTTCATCAGATGGTTGCTAGTAGTTAACACAGGAGGGAAAAAGCAAGTAGTTGACTTCAAATTTCACCTAGCATACAGACATGCAATTAAGAAATCACATTTACAGGAACTTCAGCAAAATTAGTCTGATGAACACCTGTGATGAGCTGTTGCTGGGAGTCCTGTGGTACGGTACAACACTCTGTCCTCTTACTGCAGATAACTGAAATGGGGTGATGGTAATGGGACTTACAGGTTCTAAGACAGAGGGAGAACCTGCCAACTCTGCCCATCAAAAGGCGTTTGTTGTTCCCTCTCCTCTGGTGTAACAGCTACCAAATCATCGCCGTTTGTTATTCAGTATTATTAAAATAAATGAATACCACTTTTGGGTTACCTTAAAAAGCTTATTTGTGAACTCTGGCAGCTATCCAGGGCTGTGTAAAGAGCTGTGATATCCTTGGGTAAAGTGGGTACCTCCATGAGGAGAGTGCTGCAAGGATCAGGAGGTAAGCTACCACTGCTGGTGCTGAAGAGCCTGGAAATCTGTCATCTCTGGATGCTTTTCCTTTCTTAAAATTTATTTCCCAGCATAATTTTTTTTTTTTTATATATATATATTGCAGTTTAACGTAACAGTTCAGTTCCATCATGGAGTGTAAAATTTATTTAAGCAAATGTAACTCTTAAATGAAGTAGCTGATGATCTGTAGGAGTGGTGGCTGAGTCTTTTTAATGGCGTAGGTAGATCCTGCTGGTAGTGTATCAGAAACCTGAATTCTGAACCTGGTTTTCAGATTTTAATGACAATTTCCATATTTTGTGTGAGGAATTTACTGCTACTGTAATATTTCCATCTCTTAGAAGGTGAGCAGAAATGTTGCCAGCAATGAAAACTGGCTGGAGTTATCTTGGTCCTTCCTTGGTCTGTATAGTTTGTAAAAGGCAGTTGGCCTTTTAGATGTTTGATGTAGCTGTGGAGCTGTGGTGTGCTGCAGTCCTTTGTCGCTGAGACCCAGGAGTGTTGTGGCTGGAAGGCATTTGCTAGCCCTTCCAGCAGTTAGGAGGAAGCCCAAATTAGACTTAGTTTTAGACCAATAACTCTTCAAGTTTTTTTATAAAGGAGTAGGGAGATTCTTTGGTGTAGGACTCCAGCCCTGATTCACAAAACTTTAGTGCAACAATGTGCTGCTCTTAGCGTCGTATTTCTGAAGAACCACATATTAAGGGAAGAATTTAACCAGAGGAGTGCTTAGGTGGTGAAGGGCTTTCTGGCAGTAACTAGGAAGGTTCGTTTCGTCGTAGGTAATGGTTCATTTCTCTTGAGGCTGATCCTGATATTTGTAGTCTTTACATCCTATTAATTCCTTGAAAGATAAGCTGATACAAGAATGATTTGCCAGGGCCAATGTCTCTTCTAAAAATTTTGGCTTGGGTTATATCCTCCTTCTCTCCACATACAAGATAAAAGCACTGTGAATATGAGGTTAACTGAATTCAAATAGAAGACTCTCGATTTATTGCATTCCTTAGAAAATAAATACATTTCTCATATGGTTGAGATTGATCAAAAAAGTATTCTGTATGCCAGTGATTACATTCCCATCTGTGATTAAGGTTTTCTGTCTGCATCTGGTTTTCACATTATATTTCTGTAACAAGAATCCTTTATATGGCAGAGTTCACTCTCTGTATTTTCTATTAGCTGCAGCTTGAACTACTGCACGGATCGCAGATTTACACATGTGGTTTTCATTACTTCATACCATTGAGAAAAAGTAATATTTGTTTGGGAAAGTATGTTTTTCAAAATTTCCATGGTAATACAACATGTTGATCCTTTTTATAACACTCTTGTAAGACTACAAATTGTTCAAGGCATTCTAGTTTCAGTGAAGTTCAGACTTTAGACAATTTTGCATGTACATTCAAACAACAGCAGTAGTTTACAATTCAGGAGGCAAAAATAAATTTAAAAAAGGACATTAGTGTAGAATGGGTATAGGAGAATGCATCCATCACTTTGGAAAATGTGGTATATAGAGAAAGTGATTGTGGGGCTGAAACAAAGCAACAGTAGTAAGTTAAATCATGTCTTCATTATAAAGCGGACAACGTAAAGCGGATGGGTACTTTTTTGAGTAAGAACTTTTATTTTTTTTTACAGTATACAGTTATGTATACCAGCCATGTCTTACCAGCCATAAAGAAGTAGTATGCTATTCAGCAGACACAAATACTGAATTGTTATATAATTTAATGTATTTGATCATAATAATTTCTAGTGGCCAAATTAGTAAAGGTTAGCCAAACATGTATACATCTTTACAGATGGCTGCTGTGTGTAATTCTGTATCCAAAATATAATGTTAATGTGATGTTCCACTGTAAAGTCCGTATCCAAAATATGATGTTAATGTGATGTTCCACTGTAAAGTCTGTATTTCAACCAGATTGTGCTATCGTCGCTCGGTAGAAAACTTAATGTTTAAATGATCTCAGTGAAATTATTAGGGCCACTTAGTCTGTTCAGTTTTTTAGGACATGAGTTTATGGCCGTAAAAATCAGAACAAACAGTAACAAAAATTTAGGGGATTTTGTATGTCAAGTGTTATGCAAAAGTCTGGACATTTGCAAAATATGTAGTTCGTGATAAGGCACAACCGAAACATAAAATTATTACCTATATAAGAACATGGTGACAACTGGAGATTTTAATACAAAATAAAAATAATCTTAGAAAAACAATTATTGCACCGAAGTTGAGGACTCCCAACCACATTGTGGAGATTATTTTCCAAATGCCAAAGGCAGTTGTGTCATATTGAAAGCTTCACAGTTGCCAAATCCTGTGTGGAGTCCTGCAGTCCTTACACAGTCTCTTGCTCTCATTGAAATCAATAGGAGTTTGGCTTGTGCTGGGGCTGCGGGGAACTCTTTTGTTCTGTAACCTTAGCTTTAACTTGGGAAGGTTTGTTTTGATTTGAGAAGGGTGCTTGTTTGTGGGAAAGCTTGCAATTTCTAGTACAAACACAAATGGTATCTTCTGCAAATGTCCTTGGGCGCTGTGTTTTTTTGCGGTAAGATCTTGTCCAGGAAAGAGTTTGGGCTGGGTTCTCGGTGAGATGCATGCAGCTGCAACCAGGTCCTTTTGCATGCTTAACTTTGTCCCCAAATACCTGAATAGTGAATGCAGACTGAAGCATGAATGTAACTGTGTGTGCCTGGCTCTGAAAATCTTTCTGCCTTGATGTAATTATGAACCCCTGAAAAGCATATATTAATGTATTGGAAAAACTGACAGTACTCTACTACAGACTCGTACTAATGACAAAGAATTTGTGTAACTCAAACAGTTTTTGTAGGTGTTGGAGTGGGAGGGAAATTGCCTTTTCAAAAGTGGGAGGATGGTTTGTAAATATATGAATAGCTTTTTGATCTCCTTTTATTTATGTTTGCTGTTATGACTTAGAAATCCAAATTAGTATAGAGATTTGCAATTGCTGGATCTCTGTTTTTAGTAACTGTGTTTGTTTAATAAATTATTCTCTAGAGCTTCTGTTGAACCAGGTAAAGTACGTAATACTTTATATTATATGAATGTATTTAAACCCAAGCATTTTTACACAATTAGGTAATAGGTGTTTTCATAGTAGAGTCCACCCTTACTTTGTTGCCTTCTAAATGGCAACTATTTTAAATGAGCAACTTATGAAACAAGCAGTTGTTGAACAATTAATACAGTTTTAAACTGCTGCCTTGTATTAACTAAGAAAATGCAAGTAATTGCTTTAGAATGATACTGATTTTGTCTTCCCTTTTTATTTAAAAGATTTCTGTTATCATGCAAATAAAGGGGTGTGGTGCTTCAGACTGGCTGTGATATGTGCTTTTTTTTTTTCTTTTTCATTTGTTGTTGTCAATAGAAAAGATTGATCTCTGGGCTGGTGAACATAATATCTGTCCCAGTCAGAAAAGGAAAGAGGAAATTAGCAGAGCGATTGGTGGAGAATGATATCTGTCAAAAGAAACACTTGGAGAGCACTGAGTTTAGTGATAGGTGACTGCCGGAAAAAAGGGAACTTTGAATTTTGTCAAGGTAAGGAACAGAAAAATATTTCATTTTGTAATGTGCATATCTTTTAGACGTTATTTTAATGACTGTACCTTGCCTTGTAAACTGTAACTAAAAAAGAAATCTTTCCCTTTAGCCTCCACAGAATCTGCCTAAATCAATGAAGGTGGTGTCTTCATTTTAGTACTACTGAGAGAGTACAGGAATAACAATAAAATCCTTCAGTGATGACTTTTCTAAAATCTTCATTAGCTTCAAAATACATATATGTGCAATTTTAAGCTGGATTTTTTGTGTATATGATTTTGATGACATAAGTGCTTTTTATCTGGCATGTAAATATTATTTGACTGGTCTGTAAACAGTTCAGTTTCCTGAACTGTGAATTGGAATGATATTTGCAACAATGTTAAGGCAGAATTGAATTCACATTGGCAAAATAGTTGAGTTTGTGATTTAGTGGAAGCCTCTGGTAAACTCATTGCATTGGGAATCTGTGATAAATTTGATTGAGATAATATTGAGAATGGATATTTGTACTTCTTGTGTGCAAAGATTTTTACCATACTGGAAAAGTAAATCTGCTATGGCAGAACAAAATTTCTTGATAACCTGTGACCATCATTCCTGCAGTTACTGTAATTACACTTTTTTTCCTAAAATGGCATATCTAGATGGCAAGAGACTACTGAACTGTTTTTAAGTGCTTTCCAACAGTCTGATACTTTTGTTGGACTATATGACCTAACTTTGATAGAACATGATTACCGAAAGAAAATGAGCAGTGTCTGAGAACTCTAGGCTATGCTCTGGTTAGTTTTAAAGGCAATGAAGCCTTGATCGTATCATTCCTCTCCCCACGTGAGGCACTGTGACCCATACTGCTGTGTCTGTGGATGTGGAAAGGTGATGGAACACAGTGGAGACAGCCATCGCTTTGTGTCCAGGGGCTGAAACTGGGGTTTTGTGCACCAGTGTGAACATACTTTTAAAAATTCATTCGTATTAGACATGAATTTTCATTATAATTCGAGTTCTTAGCTCAGTTTAAAACAAATAAATTCTTTCCTGTGACCTTCCTGTTCACAGACAGCATTGGAAAAGAATGAATAATATTAGCAGGGATTGTTCTTGCATTTTTGTTTTCATAGCTTAACAGTGTATAGCTTCTGACTAATACTTCTCTTGCCTATCTACTGTCTATTTTTCAAAGTGCAGGTGTACCTCATACAGGTGGTGGTTGTTTAGTTTCTTTTGCCATATGGGTCTTCAGAAACGATTTTAAAAAATAAATGTAAAAGTAAAGATTTCGTACCTGAAGGATGAGAAGGTTATTGTGCTTTATTGCTGTCAGAGCACATACAAGATAGTGAAAATTATCCTACTATGTAGGATAAAATAATGTTTTCTAATACTGTTCATTTTTATAGAAAGAGGTAAATAATATGTCTAAAATTCACTTCCATCTTTATGAAGTCCAAATGATCTGGTTGTACTACTGAAATATTCATAATGGGAGAGAACAGCACGTTATCTATCTTGATAACCGTCAGGCAAGTCTGGCTGCCTGTGTCACCTGGGTGCGGGCTGATCTTTACCATTGGGAAGCTGCTGTATACTAAATGAGTACCTTTCTTGTGTAGTCCTGTCTGTGTAGGCTTATACCAAAATAAAACGCATCCCCTCTATAACGCGACTTACAGACTTAACAATATTGTGTGTTTTTCACCTTGGTGGTGAAGATAATCCAAAACTGCTTTGGAGTTCTTCATAAAAGTGATCAGTGGTGGTTAGCAATTGTTAGATCTTTGAGTGTTCCAACTTTGTCAATTACTTGAAATGAGGTGGCTGGGTGAGGTACCTACGTGTGGAAGTACGTGCTGTCGCACATTCAAAATTTTTTGTCTTAAATGGCGAAGAAGCTCCATGTTGAAAATTGAATCAGTGATTAGAGGTGAGGCCAACACTCTTATATCTTCTTAATGTAGACTTTGCTATGCACAGGAAGATTTGACTTACTATTTGAAATCAAAATAGAATGAAAAGCAAAATAAAAGATGTTTGAGTCTATCACTTCCTTGAGGCAGTGGCCTCACATAGCATTAGACTACCTGGCTATACTGTTGTGATCCCTTTTGTGTGTCCTTATCCATCTTTTGCTGTTGCAAAGCCTTCTCTTCGTAGTTTCCTTTTTTGTCATCAAAACAATTTTTTGATACCTATATATCTGTCTATCTATCATTCTTAAAGAGCACAACTGAAATAATACACACCCCCCCTCCCCTTCTAACATATAACAGATGCAAGAAGGGACGAGTGTATTATAGACAGTGAAGTGTCATTACATAGCTCACAATCAGATTTTCATCTGTTCATGTGGTGCACACCTGTGGCTTGCTGGCATTGCTCTTGATTAGAGTGTGAGAGATCTTAATGAAAAACAAAGCTGGGATGACAAGAAGAGCCTCCACAGCACACACGGGTTACTTCACACATCGTAAGAAAGTGAAATTTGAAATACACTGGTTTGTAGAGAATGCCTTGTGATGAGAGAGCGTGCCTGGGTGACTCTGCAAAGGCAGCCAGGGCCCTGCTTGTTACTGGCTTGAAAATAAGGCAGTTTTCTCTGTAGGTCAGGTTGATTTGGACCGTTTGAGACTGGTGGCTGATTTCTCCAGCTTACTTTCTGAGCCAAGATGAGTATCCTGGGCAGGAATCCAGCTGTTGAAGTACAAAGAGAATAACCCATAATCTATATAAAATGCTAGTGGGTGAGGAAATTTACAAAGAATAAGAGTTTCAGAACAACTGGGTTAAAATGTAAGGGGAATGTGTGACATTAGTATTTATTTTAATTTGAAAATACGATCTTTGAAACCTTTGAGGTGAGCAGAGGATGAGATCTCACAATATGATATATTCATTAGTACACTGAAACCAAACACTCCAGCTGAAGCTGAAGTTCCTTTTTCAAAGTGATTTCCCCCCCCCCTCGAGTTTGCGGAGTCTGGGTTCTCTCCACCCTCCCATCCCTACACCCCCCTCCCTCCCTCCCCCCCCAAATGTACTGTGGCTCTGATAATGTTAATGGGCTTTGCCCCACATGGAGCAGTGAGTGTATTGTACCACTGCTCACTGATCCCAGGTCAGTGTGATGCGTGAAATCAATTTATTTGAATCTCTTTGCCTGTATAGGAATTTGGCGGTGTGCCAGTTGTTTTCATTTAATGTTCTTTGTGTTGAACACAGACAAGCAGGCATGCTTTTGTACTCTTCTTTCTTCTGGTCTCTTCTTCTTTCAACCAATATTCTATTCTGTGGATTTTTGCGAAAGAAGTAGGAATGCATTACCTTTTTAAAAAATCATTTTTGTTTAAATAGCCTTTAAAGAGCGTAGCAACTAGGTCAGTCATGGAGCAGCCTGTGTAGGTTTTTCACCAAGTATGGGTGGTAACATCTGCCTTTTCCAGTTTCTTAAATCTGGGGGAAAAGAGGGAGAAAATGTATTTTTCTAATGCTTTGTTCTATGATGTATGTCATTTTGTAAGACAAAGACTCTTCAATAGTGTGTAAATCAGGATAATTTTATTTCTAAATAAATGAGTGTTTGGCAACCTTTATTTGGTTGGATGAATTGGAAATGCTTTTCAGGATCTTTTTCATTTTGAGTGATGACTTCAACGTAAGCATTAATTTGGGAATTCCTTGCCTCATCTTTCTGTTCCTCCCCTTCTCCAGTTATTAAATATTTTGAATGACTGGCTGAAGAACAGCTACCCGAAAGTACCTATTTCCTTCATTTTTATGAGAAAGCAGCAAGGTGTGTGGAACAGAGCCAGTAATGTAGCCCTTCTTAAAGAGGGAGAAAAAGAAAAAAGGAATAGACAGCATTAGATATTTCCAGGAGGATTTGTTTTCGAGCTTGGTGTCGGGGAGCAGCAGAGAGCAGGAGTAGAGGAGTCTGTTGATGCTCGGGGCGGTTAGTGCGGAAGTTGATATGCAGAACCGCGGAGCCGTGCAGGGGTCAGACTTGTACACATCAGCCCCGTTTCCTTGTTTAATTACCTGAAGAGCAAAACATCCAGGCTGGGAGTGTGTGAAAACCCAGTATCTCGAGCAGCAGTTTGCTGCTCTGACATCCTGCGAGGCCAGCCCTGTCTGTCTGCACACGTCAGGGCTGGTTCCTGACAGCGGGCTATCTCTGCTGGGCCTGGGTTCCTTCCATTCAGGAGGCATTGTGTGGAAGAGGGTTTGGTCAGGAATTTGAGGTTCCTGCCGGTTCTTCCAGCCCGGACAACCTTGTGACAGATAGGCCTGATTTTTTTTCTTTTAAAGAATAATAATAAAAAAAAAAATTGGCTCTTTTTAGTCTTTCCCTTGTAATTCTGGCATTGGTATAGCACCGACTGAAACAAAGCATGTTAACCCTTTTGCTTCTGAATTTGCAGTTTTTTTCCTTTTACTTTATTGTTCTTCCTCTGCTTGCTCCGACTTCTTTTGTGTTCGGAGGTAAAGTCTTCTGAAAAGCAAATTCTTTCAGGTGGTGTTTGTGCTATGCAGTAAATACATTTTTGAAAAGGTTATTTTTTCTGTAGTGATCATTAACGTAATCATCATTCATGGTATTTTAAGTTTTTCATTTTCAGCATGCTTGGAATTCATCCCATGGGTAATAAAACCAAACCAGTATGTGTTCTGGCATGGCCAGTTAAAACTGTGGTGACAGCTATCCACACTTCCAGTCTCATTATTCATGTGATATTCTTGGGTGTCCAGCCTGGTGTCCAGTTTTAAAATATTGAGATAGGTTCATGGTCCTCATAGCTTCTGTTTGTTGAGGTGTAGGTCAACAGGCTGAAGGTGCAGGTGCACGAGGCAGGGCTCTGTGCATTGGTCAGGTTTGGACCCATAAATGGAAAGCGTTTGTTGGGATGTCAAGGTCATAGCTGAAAGATACTGAAATGTTCACTTCAGGAAAGGGCTTGAAATTTTTTTTTTTCAATTTGTGATAAATTGAAGTGTGACTTCTTGTTTGAATGATAAGTGAAGAATGTGGGTTTTATTTGGATAATTTTAATACTCTAGTTTATAGCACAGAGCTGTTAACAGTTGTACTGGCAGAACTTAAGATCACAAGGTACAAGTAGTAAGGGGCGGAAACATAATTAATATGACTTGGCAGTGAAAATTAGTGTAGCATGTGACTACAGCCTTTTATTCTTGTGGGCAGAAGCTGGTCCAAGAAAGATATTTGTGGTTGTAAGAGTGGAGAAGGGAGAGCTGAAAGTTCACTATGGTTTCATTTTGTTTTATGCTGAAGGCTTTCCATCCAGTCTGCAAACTTATGCCTGTAGTCTTCAGGAACATTTTCACGTGCTAGTGATTTGGGTATTTTGTAGGTGAGATTAAAAACATTTGAGCAGTAACTTATATTTTCCCTGCTAATATTTCATTAGGATTTTGTAATGCAGATTTAGAGGCATGCTTTTCTTCTGGCACACAGACTTTTCCAGGTCTTAGTGGACGCTTCATCAGGAGAAGGTAGCTTTCACTGGGCATACACAGCTGTGAGTCAATGATAGTACAGTGACCAAAAGAGTCATCATGACCAATTGTGCCACTAACCGGCCATCTAAGACATATTTGCAGGGGATGGTGCAACAGAAAGCTATTACAGCGTATCAGATCGATCACAGTGATCTAATAAATCCTTTAAATATATACATAATCCTTCACCTTTAGAGTTAGTCCCCCTTCTTCATTATGAACTCCTTAGGCTATTCAGGTGTAAAGGAATCTTTAGGTAAAAGTGAATTACATGCAGTTTTAAATCCCTTTATCCTGTCCTACTGTGAAGAAGCCGTAGTGGAAATAAGCATTGCTTGTATGTACAGGATAAAAAAAAAGACTCTTTATGCATTGTGGTCAATGTTCCTCTAGAGTTTGTACATATATAGAGAAGTTTGTTAAACCTTTACAAATCATATAAGTCATGTCTCTTCTTCTAGCGTTTTACAGGCCTTTATATTTTTTTGCAGAGTTCATAAATCTAAATAACTGCCCATGACCTCTACCCAGTCATTACCCACCTCAACCAGCAGCATGGTAAAAGAAAGTTCTGTACAGATGTATGGTGATGACAGTAAGCCCACTGTCTTGTCTCCCACCCATTGAGTGTCTAGCTCCTCTTCGAAATGGCAGAAGATAATAGTCTTTAATCCATGGTTGTCACCTCAAAAATCCCTAGGAGATAATGGCCTAAAATCACCATTATGTTTAAAACTGAAAAAATATTTAGCTTGGGTGTTCTCCACAAGTCTCTGCTGTGACAATCTTGCTTAAGGAAAGTTCTTGTTGGATAATGATTCCCAAGCTGGTTCAGGCTTTATTAAAACTGGCACCTTGCATTGTGCCCAGACATTTACTGCTGCTCTTTGTGGATGTTCTCCTAGTGTGAAGTGGTGTAATTTGCTCTTGGTATGAAATTCCACTTCATAATCACCTCTGTATTCTTCTCCTGCTTCTCTTCTGAATGCCTACAACGAAGCACCATGCGGAGTATAACACAATTAGATAAAATGAAATGATATTTAAAGGCCTGTGTTCCTTGAGGCTTCTCTCTGTTCCTTAAGAAACAAAGATTTTGTATGTTAATTTTCCTTGATGGGATTCATCTGGGTCAGACTAAAAGCACAAAGTTTATGTCAATGCATTGTGCTTACAGGGAGCATGATGTGCTCCTTTAATTGCACAACATTAAGAGGCTCCCATTCTAGCTCAGTTTTGGATTGGGAAACTAACAGGCACAGTGTTTGTCCATCAACATTGAGTGATGTTTGTTGGTTATTGATCATAACATTGATGTGTTAATTACAGGTAACATTTTATGGTAGCACACACAGCTTCAAATTCTGGAACTTCTAGCTTCTAAAACATCTAACAGGAGAGGGTGGGTGTCCAAGGCAGCAGGAGCAGAGACAAGATATGTAGTGCACTGGGGAAGGGGGATATGTAGTAGAGTGAGGAGGTGGCTCTGGCGTCAAGACTGTAAGTGTAGGTGTGATAGTAGGGAGGAAACAGAGGGCACTGAATGGAAAAGTTAGGGGAAAAACGCGCTGGAAGGTGTAACAAAGAAAACAATGGAAAGAAAAAGATTTCTTTGACCAAAACCAGTACCTTCCCTTTGTCACTCACAAAACGATAATGTTTTTCCATCATCAAGGGTTGAATGAGTCTGTGTACTGATTCTGCTGTGTTTCCAGATGCTGAACTGCATTAGAGCAGTTCACTTGGTAATATTGCTTTGCCACTTTAGCAATTACAGGATCTGCCAGTGGGTTGTCCTATTATAACTGTGAGAAGATTCATCCATAACCACTTTTCTGTTAGGACTTAGTTCTCATCATGCAAAAAAGTGCCTCCCCCCCGCCTTTATGCCATTAGATCTTTTCAGTCATCAGGGGAGGTTGAAACATTTCATGAAGAAGTGGCTTTCTCACCTGACTCTGGAAAGAAAATAATTTAAATCAGGAAATAATGGTTTGCCATCTTAGACCTGCCCAAATATTTTTTTTTCAGTCCTTATTCATTGTACTCTTGAAATTACTCAGTAGTTGATGGATGTAATACTAAAATAGAGTCAATAACAGTAAACACCAACATACTGTGTAGTGGCAATGCTGTGATGTTACTATCACGACGATGTATATAACCACATAAGAAGGCATGCAGGAGGGCCTGGTTTCCAGCCCATTTCTAGTGGAGGATAGTTGTAAAGATTTTGCTGCCTGATTAAGCGTTATTTTCTGAATGCTTGACAGGTTTTTTTTTTTTTATTTACAAGCACAACATTATCTTTATATTGTTGAATATATATATATATATTGAGTATTGCTGTTCTTTGATTTTCCTCATATATCTGATGACTATTGTGGTTTGCGAATTGGTGTTGAAACTCATCAGCAATAACAGCTTTTTATCGAGGCTCCCATGAACAAAGCTTTTGTACCATTATAAAGGTAGTAGATAAGTACAAATTGATCAATATATGACAAAGAAGGAAGGTCAAGAGGTAAGAATATTTCCATATAATATATTTTTTCCCTGTTGAAAATGGCAGTAGGAGCATAAATAAATGTTTTGTATTGCTGTGTATTTGCTCCACCTGGTGGATTTTCCTGAAAGTGTTTTTAATCCTAAGGGGAAATTCTGTTTAATTAAATAAAAAACACACTACCAAGAGTAAATACGGTTGTTTGGTTTTTTTTTTTTTTTAAGAGTAGCCATAGCATTGGAAAAGGCAGATGGGGAAAGAAAACATTGAAATTGGATATTTCTTTTGGCTACATTTGGTTAATACATTAATCTCTATGAAAGCATGGCATTCCAAATCAATTAATGATAACAGTTTACTCTTGGACTCATCTAGAGATTAGTAATTAAAAAGTCCAAATCTATATGGCTTGTGGTGTTATACGTGATTGGTGAAAGCAAGGATTTGCTATGGCTCCCCCCGCCCAATTCTTGAGCCCCCCGATGAGAAGTAGCAGTGCTATTGAAAAAGAGAGTTCCTGTGCTGAAGTGTTACTGCTGTACATCAGCATAAAATCTGTCTGTCATTAAGCTAGCTTTGCAAGCATTGTTGTCTTTGGAATTCGTAAGGACTTGGTTATGCTTTGATCATCTCATTGTTCTCCTTAGGTTATTTTTTTCATTTAGAGTGTAATGGCTCCCTAACAGAAGGTGAAGTTTAGAAAATAGTGTCTCCATATGCAAGGGATTTGGAGACCTTTTTATTGTCTTTAAAAATGTCATTCATAGTCCTCATTAGCATTTATTGTTGCAAGCGTACAAGCAGAAAATGTGAAATTGGTATGTCATGAATAGCTCCACAGAGCTCTAGAGCCCTGAAATTTTGCCTGCAGTGTGGTGTGGGGCAGGCATTGAGAGAAAGCTGGCCAGATGGCTGCCAGCACACAGCAGAGCTGCAGGTTTTTGTCTCTGGTGCTGAGAGGAGGGAAAGTTCACTGGAGCATACGCTATCACCCCTTGCGTTTTAACAAAACTAACTCGCCATCAGTCAAAACAGAGAGGTGGTGACATTGAAACAAAAGTTTTTAATATAATGTAACAGTCCTTGTCAAATGAATAAAATATGTTTAGTTAGTGTCACAAATATTGACATGTTACAAAGAAAAATGCAAGGCTCGAATTTATGGCTGGTGGTAGATACGCTTTCACACAAATATGCTCTCACATTATCTTTATTATGAAAATCCTATGCATTGAAAAGACATCGATTAGAGGTCAGAACTAGGGTTAATATACTACAGCAGGAGGAGTTTCCCTACCCGTGTTAAACGGGCAAGCACTCTTGAGCTTCAAGTCAAAAAGCAACTGATTGCTTGAAACCTTTTTTTTTTTTTAATTTTCCCAATTCTCCTCCTTTTTGCATCTTAAAGTATGATCCCATTTCAGCAGGATCAGATATTTTATTCTCATCCAGGCTTATCTGTGTGACACAATGTATTCTTTCTCCTGTCAGTGAAACGATATCTTTGATATTTTCGGAATTAATATCAAATCAATATCAAATTTTCTGAAGTGCTTCGTTCTTGTCTGTGCTCAGAAAGTGTGGTAATTTCTTTTGAATCTGAATGATGATTGAAATTAAGAGTCAATTCTAATTAACTTTACCCACACTATAGAAAATACTGTATTTAATAAAAAATGCAAAGCAAAACTTGGTTTAGTCCAGATCAAGTGAAAGAAATAGACACCAAACCAGGTACATACGTGGAGTTTTATCCACATGAATGTTGTTACTAAAATGCACATTTTACTCTATAAGAGCATGTGTTCTTTAAGACCTGAAGCCTACTTGGCCCTGCCATTCCGGGGCAATTGATTTTTTTTTTTGAACGATTCTTCTCCTATGATAGATCTTTATATGTATTTTCATTATTTTAAAATCTGAAATACACCTGAAATGCCACTTGGATATTTGGCAACATTCAACAAGAATGATTTTTTTTTTTTTTGTTCTTTTTGGTCAAAAAGCAATAGTCAATCTAGGTTGTCAAGTCTGACCTCTGACCCACTGCCAAGGTTGCCTTTTCTTACAGATGATTTGAAATATTCTTTAGAGAACAGATTTCTGATTACCCCTTTGAAATAGTATGACTTTAATGTTTTCTTAACTGAGAAAACAGATGAATGCTTTCTCACCTCCAGTGAATTTAATCCAGTACTAGAGGTAACATGATGAACAGTTTCTCTTAGACAACCAATAGTATTTTGTTTCCAACTTGGTGACTCTAGCTTTCCACTCTTGAGTATTTGTGTAGATAATCTCAATTAGTCTGTGTTTCATGGAGCTATGTATGTTTTTAAGGGTCCCGTTTTTCTTTAGAAATTCAGAATGCCTTGCCAATAAGGAAATGCTTAGGGAAATGTTTGGTGTTGTCTGGAAAATGTTTTGTGTTGAGCAACTGTTACGAGATAAGCACATATCTTATTGGAGTATTTTAATTCTGTTTCCAACCAAAGAATTGGAAGCTTATAGAGTGCCTTTCTTGAATCACTTGAGCTCTTTTGTGGTAGTGCAGTAAAAACAATGGAGGCTAGGTACAATGTCATTGAAAAGCGCAGTGTTGGGTGCACTGCTGCTGCATCAGGTGGTAGGAGATACTGAACAGCAAGAAATTAGTGAGCTTCTCCTGAAGGTGTTGCCTTTACTGTGCTTTGATTGGACAATCGACTGAATAAAGTTCAGAAAACATCCAGAATTGGTTGTCCCTTGTCCCCCCCATCAGCTCTACAGCTCACACATTAGGTGGGTTTGCCCTGTCAGTGGGATGCCTTAAGAAAACACTAATAGCTTCCAGCTGGGTGGAAAATCAAAACGTTTGGGGGCTGACAAAACTAGCAGATTTGAATTTGAAAGCCTGGCTAATGCCTCCATTTTTATTTACCACTCGCCCATAAAAGATTATTTTCCAATATGTCAGCCTCATTTGGTGGCCAGTGGTCTGAAAGTGAAAGTGGAACAAGCAAGCGGGGAAATCTGGACATTAGTGAGTCCGCCCTTTCAAGCTGGTGTGCCACTTTGTGGAATGGCCTTCCCTGAGATTGGGGGGGTCCTAATGACCATTCATCAATGCTCGTTGACTGATCATTGAGTGCCTTCTCATTCAGTTTATCAAGTCTTGCACATAAAAAGTCAGAATAAGCACTATTCAGCTTTGTTAAAGCCAACTAGGAGTAAAATGCTCCATTTGAACCCATTTTGCCCTTGGTTTTTCACTTTGTTAATGCAGTCCTGCTTAAATGAGTGCTTTTATTGGGTCGGTTAGAATATCTGAAACTATTAATTCTCTTGTATTGAATAGCTGGTGGCAGGCCAGAGCAGATGGGGTAGAGAACTATTTGGTTGGGTGTATTGCTTTCAATTAGGATCAATGAGGTTTCAGCTCCTTTGAATTAACTCACTTAATACCCACTGTGTGAAGTCACAATGTATCACAACAGTCTGCTATAAGTAGAGCGGGAAGTTGAGAAGTCCTACAGAAGAGCTTTGAGTTAAATTCTTCCTTCACTGTTAATAGAGAGCTTTCATTAACTACAGATGCATTTCAATGGACTTCCAGTCCCTGTTATTAAGCTAGGTTTGCACAAAAGGCAATCTCTGTACTGTTAAATGGCGATCATTTCGAATTTCTCTTTTCCATCAGATCCATGTCTTAGTGACCTTGTATCCTCTAGTGCACAAAAATCTTCTTTTTTGCCCCCCCCCCCCAAATATATGAATATGGCAGCATATTTGCTTTTTTACTCATTTTCAGAAGTAAGAGTTGTAGAGAATTATTTAAAATTAATTTGTAAAGCGTTATGGATTATTGTCAAAGAAGGAGCAGATTTCCATGCAGGAAGCTGTAGTGTAGTGTACGCCATAAAGAAACTTGCTGAAGACTTTCATCTGGATTTTTCACCCTCTTTGTATCCCTTTCATTTTGGTTTTACACATAATACCAACTCTTGTGATACAGTAGAATTGTTCCTATGTTAAAACCACTGCCTTTTATTTGTTGGAGAATAAAACTGTTTTACAGAATGGCTGTTCATCTTTGCTTGGCCTGCTAAAATTTCCGACCTGGTGCAAAAACTGTTAGGGCAAGCTTTAAGTGACGGCATTAAAAGTGGGAGTGGGGTGGGGAAAGTGAATAAATATCCACAGATATTTATTAAGGGAGGACTGCCAAATGGGTTGCAGCCTGCCTCAGTGTATTAAATAACGAGAGGGAAAAACTATTCATGCAGCTGGCTGCTTGAGAAAATGCTGAAGTAGTCTCAGATGCACAGGCATTCTGTTAGCCCCTTCCACAAGCAGACTTCTAGGTGAGAATCTCCAGGGATCCAGGTTTTGTTGACTTGGATCAATTTAAATGGCAATTACTGTAGTCAGATAACAGCTTAAAAAGGCTTTTTACACACAGAAAAAAAGATGCATAATCACACAGCATATGGAAGTTCAATTTCGTGAGCCGTGGTCTGTGGATTTACAATGTACTGATATTAAGAGCTGCTTTTAAGAGTGAATATTATTTGGTTTTATTAAAATGCGTCATACCTTTGACATGTTACTTTCTACTCTAAAGCTGATTCAGGCTGCATCTATGTTTATGAAAGGTTGCATTTCCAACTGTGAAAATGTTTTTCCTTTCATGTAGAATACAGCACTCAAAAGGAAAAACAACACAGCAAATACAGTACTGACTGACTTTAAATAGTGCATCAAATAATAAAATAAAAAGAATGGTAAATTCTCTAAATGCCTCTGATACAGACTTTGCATGTTATTTTCTCCCTTCCCCCCCACCCTGCGTTCCCCCTGTTCATGAAAATGGTCTGTCATGAAAATGATTTCGTGTTTCAGTGTTTCGCTTGGGCTCTCCCAACACTTAAAAATCCATTATACGGAACTTCAATACAATAGATATCTGATGAAGATGAAGAAAAGACCTGCCTCAAGTAGAAGATGTGTTACGTGTTTAGTGCCAGGGTGTTTACTGGAGCAAGGGGAGCGGCTCTTTTCCTTCTTTGATTACCTTGAATTCGCCAGTCTTGTGTCTGGAGTCTCTCCCCTAATTAAGTGAAGCATAGAGGGGGCATTTAGGGTTAAAACATTATTGTGGACATATCAGTAAATTAAGTGACTCACTTGCTTTAAGTGAGAAATATTCATGAATTCAGTCTGGATATCAGAAGGCTTGTTATTTTTTGCCTAATTCCGCATGTATGTCCTTTTCCTGAATAGATCTTTATCAGGCTCTCTGGCAACTAGAAGAAGGAAGAGGAAGGCCTGAGAGCAGGGTTGCTTCTGCGTAGTAGAGGCAGAAGATGGCATAACACAAAATCAGGGGGGGTGCATAAATAAGTACAAAAGGATGAGCCTTGTATTGAGAAGAATGCAGCTTCTGAAGATCTGGCTGAGAATCTCTGTCTTTCTATATGGGTTTAAGTGTGTACTGCAAAGGCAAAGTGAGAAACAGATCCTACACGCTAATTGCTAGAGAAATACTAATTACTAAAGAATCAAGCTTTTGCAAGTGCTAAATGGGAGCAGAGTTTTAGAATGAAGATATTTTACCTCGTGCCTGGAATTTTGTGCAAGGCTATACGTGCTACAGAAGGCATGCGAGTCAGGCGTATGTTTCTTCTAAGAGGCAAAGATGTTTTACAAAGGACTAAAGACGGACCGCTGAGAAGAAAATAGCCAGCTTTAGATAAAGCACTATAACAAAGACTTGTAGTTTTATGTATCATGGTGTCCATTAAAGCTTAATAGGGAAGAGTGCATTGAACCTAGCCAGGCATACGTTATTCATGTGAGGGATAAACATTTAAGGGGTGTGCAAAATCAGACATTGGGAAGACATGATTGTTTAGCTTTTGAGAAAGCTTTATAGGGAAGATTTTGGTTTCATCCCCCATGGATCACCATGCAAGGTAAAGGAGAGTGAGCTGCAAATGTTTGGAACATATCAATGCAGGAATCCCAGGGGGTTAAAAGCACTATAGTAAAATAAAAGTGGTCTGCTTTCTAACTGTATTCTATTTTACACATACTACTGAGAATCTGAGAAAGGGAGTGATTTTGATACTCTATTCACTATAGTAAAACAGCATAATAATGACAGAAGTGTGGGGAGGGGGAGGGAGAGGAGGGGGGACCCTCTCCTATATCTGTGTGCAGGTTTTGAATTTCCAGCTAAATAAACAAACGTAGTCCTATGGAGTGCAAAATTATGGCTGTTAAAGAATGAATTTGTTTCCACTTTTGGAGGAGAACTGATTCAAAGTGATGCTTTTTTCTTTAATTGCTATCAGCAGAAGAAAGGGTTAACTTTTAAGGAAAAAAAATGAATAATTCAGTGTTTGGCTTATCACTCTGCATTTTACTTTCTATTCTTTGGTCATCTGGAACTTGGTGTGAAAGGTAGAGTAAAAGGAGTCAGCTGAGGGGAGCCGGGGTTGTGATAATTTGCACACACATCCCTGTCATTGTTCTGCCTGAAGAGACAGGGCTGGGTTCAAGGCCACATGTGCTCCTGTCATCATTCACATTTCTGCTCCAAGTGCAATACAGAGTGTCAGCTCTCCATCTGTCTTTGCCTGGCAAACGCACGCGCCCAGCATCCTGCCTCCAGCTACGCTGCCACAGCCAGTTCTGATGGCCCTCCTCGCTTCTCTCTGTTCATTCCAGAACAGGAGGCACTGAGCCCTAAATAAGCTTGCTTTTAGGAGAGAGCCATTTACAGTGTGGTATATTTTATCCAAGGATGCCTGGTGAGTTGAAATTATCGCAGCTCTTTCGGTTTTAAATGAGAAAACGCTAATTGTTTTTTGATAGTAGTTTTTCCTTTTCTTTTTCTTTTTTTTTTTTCCTCTCCTCTTTTAATATAGAGGGTGATTTGCAAACTGATACTGATACGGAGCGATCGTGGATGCAAATTCTGTTGTGCATATGTTTGGGGGAGGGGAATTTGTGTGAGGGAACTGCCAGAGATGATACTTACAGCAGGACTGGATGTTTCAATGAAAAGGAATAGAAATAGCAGAAAGTCACCGGCTTTATGGGTGCTGGTCTCTGCATGTGGAATCATTTTTAGCAAAAAGAAATACAGCTTCGGGCTGGCTTTGACTGTCAGCTGTACCTTGAATATGCAAACATTTGATCGGTAGAAATCATTCACAACGTTCGCTCATCAGCTGAAATTATCTCTGTGAAAAGCTGTTTATGTTAGAGAAGTGAAGGAGATTTATAAAACAAGTTATTTCAGTGTTGTCCTAAATCGTAGTCCTGAACTGTCACCAGGCAGTTCACTGAAATATGTTGATTGAAAATAAAACAATAAAAAAATCTGCTGAATTAGAAGAATTGCTGTGGAGCTGGAAATTTTAATAGGTCAGCTTCCTCAGGAAAATATTATCCTTGGATCTTACGATCGCTTGTCCAGTTGATAAGTGTTACTGCCAATGAAAACGGTGCTTCTATGCAGGGTGATTTGTCTAAGGGGTTTTGTGAGATGCTTGACCACGACTGAGTGGGTTGAATTTGGTGTGTTTTGTTTGGGTTTTTTTTTTTTCCCCCTTTGGTAAGGACTGAAGAAAGCCATGTGCCTGATTATAGCAGCCTGTGTCTGGATAAAAAAAGACAGGGCTAGAGATCCTACAGCTGGCTGGTTCTTGTGGATTATTTGGGTAGGACAAGCAGAAGAGGCTACGCTTGATCACAGAGTCTGTACACCTCACAGATGGTGTTTTGAAACAGTATCTGCCAGTTTGCTGCAACCACAGTTGCATGTAGGTATTGCCAGTTGTTGGAAGAATGTTTTCCTTTTAGGATTTTTATACATGGTCATACCCTGCTGCTGTTATGTTTGCTGATCTTCTGGTTGTAACAAGAAAGTGGGCTCTGTTTGCTCAAAGCATGAGGCTAAGAGGATTTATATGGTTGAAATATGGGCAAATTAATTTGCATAGAGGACTGAGGACTATGAAAGGTCAATTTAACCCTTTAAATGTCAAATTTGATTTGTATGCGTTGCATTCCTGGGAATGTGGTCTTCATTAGAAATATCATGATAATTCATTAATTTGGAAAACTACATTCTGCATAATCTGAATCTACTGACGTTTCCCTTATATTTGTATGAAACTTGTCATTTCGTGCGGTTTTATTGAGATATTGAAGTGTACCAAAATGACACACTCTTATCAGTTTTGATCTTTGTGTGCATTATTTGGGGCTATTGGCAAACACTGTTGGAATGCTTAGAATGGAGGTTTTTGAAAACCTATTAAGCTCTTGGCATTTAAATTACTTAATCTACCTGCTGGTTTAAATTTCATGCATCTTTAATCAAAATGGCATGCGCTATGCTTGGGTATGTATACCCTTATCAATACTTGTTAAGCTTTACCATTAAATAAATCTTTAATTACCAGCATTCTCTTAAAGCAGTAGCAAGCAAGAAGTGTGTTTTAATGTCAGCTTGGAGTGTTAGAAAACCTTGCACTTGGATACAGAGAATACACTAACAGCTGTGACTGGGAGCATGTGCCAGAATGGAGATACTTGAACAGATCTGACACTTGGCTATTTTTGACACCCATCTGCACTTTTTTACTCTCCTCTAGGATGAACTGCCTCTCAATCTGTTCACAGCATATTTTAGCCCTTTAATATTGTGGTGTTTTTTTTCAAATGGGCATTATTAGCCATCTGGGGCAGATTTTGTATTTTAAAAGTAAGCACATTACGTACTGGAGATTAAAAGGATGTGTATTTTTATGTAATCTGATATTATGTCAGTGTGTTTTGTGTATGTGTGAAGTTTTGATTTCAGAAGCATCCCTTTAATGATTCTGACATCTGAAATGCTTCTTTTGTGGAAAGAACAGGAAGTAATAAAGATGGGTACTGGTTTATGTGTAGCACTTCTACACAAACTAAATTTACTCTTCAAAGATGAATTGCTCGTACCGTTAGAATTGTGACTGGCTGTTCACCTCCTCGCTTCCCTGTCGGGGCAAAGCAACAGCAGCAAGGCTTGCTAATGAAATGCTACAAAAAGTGATTCAGATCTCTGTTAAGTAAGGCACTACTGCAACTCTGAGAAAAATCTCTGGAAAGATAATCCTGTTAACATACAGCTTGCAATAACCAAGTTAACCATTTTGTCATTCTCTGTAGTGAACTCTAGGAAGTGCTTATCTCTAAATAATTGATGCTGGGGGAACAGTGTTCAAATCTAATACTGTACACCGATTTGTCCGATTACTGTGAATGTGTTTGGTGTTTGTTTGTTTTTTTTTTTAAAAATGGTTTATTCTGGACTTTATTTATGAAACATTACAAATCTATCAGTCATTTTATAGTACTTCCAAAGAACAGATGTTGGCCTACAAAATGCTTTATTATTGCCCATGGCAGTATTCAGCATGGTTTCCTTAAAAGGACAATCAGTGATCACAGTCATTGTAGCCCAGAAATAATGCTGTTCTTTCAGAAGATGGCCTGGTATTAGGTCAGACCACCCTTTCTTTACTTCTGCTCTCCAGATGTGGCTGCAACCTTTTTTTTTTTTTTTGAGTTCACGTTTCAAAAAAATGGGTTTGTTTTCAAAATCTGGTTTTACTTAAGATATCTCCATCCTGGAGTGCATTTCATAAATTGCCCACATATTTTTCTTAGCAGAGAACTTAACTGGCTGTAATTTTTAACACATGGCCACATCATGTGATATTTTGAAAACATTTGCACATAGCTTTAAGAAGGTCCCAGCAGAAATGATCCATCATCTCACAGCCAGCCTGTTTCTTAACAGCATATCTGCATTTTCCATTTAGCAGAGCTATATATTATTAGCTTACATTTTGGGTAGTAAAACAGTGCATTGCTGATTGTAAAACATGGACTTTATTATCTGCTGAAAATTGATTTGGCATTTATAGCCACTGTGTACTAGACTGGCTTTCTGGTTTTAACATTAGTGCTTGCAAGTGATGATTTGTTTGAAGAACAGAAACAAAATTGCCATGGACATAACTGTTAGTGTCCTAGTAACTGAACGTTTGGATTATCCACCTGTTTTTTAAATACATGTGTCTAAATGCTGTTATACAGCAAAAGTCTCCTAACAGTCCATTAACTGACTTGTTCTAAGTTGCAGTTGCTATGCTGTTATATTAGGACAATTCTGTGTCTTACAAAACAAGTTTCCTGCCAAATGGGGAAAATGTGTCTGGAAGTACTTAAGTCTGAGTGTTAACCGTCCACCATTATTCCAGTCATCCTACATAATGACTTTATCTTTCTTCAGAATTTGTATAGGAGCAAAAACCTATTTCGCTAAGAGGACTGTGAGTCACTAGGTTCTCCAGATGCATATTGTAGGGTTTGGGAGACAGGGTGGAATGACTTACTTTTCAAAGTATTAAAGTTTCTTCTTCTTTTAAGGTAGTAATAAATTCCAAAGTCTGCAGGACATTATTGCTTCTATTTTTAACCCATGAGGTTGTGAACAGCATCTTGCTACGTATGCATGGAAAGTAACTAAGGGGTTCTGGGATGCAGATCATGCTGCAGAAATAGGGGTGTGTGTGTGTGTGTATATATATATATATGAGTGTGTGTGTGTTTGTATGTATGTATATTTCTAAGCAGGGTCCCAAGCACTTTTTCTACATAAAGATGTAGTGCTTTTCAACTCAAACCCTTAGCTAGAAAAGAACGAATCAATCAGTTTCTCAGGACTGGTACTATCTTGGTGTGCATAGGGTGTTCAGGTTCATATCTTGATTTGAAGATTTTGGACTTTTGGCTTGTTTTCTGGTTTGTTTGTTGCATCCTTTTTTCTTTTGAGTGTGGACATCAAGCGTAACTCTATAAAAATCAGTCGAAGGCTATCCTCTCACTACCAGGTCACAGACTAAACCTAAGTGTGCAAGGCCACTTCTGCGCTTGAAGCAGTAGCTGGCTTCCAAATCCAAAATTGCATGCTTCATCTCTCTCCTCATTCCAGATGCTTCACTGCTACAGGTTTAAATTTTCGCAAGCATGTAGAGCTGCAGCTGTGCATGCTAAGATCCGTCTCAGTATCGATAGGATTAAGCAGGCCAGTGCTGAGTTCACACCTATGATCGTGGTTTTGGAATTGAAGCATCTGGATCTGGTAGGTAATCTTGAAGGATGCTTAATGCATATTTAGAATCATTGGTCTCTTCACAAGTGCAGGCTTACTTTTTTTCCCCTAGAAATGTATGTGGTGTGAAATGAAGCACAGAGCCAGTGATGCTAAAGCAAGTAGAGATTAAATAAAGGAAATCCATAGGGCACAACAGCACTTGGATTTTTTACTTGTAGGCAGACAGTCCAGCCATATTCTCCCGCTTGGTGAGGCTCATTTCCTTCAATATCCTGCTATGTAAATTACACATTCACACAGTTCTTCTATGAAGCTGATGAAGCCCTTGCCGTGCTGTACCACGCTACCTATATTCAGTGGCTCAGCTCTTCAGGAGCTCGGCCATCTCTGCACTTCATTGTCTCTTGCAACGTACATCTGTTCTTTCTGTCTCTTGTACGCGAAAATAATAAGGTGAGGAACAGGACTGGCACAGAAGACACTTCCACCTCGTTGCCATTGATCTTGGGCCTTGGTCTCTCTTGAACTGTTTTGCTGTTTGGTCCTTGGGCTGGACAAGAGTGATGGAGATTATTCCCATCTAGAATAATTTGCTGCTGAGTGGTAGCATTCCTCCCCACTGAGAGACTGTGTTATAGACCTGAGCTTGAGCAAGCAAGAGGTGGATTTGAATTCGTGTCTTTCGCTTCCAGAGTGAGGCTTCCGTTCAAAAGACTTGCCTAAAATCAAATCTCGCCTCTTCCATCTCACCTGGCTGTGTCTTACACAAACCAGTTCTACTTGCCAATCTTCTGATGGTGAGGGTATGGACATCTTTTCTGGAGGAGGGAGTAGGCTGTGAGTCCCATGTTTCTAAGTTACTGAGGCTCTTGAAAGGCAGGAGTAAAGCATCCTATCTCCAGTATTTCCTTGTTGGTGAGCTGTAGGCAGTTGATAATTAAATATAACTATCCTGATATCATCTTTTCTGTCATGAGCAGTCTACAGCTACCTAATGAGTGGGTGTAGAGAAGATGGTTGGAGCCAGACTTCTCAGAGGGTGCACACTGATGGGATGAGAGGCAACAGTTGCAAGTAATGGACCACGATAAATTCCAAGTAGATCGCAGGAAAAAATTATTTCACCATAAGGATGGTCAGACACTGAGACGGATTGTCCAGAGAGGTTGTGGTTTTTCCGTTATTGGAGTTACTAAAAAGCCCTGTTGGACAAACGCCTGGCAACCTGATCTAACTGCTAATACTTTGAGGCAGAAGGACTTGGACTAGCTGATCTCCCAAGGTCCCTTCAGCCTGTATGATGATTCTTTGTAGCCTCTGGGTCCATTAGCTGTCTTGGATACGTACTCCACGGTACTTCTCACCCGTACATTATATCGGAGAGCAGAGCAGTTGGCATTTGTGTTGTGGTCCATGGGTAAATTTCAGCAGCATTGCGCTTTGGAGACCTAACATTAATTATCCATTGAATCTGATCTGAAACAATTATCTGATCTGTAACTTGCGGAACGAACTTTGTGTGTAAGTAGAAGAGTAGAATTGTCAGGCTCAGTGCTGGCTGAAAGGACTGCACCTCCTTCCTGTGACAGCTCATTGAGCCGAGCTTCCACATACCAAAGCTGAATTCATTTATTATTGTTGTTATTATTATTATTACCACCACCACCACCATTTTCTTCTTTACTACCGGTTATAGGCAGAGTATGGAGAAATAGTCTCATTGTGAGCATTAATTGCAGAAGAACATGAGACAACAAATTGCTGGAGACCTTGGAATTTGAGAGGTGCCACTTCAACTGGAGATTCACCGACCTCTTGGTTTTGTCCTTGTGCTGCAGTGCAGCGCCTGGTAGTGAATGTTCTTGCAGCTGGTTTAGGGCTGTAGTGTCAAAAGAAGACACTGAACTCATCCAGCTTCTAAAAATCTCCTTCCCAAATTCCTATGGCATGAAGCTACAGCCTTAATTGAGCTTTTCCATGATGTTGTGTAGTGACTTGTGCATTTATTCTTACTTCTTAAAAATAAAAGTACTTCAATTTTTTGCTTTGGGATCTGGCAGTGTTGTGAGATTTTCATGAGGAATAACTATCTGGTAGGACCCACACATTTGAATCGATTTAAATTATCTAGCTAACTGTTTCAGTATTAATGTGGATATATGTTCTGGAACAGTGCCTGGAATGTAACCTTGCTTTGAAATGGGTACAAAGTGTAAGTCAAAGGTGGCAGGAAATCTTTCTGAAGTTTGAGAGGAAATACCATCAGCAGTGGACACAATTATTACAAGAGTACCACTCATATGGTTCCCATTCATTGTGGACATCCCTTTAGAAGCAGACTGTAACAAGCTCTGTGGCATTTTACATATTGACTGAAAGAAGTGTGGAAACAGAAGAACAAAAAGAATTGGTATTGATCACCTCTTGAAGGAGAGACTGAGGAATAAGGAAGAAAAATGTGTTTTTGTAACCCTTGAAGCATAGTGCAAGTTCATGCAGATCTGTTTTGGGGTCAGGCCTATATCATTCTTAGTTGAAAAAGGGGTTTGAGCTAATATATGGAGATTTGAGGAAGTGGTACATGCATTTTCGTAAGTATTTTCCAGCAAGGTTTGAAATGGTAATTCAAGAAGGAGAAATATGTTTTATCTTTCAAAGTCCATTGCCCTTTCCATCTTATTGATACATATTTTCTGGGGGTTAATGCACTATTCTGTCTTCTGTAAGTCATTCAGAAGCATCTGCAGAATTTAACTTTGTACCCTTTCAGTCTTAATGCTTTATTGGAATTTTCTTCATATGTTTTTCCAAGCCTTGGGAGCCCTCCTATGCACCTTGAGTGCAGATTCTTGTAGTCCTCCCTTTCTCTCATTATTCTAGCAATGCTGGGTTCACTGTCTTATTTTGCTTTTGTTTTGAAACCACATCCTGCTAAAGGAGTAATCTTCTGGTTTAGTGACACAGGGCCTTTCCTCTTCTTTCAGATCTCTCCTTGCTATGTGTTCTGTGAGTCATGCAAATACTTATGACTCAAATAGTCTTCCTGCCGCACAATTACAGTTTGGAAAATGTGTGCAGTTGGATTGCACAAAAATACAGCCATAATTTCATTCTTGCTTCTAAACTGCATTTTGAATGTATCCTGGCGGCCCTTTTAAGCCAGGGTAGGGAGCATGTGTACACAGCCTTGTATTTTCGCTGTAGCTCTTTTACAGTCCAAATGAATGCCATCTCCTTTAACTTTCCTATATGTGGCTTTCCTGTATCATTCCTTGAATTTTTAAGAGAATCTTTCTTTTTGTAAAAAGGATTTTACACCTTCCAGAGGCACCAGCCACACCATCCATGGTTAGCAAATATAAACTAACATTTATTGTTTTAGTTTTATTTTTCTGGTCCATTTTACCACATAACTGTTCATTGTGTAATTATATCTGCTAGCTTTGCATGCACTTATTTATATTCTAGCTAGGAGAAAGTCTACTAACCAAAGTTTAGAAGAGGTTATTTTCTATATACGCCATTACTGTTTCTTCTGTCTGTTTTCTTTGATTGTAACTGTACAAGGCACTTTATTTTTGACTTTCTAAACTGTAAGCACTAGAATGTGCAGAAATTATCTTTATAGAACAGAGGTGAGAGAACCTTGGGGTTTTTGAGAAGAAGTCAAGGTTTGTATGAGTTTTGAAAGTAAACCAAGAAATACTGAGTGAACCGTAAGGACTTTGGGAGTTGCTAACATGGTAAAGGAGGCCAAAAGATGATGATTAAAGCAGCCTTGGTTATGTCTGCAAAAGAAAGGGTGTAATTAGATGTCCAACAAAGTCAGATGTCGCTATCTTTAATTAGCTTTGAAATTTACCAGTTTTTTTCTCTGAAACTGATTTCAGATTCTCTGAAACTGTAGAATTTACTGTGTCTTTGGACTTCATGTTTTTAGTTCTTATTTTGACACTGGCAGAGGGAGGGCAGTGATAGTAAAACTCAATTTCTGGAATTGAGGTGGTCCACATTGGTCAAGTTAGTTCATCTTTCAACAGCGCTGCAGGATTTCCTCGCTCTAGGGTCCTGAAAGAGGGAGAGCTTCTATAATCTCACTCATATTAGATCTTGGAAGTAATTTAAATTACTGTTAAGGTCAATATTTGGTTATTTTACACTGAGATCAACGTTAGACTGCATTGCATGTTAACGAAAAAAAATGCACGGTCCTTTGCAGTTTTTAAAGGAGATATGTGAAATAGTGAGTGTATATTCTACTTTTCTGAATTTCTAATGTGAGCATTTTATTTTCCGTTTGCAAATGGAAGAGAAGCGAGATGGTGGACTCTCTGGGAATACTATTTGTTGTCTCTCTTGTTAATTTTTTAAAGTATTTTGAAGAATGCTCTTCTTGTTAATTTCCTTACATCTCTCTTTAAATTCTCTGTGCTTGTAAAAGCAAATCTGTATTTGGGTTTTCTATATTTAATAAGCAAGGCTGCTGCACAACAGATGAATCTATGCATGAAACTTTCATTGAGAGCTTGGTATGAAAGCAGAGTCTTCAGAGCACATATAGCAAGTTTTCTGCTGTCTGAGGGAAAGATGGTGTTGCAGTCTTCCTTTATCCTCTTTAGACTTCTCTGCGTAGGCAGAATTACATTTTGTGGAATAAAGGTTGGACTTGCATGGTTGCTTCTCAGGACAGCTGACTGGCCAGGCTTCTTCCTCTGACATGTCAATTAGCAGAGTAGTAATTTCCAACTCCTTCCATTTTCAGGAAGGAAAGCAGTGGTATTTAATCTTCAGAGACCAGCAGAAACAGAATTCTTTAGTTTATGCTGCCTTAAAGCTTTTGCTTCAAACTGCTCTTGAGAGTCTGTAGGAGCTCTAAGGATAAAAATACTATACCTACATTTCAAGGATAGACCTGCATCCCTCCGTAGAGTTACAAGAGAAATTATATACTCTCTCCATAGTTAACTTCTATATTCTTTCAGACGGAGCTTTGTGGATCCTGCTGAATGATCTGCTTTTTCTGGAAGGAATTCAGAATAATCATGATGGCTTGATTTCATCCTGACACCAGCAAATATGATTGCATGGTTTTGTCTGGGGCATTGGTTCAAGACAGTCTTGAAAGAATGAGTGTCTATTACTTAATCACCAGGAATGCTTAATAGTTTTGTCACAAATGTTTTTCTTTTTGCAGGCCATAAATGTTTTTGCTGTCTTGCCACACTAGATATACAATAGATGCCTTGATGAATTACCCAATGGGGATTGTGCTACAGAAATTGATGCTTGCTAAATCAAAAGCAAAGCCTTTTTTCTTGGTCTCCTTTGGTCATTACAGTAAGGCTGCTAGTTTTTAGATAGGTCTGCTTACAACTCTGGGATATGTACACTTTGTTGCATGCAGTTGCTAGGTTTTGGATGGCTTTTTGCCACAAAAATTATATGATGATGTGGATGTTCTGATACTGCTCTTTAAAACAGCTGATTGCAGATCTGACGGGTGAAGGATGTTTAGCAGCTAACATATATCATCATCTTCTGATCCAAACAGGTTCCTTTGGGAGTCAGCTGTACTGTTTCAGTATGTTGTAATTAATTTGAGTGCTGTTTAGATGCCAGAAATTACTTTATAATGCAGGATAATGGACTTAAATAGACTTATTTGCACGATGCAAATCATAATCTAGCAAATTACCCTTAAAGGCTATGTATTAAGAAAGAGAATAAACCCCCCGATATTCAGTAGGAAGAGAAAAAAGAAAAAGAAAAGGTCTGATTTCTAATTCGGCCCTAAGACATCCTTGCATTGGAGTCTATCTGGACTTAATAGATGCTAGAATAATGCCAGTTATTTGTGGGTAACAGTCATAAAGGGCTTTGTCTGAAATACCACCAAAGAAAAGGGCAATTATTTTTTGTTTTAGTTAGGATTGGATGAATTGGGGGAGAAATCCCTGTCAACCAGGCCTTTAATACTTAGAAAAATCCTTATATATGCAACAGATACTCACGTGACAAGTTCTTATGAGGTTTTGAGCAATGTTAATTCACAGAAGAGTTTGTGTTAGTTGTTGAGTACTGAGCATCTTGCAGAATTAGACTGTATTTATCAGTAGGCTAATGTTTTTAGGGAAATAATGGATTTACATGCATAGTGAGAGCTGTTTGCAAATCAGCAGGTGGTTTCTAAAATATCTGAAATTAGCAAAATGTTTACTGATGTGATTTCTTTCTGAAAAACAAACGTATTTAAAAACACTTGAACATTAAAACTTTGAGTGAGAAAGTATTTGCTTTCCTTCACCCATCTCAAGTTTTTCTTATTTGTGGTTTGGATGCACACACTCTTCATTTTTTGTATTGAGGACCTCATTTTATTTTTTGAATGGCCCAGTAGGAGCGAAAAAACCTTGCAAACTATATATTTCAATAGGAGGCTTATTTCTATGAAGGTATAGGAAAAAGTCAGGTTATACCAGAAAATCTGTTTTAGCTTTATATGTGTATGCACATACTTCATACACAATACTGAATTACATTTCTCATTAGTTATGTAAAACCTGCTTGGGACTGAATTAATCAATGATGCAAAGCACCATTAGAATACTACACTTCTTTAGAACAGCACATACAGGTCCAAGCGATTCTTTAGTCATTAAGGTAAAAAAAGTAATATCTCTAATTAAAAAAAAAAAAAATCAAAGTCCTGTATGCTAATTTGCCAGTGTACCATTTTCATACTCTGATTTAAAGTTAAACCTTGCCCACTATGCTACAAATGAATGAAACCTCTGAAAGGGTTCCAGTGTGGTGAAAGGAATTAAGTTCAAAGATCTTTTTTAATCCAGTTTCCTCTGTTTGGTTACGTAGAAAATCTTACCCATTGCTGGTGCCCCCCAGTTTTTCATTCACCAATAGTACTGAGGGGGAAATTTGTGCTGCGCTACTTATGCATAATTTAAAACAATTGTGTTAGCTTTAAACCCAAAGTCTTTCTTCATCTATCATTTATCTCATGATGTTATCTTTTGTACTCGCTACCCTTCAGTAAGCACAGCCTGACATATCTTGTGGCCTTTACCTTCTGCAATAAAAAAGATTGAAAAGATGCTTGGCACCACCTGGTGAAGATGAGGCAACCCTGGAGAACTGTGCTTCAGGAGCAGGTGACTGATGCTAAGAAATGTGCCAGTCTAGGGACACAGCTGAAGGGCTGCAGTGGGAAAGGGGGAGGGGAAGAGGAAAAAAAAAAGAGCAGGAACATTAATACATCTTCCTGAGGTTTGATGGGACATATACTGCCTACTGTTCCATCTGGTGCTTATGATAGCATGGCATATTAGCATGCTGCAAGTTCATAATGTATTCAGGGCGAGAAAACACCACTTGCATACCAATTGAGGTGTCCTCTTTCTCAGTGCTGCCTTTGAATTTCAATGATGTTTATGCCTCCAAATCCACGACTGAACTGAGCACTTCCACTCGTGGGGGAGTAACAGCAGTAAGGGACTCTGGCTAGTATGGGTTTTCTTCTCTCTTTTTGTTTTCTCTTTTGGCTCTTTTCTTCCTGCTCTCTCCTCACAATTTATTCTGTTTGGAGAAGCTTTAAGGCAGGTTGATATTTTGGACTAGCTATATTGCCTTCTTTTTAAGGTTGTAGTCTATTGTCTTACCGCTTATCTCAAAACGCTTAAATGGCTCTTTTTATGACATTTGAATGAAATTTCTCTAAAAGCAGTGTCATGAAGCATTTACAAAATAGCACATTGCAGTTCTGCTTTATATTCAGTTTTCTTGTATTGCTAAATAAAAGAACAAACAATGCCCTGAATTCTACATTTCATGGTAAATTATTTGGACCCTGCATCTTTAAAGACTTGATTTTAACTTGAAGCTTGCTACTATAATAGGGTAAGTATCTGAAGTTGAGCAGGTACATGAGTCTTTGTAGGAGTGACATCTTGTTATCGATCTCTTGCAGGAAATGTACTGATATGTTCATTTTATTTCTCCCTACCCTGTCCTCATTGAAACTCTGCTGAGATTGACACTTGACTGGAGACAATCTCAAAACCTCACTGTGGAAACTCTTGACTGCACATTTTGTTTCTGAACCTGTCAAAGATTGTGATCCTTTTATGGCTCGGTCCTGTGAATCGCTCTGCAGCCCTCCTTCAGTAGGTTTTGAAAGTGTGAAGTTTACACACAGAGTAGGGTATTTGATGTGGGATTTTCAGGCGTCTCAAATAATACATAAGTACCAGTCACATTTGCTTTTGTTGATGTCTGTGCTTCTAAACTGCTTCGCGTGTTTTGAAAGTCCTGTGCCAAAAAGGGAGACTAAACTTGAAGAGGGAAGAATATTAAAACGCTATCTCTAGTATTGACGGCTTAATGAATGCATTTGGTATCTTGTCCTCTACCTGCACAGCTGGACTCTTGTTCCTGCCCAGAACTGACTGTGGTTTGAGGCTTTAGCTTAATCTTTAATGCATATGACTGTCATGCTAATACAACTTTAATAAAAATGTACTAGGTAGCACTTTGAACTCCTTCACTCCAATTTAGTATTAATCGACTTGATTAGTAGGAAAGAAAAGATCTTGCTCTAGTTCTCATCCTTTCTTTCAAATACATCCAGCCGTGGCTTCTATAAATACATATTTTCAGACAGTCATTTAGCCACTCTTGCGTAGATAAGAAATGAAAAATGCATTAGTCATCTTGACAAAGGATAAATTGGCTGCTTTTGGTTCACTATCTGAGTATCTGTTGTCTGTTGGCTTAAGACCATTCCTTATTTATTCATAGTGCATTCAGACCTGGATATTAATGTCTTAGCTTAAATGCTAATTATTTTTTTTTCTTGATACATTCAGGAAGGCTGATGTTACTGAATAGGAATGTGGAGGAGGTAGCTTGGGTAATTTGAGCAAGTTTAGTCAGCACTTACAAGATTCTTGAAATGTTTCTTGATGTCCTACAGAACTGTTAACATCTGCACAGCTTGCGAGAAGAGCCACATTTATTACAGCTGTATGCTAGCTAGAATGCAAAGAAAAAAGCGGGAGGGGGGGACGCGCTAGAATCACAATTAGGAATGAAGCAGCTGGCTTTCAGTACTCGGATTTATCATTTTACTCTCATTACAGACCATCAGTAAACTCCACTTGGACTCTTTTACATCAGCTTCTTTGAGATGGCAAGTTGAAGGCCCGGGAGTTTAGCTGTCAGTAAATACAGTCCAGCAAAATGCACACATTTTAAAAGAAAACAAAAGTTTTAGCCAGATAATTGCAAGTGAAGCTTAATATATCAAGGAGCTCTTCCAGTATGACGTAACATGCCGCAGAGCATGCGCTCGGAGTCTACAGCTGAGATAGTAAAAATAGAAAGGTAAATTGTTTTAAACAAGAAGAAAAAGACGCAGATTGTTTTAAACAATAAGGTAAAGTTATAGAAGAAGTGGAGGAATAATAAGTGAGAAAGCTGCTGGCTCCATGCAGAACCAAGGAGGTCATACAATTTTTTGTCCCCATTGTTCTTGTGTTTGCTGGAGGAAAGGAAGGTGTCTTGAGACTCCTGAGATCCCAGGCATGACTGAGCAGTATAATAGGACCTTGATGTGTTTGTTTTACCTCTTCTTTTCTTTCAGTCAGTATTGGAATCCCATTTCTGTTCTAATAACATACGCTTTCCCAGAATCAGGGTTTTTTTGGTCCAAGTTTGATTCGCCTGCTCACCCATTTCTTTCTTAGCCATTGAGACAGCTTTAAACCCAAACCATGCCAATATTGTAGCTATTTGTAAGTTCTCACAATCTTTGTTTGTTTCAAAATAAAAGATTTTTATAGGGTTTTTAAATTTTTATCTATTTGATAGGAATGAAAGCTAGTATTTCTTTTGTTTCCTCTGGTTAATATACTCACTCTTACCTTTCTCCCTGCACATTTTAAGCGAACCTTTTCTGGTTTTGCTCAGTTAGCTTCTTTACAATGTGCCCAGCTATTCACAGTAGGAGTGCCAGGATCTGTTTCTGTGTCTCCTACTGTTTCTTAACAACCTCGAAGACTGAGGAAACTGTACATCTATGCTCCTGTTCTTTCTTGCTCTCCTTAAGTGATGGTTCTCAATAATTTTCTAATACAAAACTTATTGCATGTTCACTTATAGCAAAAATGCAAAGTAGTGCCTGTTAAGAAACATGGCCAGTTAGAACTCTTCTGATGAAGACCATCCTGTTGTTGCAAGAAATCTTAAGACTTGGTTGTGGTATCTTTATTGACTCATATTCTTCTGCTCTCCATACTGTTCTATAACAGAAGTCCACCCTGATAACCTACTATTTTTTTTATCCCTTCTATCTAACCTTAGACTTTTCACTGTTATACTCATCATCATTTAATTAATAGCATATGGCACTGTAGAAGAGCTCTAACGTATAATCACTGTCTCCTCTTTTCCAGTCACCTGACACCAAAGCAAATTTTAACGTTTAACAGAAAATTACTGCATTTTGTTCATCAGTGTTTACCACCTCATACCTTCTGAAGTGGTTCCTGAAAGTTTATTTCCACTTAGTCTTGTGGAAACACGTTTTATCTTAATTTTGTGCAGATTGTTGGCATTGAACAGAATTATGTGCAAAACCAAGTAGCTCTGTAAGTCAGGGCTCATAATCACCTTTGGGAATGACCTGTTAAGTTTCTAATAGGTCATTTGTATGCACAGTTACTGAAGCTATTTGCCCTGTTGCAATAATTATGAAAAAGATAATGGATAGGAACTCATTTAGGAATAATTGTTCTTGTTAACTGTTCAGCATTTCATCCAGCTATTCCTATTATCCTTTTTTTAGACTTTCCTTTCATAAATCCAGAATTTGCCTTGGATAGTTGTTGCAGTACAGCAGTTCCTTGTTCCTTTGCATACCAAGCAGTTTAAACCTTGTGTTTTGTGTATCAAGTGAAGACCATAAGTAAACATGTCAGTGTCACTGTCTCTCTGTGCTATTTGAATGGTCTCTGCTATTGGGATTTAGCCTTAATACATATATGCCCGAACAGTGTTTCTAGAGATCTATGATAAATTTCGGTGGGATATTTTCAAATTCAGTTATCATTGCCTGGCTATAACTGGGGGTGCATGATCTGGATTCCTATGACTGGATATAGCATGTAATCATAGGGACGCTGCTGCCTGCTGCAATTTCACTTTTGGAGTATTTCATATAGAAAACCATCTCCCAGAGAGCATGAGGTGGATGTTGGAATAAGTTGGCAGGGGGAACATCTAACTTGTTTGGCTGAGGTAGATAGGTGGCAGTAGGAGGCACTGAAGACGGTCTTCTGTTGCAGCCAGTACTGCTTAGGTTATTCTTTTGAGGAAGAAATGTTTGTAGCCAAAATTTAGAAAGAAATACTTATGTTTGGTACTGTGGAAATGGGATAGTACATACTGATGTATACATGTGCAGTGTCATAAGCTTTCCTCCCTGTATCACATGGCTGAGTTTAACTTTTGATAGTGGGAAGAACTTTTCTTAAAACACCTCCCCTTGCCTTTCTGTGAGTACCTTGCCGTTTATTTTGAATTTTCCGCCGGGAAAGGCCGTTTTCTCTGTGCAGCTGCACGATATCGGCTCCCCCTGGTGGTCAGCAGCCACCTGTCAACGTTTCCAGTCACTCTTTGTCAGGGCAGGCTCCCAGCCAGGTGGTGTTTTATCCCCTTTTATCTGACGCTCTGGTCTCGCCTGCAGATCCATCCTTGGGCTGCTGGCGCCCCATGGGAAGAGGGTGCCCTGCTGCCCTCTCAGCCGCCCTCTGCCCTGCCACAGTTTCTTTCCTCCTGTTGAATATTATTCCATTTCTCATAAAGAATGGCTTCTCTTCTAGTTAATCTGCTTCTCAGGGAAGCAAAGTGTATATATCCAAGTAGACCCAAAGCCAAGTGTAGGGTGTTTCCATAGCATGGGGAGAGTTAAATCTGCTTTTCGTAAGGGTAGCATGTATCAGAAAACTTGCGATATTACCAAGGGTTAAATGTATCCAGGTTGAGCATTCAGAGTTCAGACACATCAGACTTCTTTACTTTGTCAATATTTCTCTTGCACTTGTGGCATTGAGTGGTTTCTCTCTGGTGTCTGACTTCTCACCCTGCAGTTTCCCCTCCATTTAACACTCCTCTCAGTGTTATTGAAGACTATTTCTTTCTTACAGTTTTCTAAAGAAGGAAAAAAAATCAAAATAAATCACAGTTAAGTATTATTTACAAAATAAAGTAAGTAAAACTTGATTAAGTATGTGTATAAGTGCATGCACACACACAGGCATTTGCCCACACATATGCACATATATAGAAGCAAGCCATGGCAGCTGTACCGTTCCACATAGGTCAATATTAAATTGCCGTGTTGAAATAGTGCTATCAGCTGGTTTGATGAAAACGGCGTTCTATAAATCTACGAACCTTTGGCTTTGTGTATTTTTTGGGAAGAAAAGATTGCATGTAATTTGAATCTGCCGGGCATGAAATGAAGCATGTTTTATACAACAGTCAAGCATGGTAATGCTATGATACCTGAAAGTGTGTTTTGCTTTTAGTTTCTGTGGTTTCTGTAATAATTGTTGTGGGTTTTTTTTCAATTCAGGCTTTGGCTGTTCAGGTTTTTGGTTTTGTTTTTTTTTTTTGTTTGTTTTTAATTTTTGGGGTTTTTTTTTTTTTTTTTCTTTCTTCCCTTCAGTCCGATAGTTAAAAACAAAGGGAAGGTACTTTTAAAGAAGGAAGTTTTAAGTTTTATTGTGCAACGCTAAGACTGCTGTGACGCTTTAATGTCTGGAAATGTTGCATGTAATTGTATGCCCTGTGAGTGGTCTCATTAGTTTACCTACAGCGGTTTTCAGTATCTACATCTAGGCAGATGTTTCTGAGTCTTTCTGGGGCTGGGGATTCCAAGGCTAACCCAGGACCTCTCTTTCTGGGTGACTTTATTTCTGTGCTGAACTTGTGTGAATTCACTGGCTTCAGAAGTGGGTTTGCTCAGGTGTTACATTTGTTAATCTGCTTTTTCACTACATACAAAAGTTCCTTTTCCTCTTCCTTCACTGCTAACGGTAACAACCATTTTTCTTGTGAGCTTATTTGTCAATAAATAATATTACTTCATCTAAGAAAGTATTTGAGATGAAGTGTCTAAATTTCATGTGAAGTTTCTGAGTCTCTCTTTACCCCTTCTCTCCTCCCCTCTTCTGTTTCCCGGTGCATTCCAGTGCCTAATGTAAGAGACGGTGTGACATGCAGCATTGAGGGGCAGCTGATTTGTAACTAATAATGAATATTTTCTCACACTCTGTCTAGACAGTCAGTCATATAAACACAAGATGTCTTTAATGGCATTATCTGATGATGTGATATGATAGTCTTCCAGAGTGTGTGTTTCCACAAATGCTGAAGTACTGATTAGGGTAATAAATTGCACTACTTGGTATTACACACTGACAATCTTCAAGACAGGGGACAGCCTATGTAGTTTCACTTTGCTTTTGCTGGTGGTGGCAGTAAGTAACAGTTGCAACACCTGAACAAAGATTTTTTGGGGAAATATGTTTAAGCATATTTTTTCGTCAGTGGATTAATATCTGTCTTGGCGGGCTGAAAAGAAAGCAAGGAGTTAGTATGTCTGACGACTGAGGATCGCTTATTCTTGTGGGCACCAGCCATGCTGCTAGAGCAGTCTGAATGGCTCTGGTTCTCACAAGGCAAAGGACCTAGATCTATACGGGAATGTTTATACCATCTGGCTTAGCAGTCTCAGGAATTAATAAATTAGAGGCTCTAAGTCTTCTTTTCACTGATTATATGGGGAGTCTAGTCAGCTAATTTAGCTGTCTGCGTTATACAGGAGAAATGAGCAGCCTTCCTTAGCCTGGAGTGGTACTTGCTGTTGGGAGGGAGTTTGGTCGCTCATGCTGTGTCTTAAGGGTAAGGTCTTAAGGGTGAAGTCTTGCTTCTGTGCATTTGGCCTAGCTGAACAACTTTTCATCGATTGGAATATTGTCACGAGGGGTTAGATTACTGAATAGGTAAAACAGTGCATTGTGGTAGAACAGTGATTTTTGGAGCTTGATCCACAAGGTGAGGAGCAATCTTTCTCAGATTGGCCAACACCGCTCCACGCTGTAAAGCATCTTGACTTGTGCGTGGTGGATTCCTCAGTTAAAAAATAAGGATGTATATCCATTACTGTCTCGGTAGTCCTTATGTGATCTTTTCAGATGTTTAACCATAGAAAATATCACTTCCTACAGCCACATTTAACTCTTTTTGAGCCTAAAGGATTTCTGGCATGTTTTATAAATATAAGCGATGCCTTTTAAAAAGTACAGCCATAATTTTTTTTTTTTTTTTTACTGGCAGAGTAATTTAATACCCTAAGTAGCCCTTAATATAAATGTTTTAGATGGTTTCAGCTAGTCTGTGTTGGAGACTTCAGTTCTAGTTAATCTAATGGACTACTGGTATCAGCACTCTCTTTGATCTTCTCTAACCTGGATACAGCCATGCTTTACACTGTTTTTAATGTTTTAAGTGCATTAAAAAGAAAGAGGCTCGTATTTATTTTGCTTTTACCTGTGTGTGGCAAACTACTTATTGCTAATTTAAGACCTTGCAAACTTTGGATTAAAAAATTAAATATGCTTCTGGAGAGCAAGTCGGGAAATTTTAATTTGCGTTGGGAAAGAAAATGTTTTATTATTGCTGCTGGTGAAAAGGTTGTGTGTTATGTGTGGTTGAGCAAGTAAGAACATACAAACAATACCAGTTTGATGTTGATAGCATTTGAGTTTCTTGAAGTTCAGTCTAACTTAGCCTGTAGTTTGTTAGATAACATGCCATCATGACAAGGGTCTTCTTTGGTACAAGAAGGGAACCAATTACTTGGTCAGGGAATTACTGGGGGTCTGTATCCAAACCCTTCCCAATAGTTTCTTCTATAAGCGCAGGAGAAGTGAAGGGAGTGATTGCTAATGTGTAGGGGTTGTCACCTCTGTCGATTGTAGGGGAGGACAGGGAGTGAGTTTGACCAGTTGTGGTTCTGATTGTTCTTCATGCTTGAAGCAGTGGTCACCTCTTCTTCACTTCGCTCAGGCCTCAACGTTAAGTGAGCTGGTTTGAGAATAGCAGTAATAGTTCCTGTGACGTGAAAGACAACCTCTCAAAACACACAGTTCTCAGTGTGGAAACTTGTCAACAAAACCAAGTAGAAGAGACACAGGTAACAATGTAAACAGCAAAACAGTATTTCAGTAATCACTACGACACTACAACAAATGCATTAGTTCAGCATGCATAGAGGCATTTGCATGATGGTTGATGGAATATTTAGAATACGTCTGCGTTGTCTTGGCCTTTGGTACAGGCCAACTAGTATGTATTCAGCCATGACAAGGGAACATGTAAACTTTAGTTTCTGGGGGCTTATGGAAATTTTAGACTGCTGCGACAATTTGGCCCTTATTTAGCTTGTCTGTTCTTGCTGATGTATTTAATAAACCATTGTGGTGGTGGTAGATCTAGTTTTAGAATGTATTATTCTTCCCTGCATTGCTTTGAACATTCCAGCAATTTTACATGGTAAAATTTGTAAAGCCAGGAAGGGGGAAATAAAAAAGAAGTGTTTGAAAAAACAAGGTGCAATTCTGACAGGAGTCAGTTTTTAATTATTAAGTAGCTGAATCTAGGATAGTTCTTAAATTGTCAAAACATGTCAGATTGTTAAATGAAAGAAAAAAGATTATTTTTCTAATATTTTCCTCTTTAAATGAAATTTATTGCAAGACAAGTATAGTTCTTTCAGCAGAAATTAAAATGTCCAAGCAAAGCCAAGCCATAACACTTTTGTCTCAACTCTGAGATTAAATTCATGCATCGCTTATTTTATAATACATGTAGCTATCTGGCCTTTATCTGCTAAGCCGTCAGCATCACACATTTTTTTGCCAGTCAGCACATCTCACCCTAGAGAACTGAAACGAAAGTGTGCTTCTGCTTTTTCAGTTGGTTGTGATGATGGTAGGACCAGTCAAGGTACCATTATGGATGAGGAACGTGACTCAAAGCATTGTCTATCATTCATCTAATTTATGTCATCCAGAAGCTTTTCTTATCAAACCCAGGATACAGTAGCACAGAAATACCTTTCAGCTTTTGGAAGACTGCATTATTCTCAAGGCTTTTGTAGCACCTCTGAAGAAAGCTCTGATGAGTTAGCCTGAGGTAACTTGAGTGAACTCCCTTGCTTGCAGAATTTCTTCTAGCTCCTGCATATTAAATGAGAAGAAATGGGTAAACTTAGTGTGCTTTAATTTATTCTGATTAGCTGATGATATGAAATGTTAAACAATCTAAGCAGAGGAGAGAACCAGAATAAGACTGGAGCAAAGTTGTGATATTACTCTTGCAAAAGGATCACCTTCAGTGTGTGAGCTTCATACCCACAGTGCTAAAGGGGCAGTGAAATGCCGTGAAAGCTTTGCTGTGAACATCCATCACTCGCCTCATACGCACATTCTCATTCCTGATGGGTAACGCTTGCAGGGGTAATGTTTTGTGGCAAAAGACTGAGTCTGACTGTCTGAGCTCATTTCTGATACTGCCTTTCTGCAAATCACCTAGGGAGTAGAAGTTCTGCACCAGGGAAGTGGAAGCTGGGTGTTATTTTCTTTCTAGGCTAATATTGTGACTATGTCTGGTGCTGACAGAAAGCTATGTCTATATTATGCCTATTTGGGATCAGTTGTTTATAGCACAAAAAATCCATTGTGTTTAGATTCTTGTTTATTCTTTAAGCAAAAGTCAGGAGGGCCAAGAGATGAATGGAAAGAGAACTGGACTGGTCTCAAGTAAGTCCCCAGCATGCTTGGCTGGGAGAGGGTCTGCGGCAGTGTTCTTCAAATGCCAAATATTATGGCTGCAGCACAGGAGTTCCAGTTTTTCCTGGGTGTGTGGTATATGGGGTGGGTAGGCTTTGCTTTCTCAAACAGGTGCTTCTCAGCAAAGGCAGTATGCTGTGTTTGGCTGGGATAGAGTTAAATTTTCTTCATATTAGCTGGTATGGGGCTATGTTTTGGATTTGTGCTGGAAACAGGCTGTTAACACATTGATGCGAAGCAGTGCTAACAGCATCAAGACCTTTTCTGCTTCTCACACCACCCCACCAGCGAGTGAGCTGGAGGATGCTCAGGAGGTTGGGAGGTCACACAGCTGGGAGAGCTGACCCCGGCTGACCAAAGGGATATTCCGTACTATATGATGTCATGCTCAGCATATAAAAGCGGGGGAAGAAGAGGGAAGTGGGGGATGTTTGGACTAATGGCGTTTGTCTTCCCAAACAATCGTTACGTGTGAGGAAGTCATGATTTTCTGGAGATGGCTGAACACTTGCCTGCTGAGAGGAAGTAGTGAATGGATTACTTGTTTTGCTTTTATTGTGTGCGTGGCTTTTGCTTTACCTCTTAAACTGTCTTTATGTCAACCTACAAGTTTTCTCACTTTTACTCTTCTGATTCTCTCCCCCATCCCACCAGAGTGAATGAGCAGCTGTCTGGTGCTTAGTTGCTGGCTGGGGTTAAACCACAACAGGCAGATACCTTTTGGTGTTGTCCCGCTCTCATTAGCGGCAGGTCTGAGAGCCAGGAGTTGAAGTTTTCCGTAAACACTGCTTTGTAACAGTGCTGAGGGGCTTGACCAAACCTGAGGGAGGGAAGGTTCTTTACTGACTGATCATATGACAGTGTTATGCATGATAGAGTTATGTCATTTGTCCTCCTATGTAGACTTATGGTTTTGTCTCCCAATTCATTACCATTGTGACTCACTACCTACTTTCAAATTCTATTATATCCCTCTCAAAATAATCAAAATTAGTCCGATGCCATCTAGGTAAGAATCATCTGTATTACGTTCTACAGATTCATGTCTCAATTCATATAATCTGAGTAGCAGAGGCGGGTTCTAATCCTGTGTGTCATGTGCAGGTTTGTACCGTCTCTGAATTTAAAGGCAACAAGGCAATGGGCTCTTTTAATTTGACAGGTTTTGTTTTTATTTTTAACATGTTGGCGCAGAAGTAGTAAGTATTGTACAATCAATACAGAACTTCTTTTAAGAGTCTTTCATGCCTGAATATACATCTGGAACTGTTTGCGTTAACTAAAAGTAAAATAAATGCCACAGCATATTATACCATACTTTTTTTTTCATTTAAAAAAGGAAATTGGAAACACACCACTTCTAGAAATGCTTGACATTGAATTGGCTATTGAAATCGTATCAGTAAAGTATTTATATATTCCATATTTTGTTCCATACATCAGCTTTCCTTGATGCGTTAGACTTGGAAGGGTGCCATGTGAACTGAAATGTTGCCATATATGAAAGACCGCCTTGTTTTAAAAATGGACTAAATAATTTAAGATACAGGAAGTAGAGTAAATCACTTTAAATACATGCACATCTCTCTTGCTTTACCCCTGCTCTTGCACGTTTTACTTTGTCTCTTCCCTATTTATCTTAAGAAGCTGGCTGTGCTTACAGTAAATATAAGTGTTCATCTAACAGCTGAATATAATGATAAAAATAACTCCAACTATAAAAGTCAAATGAGTGACAGGAACAGTATAGTTTCATGAATCAAGAAATCCACAGAAGAAATATCATAATTTAAATTTGTTTTTACAGCATTCTTTAATATAAAATGGAGCAAAATACTTCTGTGGTAAAAGCATAGTTCTTCATTCTGTGCTGGAAAAGACATTTAAGAATGTGTATTTCAAAATGTTTGGGTTTTTTTTTTCTTTTTAAATAAAAAATATAATCCGAAGCAAATGCAATATATCTCTGCATACTTGAAACATATTTTATGAGTTTATTCTAAGTCTCTTGCTGTACCAGAGGGTTGTGTGTATGGATTAGGACTAGACCATTATTTCACCATCTATCTCCATCCTGAATTGATTGCAGTGAATGCTTCAGAATGAATTGCAGATGCCTCCTTTTCCCTCTGGTTTGGAGAACCTCTGGTTTCAGCCCCATTTGATCCAAACTGGGCTAAGGAGTCCAAGTCTGTTGCTGCTTAGAGGGATTCAGTGGAAGAAATCTTTGCACCTGAAATAAGTTACACTCTCTGTATATACAGCCTGTGCTCTGAAATGTGTGATGCTGTGGGATACTGCCTGTTTGAAACTTTCTGTTGTGTCCCCGCTAATTCAAGATTATTTGGGATGTCAGAGTTCAACAGGAAAAAAAAAATTAAAAAAGAATCAGAACTAGCTTTGCAAACAGGGAGTGTGGTTTGATACTAGAGCATAAAACTGTTTTTGACTTAAGAAATTAAGCAATTTAAGACATGATTTTCCTTTAAGTTCTTCCAAATTTCAGGCAAAGTTCAATGTGTATGATTCTGTATTATAAAACTGGAACAAATGTACATGAGATCTTACACAGGCAGGATTTCACATGTTAAAAATACAGTTTTTCCTCTTGAGGGATTCTTTCTTCCTCTCCAAAGCCCTCATCACCTTTGAATGTACTGATGCCAGAATATCCACAGAGAGTTTGCATGAAAAATGTCTATATGTAAAAGCCCTAATGGAATTAACATGGTTTAGGTGAAATTTGGCTAGTGATTTAAATACCATTCTGCCTTTAGCTTTCATATTATCAGGCTGTTTTTCAACAATTAGAGTAGAAAATGTTATGTGTGCATTTAGTTTTAAAATAAAAAATAATGATTTGTAGAAGTTATAGTTCAAAGCTAAGTAACGCTTTTATCAGCAGTGGCTCTGCTTTGTGCTCCATCACCACTGTGTCCCCTGAGAGAACTTCCTCTTAAAAACAGAGCTGCTGAAATTCTCTCTGTTTGTGGGTGGTAGGACAGAAGTGGGTGCGGAGCTCCTGTAGGCAAGTGCTCCCAGCCCAGTAGCTCCCTCAGAAGTTAGGGAACCAGCTGGAGTGGCAAGGAGCAGGGAAATAGTACCAGTGAGAGCAGAACGGCTCCTGTAGGAGTTGGTGGAAAGGTGGGTTGTAGAGGCTGCGATGGAGCAGGCTGTTCTCCTGGGTGGTGTGTTGGTGGGTATGTTTTCCAATTGTGTGGAAAAGCTTTTCACTGTACTTCTTCAAAAGCCGCCTACCCCCCTAGGAAAGTTTCTGCTCTGACAAGATAATCTTGTACCCTGGTTTGAAGTGTTCTGAGGTGTGCTTGAGAGGAGCCTTGTATCTCCTTACAGAAGGCAGGGCTGGGGAACTTGCAGACAGACAGAGATAAATCTGTCTGCCTGCGATCATACAGTAGCAGAGTGGGGTTTAAGGCTTTCCCAGAGGGAGAGAGAGGTTAAGAAAAAGGTAAGTGGTGTGTAAAGGATTTTTTAACCCCTGAGAGATCCAAAGGAAAGTAATTAGGAAAATTAAGTCTAATGTCACCAGGTTTATATGAGAAGAACAGGAGTCTGTGGACAGTTTCAGCAATCTGTATACCGGGTGGCAGACGCTGTCAAGAGGGAGTGAAAACCAGTTGGACTGCAGTAGAATGGCAAACTGAAACTGGAGGGCAAAACCAACACACTGTTTCCCACTACTATGTTCAATTTTAGTAACAGAACATTGCCAGCTTTTTGGGAAGGCCTGCCCCCTCCAATCTGAGTGCATTTCTGATCAAACCTGAACTTTGAAAGACGGCAGGGGAGGGGAACAGGAGCCGTGTGGTTGGTTACAGGTTCGGGATTGCTTTTAGTTATCAACAGCTGAATTGGAGGATACAGGCTGTGCCTGCTCGCTGTGAGCAGCAGACTGTTAGAGGAGTTCGATTTCTCTCACTCTTCCTTCCACCCACCTCCATCTCCTCTGTGCCTGTGTCTGCGCTCCCACATGCTTCAAATCTGTGTACCTGGACTGCCTTCCCCAACAGTTCAATGTGAGTGTTAGCAGAATGAAAACCAGATGGACCAGCAGTTCCCACTGTTATCTCCCCACCAGCTCTGGCAAGCTTCCCTTTCTCTCTCCTTTCTTGGCATGGCAGAAATATTTGCCTTTATTTAGGAGGGCTTGGGCTCACTGCTGTGCCTCTTTCCCTCTGTTGCAACATGAGCTGAAAGCTATTTATTCCCTTGTTGCTGAGGTTGGTTGAGGTGAGTGCAAGATGAATTCAGCTATTAAGGAAGCAATTAACGTTTCAAGACAAGTTTTCATATTTCTTTATATTAAATGAATAGCTTGTTGAAGATATAGATTTAACTGTTTTACTGTAACAATATGGAAAGGAAATTTGTGTAGACTGTTTAAAAACTTGCTTTTGTTTTCCAGCATGTAATAATTTACTGTTGCTTGATTTTGCAAATCAAACCTCACCTGTTTGTGTAGCAGCCTTAATTTTTAAGCTAATGCATTTTGGATACTGTTCACTGCATAGCTGAGGTTTACTAACCTTTTATCAACACTACAGATCCTATAATACTGTATCTGTATTTCCCTCATCCTGTTCTAGAGGTGTTTTAATGCTCATCTCCCACAAACTTGTCTCTAAATTTTATATGAAATGAATCCCTTTCCCTGAGAACTAAGGCATCATCTGTAGGCACTTTTACAAAGGGTGAAGATGTCTTCCATAATTGCAGTACCTGACACACCGCTTCTGTGGGACATAATTCCTCAGTTTCAGGCAGCTAAAGATTGCTGTCTATTGTGCGCTGTTAATTTTTGTGCTGATATCTTTTGTTATTTGTTTGAATTATTTTTTTTTAACTTTCTGATAACGAAGTGGTTTGAGGCTCTCTCAAATCCACCCTTCCTTTATGTGTGCATTGCATTTAATTTATCTTAGTGTGTCTCAGGTAAATTTTAGATATGACTGGTTGAAGTTTTTATGTTGCTAGTAAGAACAAGGAAAGCACGTCGCAGAGTGAAGTAACAGAATTTATGGAACGTGACGGACTTTGCTGTTGTCTTGAATTAAACCCACAGACTTACGGGCTTACCCATTAGCCACAATACTTGCTTTATAAAATAGTTTAATGAATCTTTGCAAGACTTGTGGAGAACGGTGTTTAAAATAAATAAACCCAACCCCCCAGTGAAGTGATGGAAGAATTTGACTTATGCCCATTAAAAGCTAAACTTGATCTTACTCAGGTTTACTCAAGATGGCTCACTAAACTCCTGGCATGAGTAAGGAAGCCTTAGTTTTGCTTTCAGCTGGTAAATGTTGTCATGTTTTGCCCATTCCTGATAAATGACTTGTAAGGGTTTGGGTAGGTTTTAAAAAAATTTTAACATCAAGATGTCAAAAAGAAATGTTGGAAAAAGATGATGTTTCTATAGCTTCTGTACCAGATATCTTGTGTCTTTAGATCTTTAGTTGTAAGAGAACTGTTAGGTTTTCTTCCTGCTTTTGCGTTTTGCTTGTTTTGTTTTCTTGGGGAGATGTGTTTCTACTTACCTTGCAGGTTTGGAACCTTAAGTTCCAAAGTTTGAAAGTTGTTCTTAATGTGCAAAAGTGCAAACTTAGATGCTTTTTTTTTTTAAATGTACATGTGACGACTGACACTACCATTTTGGCATGTTTTGTTCATTTTTCTGGTGACTGTAAGAATATCCAAGGACAGGGTGGTAAAGTGATCCACGAGGCTCATGGTATTTAATGTAAGTTTCTCTACATGACCACAAAGAGCAGCAATGGGAAATAATGTCAGGTGTTACAAGAACAGTGACATGAAGAGACCTGGCTTCAACCAGTAGGCTACCCAATATCTCTCCTGTACTAAAGAGCTTCAAGTTTTAGTTCTACAGGAACTGTCGTAAGGCGATTTATTACCTCTGTGTGTCTCTTCATCTATTTTTTTCCTCCTGGCTAGCATGAGAGCCTTGAAGGGAGGAAGCATTATTGCAGCTCCAGGAGTGCTTGTGAGGTAGCATCTGCACGTGCTAGAAATAAAAACAAAAGATAATGCAGCACTGCTACAAATTAGGTCTTGCCATCTGTGTTACACCTTCTTAAGTAAGGTTTAGATGATGTAATTTGGGAAGAGCACACTGGAGTAGATAATCAGGTGTAATCTTCTGTGGCAGATGCTGAAATGACTCACTTCTTGCATTAGCTTTTTAAGTTTTTTGTCAGAGGGGATGTGCTTGGGGAAATAAATTGGTGTGTTCCTGTGGTGTGTGTTGCAGATCGCACTGAGAAGCATTCCACAATGCCAGACTCACCTGTGGATGTGAAGACACAATCCAGGCTGACGCCTCCAACCATGCCACCTCCTCCCACTACCCAAGGAGCTCCAAGAACCAGTTCATTCACGCCCACAACGTGTAATTAGACTTACTTTCTTCCTTTTCTTCCATGTTCTTTCTGTTATGTAAGAAATCAAAATATGTGAAGGGACACCTGCATGACATGGCAGATGCAGTGTTTGGTTGTACTGTGAAAAAGTAATTGAGAAAACTAAGATCACAACAGATTAATGCATCTTTAAGATGTTAAGACATTCTGCTCAGAGTTGCGCTGTTACTTCGTTGGCAACTTGGCCGCAGAGTCAGAGTGAGTGCTGGTTTCCCATGTGCTTAATGGTGAGACCAGTCCTTCCTTGAGAATTACAGAAAACCGTCTCCTCTTCTTTTATGCCATTCTTTTGTTTAAAAGATCCTGTTCCCTCTTGTATAGAAACTTGGGGAGAAGGTTGTTTGTTTATGTTTTAAAGTGGGGGTAATTCCCCAAGAAAAAACTTGTCTTCATCCCATTTATGACCAAATGAAGAATTCTCATTTCAGTACTATAAAGTGTGCAGCTAATATTGCTGTAAAACAAAAAACAAAGGCCTTTTATTGTTTTATCTGGAGATTCGTAGTCTATGACTGCTTTACTTCTCTAAATCACATAGGGCTGCATCTCTGTCTCAGTTTATTGATGTAAACACACAAGAAACTCTACTAGTCTTGATGGAATTACTCTTAGTGTAACTGAGACTTGAATCTGGCATATTGTCTGGACTATTCTTTTCACAGCCATGAAATGATCCACATTTCTCTTACCAAGATTTAGTTGCAAATTTTTTGGTATCTTTTATACTGCCTTGTAATAGTATAAACATGAGAATGTGTTTACATTTCACATTTTAAATAAAACATTTTTAGAACAGTAGAATACATATGCCTAAGCAGAATGAAGGCAGCATCTTCTTTTTGCCTTGCCTATGTCTGTTTGGTCCCTTTCGGTCTGTTAAGTACCTTATTTAAAATTCACCTCTATGCAGAAGGCCAGCTGGAGGCGTTTGTACTACTTATCCCAGGGAACCCTGTCCTGACAATTTACATCCGACTCAAACAGTGAGAAGGGTTTGTGCCAGCTAGTCACATAAACTCGGAATTTAACCTGATGACCCTGATCCTGCAAAGATTTATCTGTTTAGCTTAACTCCAGCACCTGAATCCTCCTGGGAGCTGCTTTGGTGTAAAGTTAAATTGTTTCTAGTTTTTTTTTTTTTTTTTTTCAGGGCGGTGCTCTTACAAATTAAGCTTTCCAGTGTGATGCACTTTACACAGTTCAGGGTAATCTTTGGCAGTCATTAAAGAACAGGACGATGTTGTTCTTTAATCACTCTTACAATTCTCTGTCTGCTCACAGAATTTTTGAATGTTTGTTTATTTGATTGGGTTCAGCACTTTGGGAGGTGTATGAACCATGGCTGGATTTTTGGGGCTGTGTTTATGAAGACAAAAAGTCTAATTTTAATTGCCTGTAAGATTTTGGATTGTGGCCTTAGTAGTTCCAGCTTGTACAGTAAGCAATCACTTCTGTTCAAGTGTCTGTTACATTTATTACTACTACACTGGGAATGCCTGCAGGCCAGGAAGATCAGACTTGTTTTCTAGTCAAGAGTATGCTTGTTTTCTTTGGAGTAGACGATTAAAAACTCTTGACGTATTTTAGTTTGAAATTCTAAATGCTAAATCTATTTTATTAATAATATGGTTTCGGTTTAGAGATGACGTAGATCTTTGCCAGCTGGCAAATTTAGACACTACAGAGAAAGAGATAAAATCATTAGTATGGAATGGGCTATTAAAAAGTTTTAGGGAAGCCAAAATATTTATATCTTTCTTTTGTTGGAGAAATTTTACCTGCCTTTCATCTCCTCCTGTCTATCCTAGGTAATGAACTTTGCTGTTTTGTGCTTTCTTGGCTATAGCCCCGGGACCTCTGCCTAGAGAAGCCCCTTGCCAGTGACTGAGTTGTTCCAGGCTAGAGCAGGACATGTTCTTATTCTTCCCAGACCTCATTTACCAAGCTCATGACATGATGACTTTTGGCTGTGCAACTTCCCTGCAATCACAATGTATTTGTTTATTGCAATATTGCTGTCTACTGCAGCGTGGAGAGCGTGGCTTAGAGCTACATGTGGAGTTGAACTTGTTGAGGCCAGCTTCTTTCTGTTTATGCTTTTTTTCGCTTCTTATTCTCCCTAGCCCACACAGCTAGATAACTAGAAAACCCTTCAGGTAGCTTTTTCTGTAATGCATCCAGCAGGGCACTTCAGTCGCTAGTGCAAAAGCTCTATCAAAAGTATTATGCTAGTGATTTAAATCTGTTAATAGGGCAGTGATTTAAGTCTAATAAAAGGTGTCCACCCTCAAAAAAGACTTGCTATATAAAAATAAAGAAGGCTGCTGGAGAAAGTGACAAAGAGAAAGAGCTACTTGGCTTCAGAGAGTTGGGTCATTAAGAAACATTGAAAGTTCTTTAAGTTGTTAGCTTGCCATGCTTGTGCTTTTAAATAGGAAGCAATGTAGGTAATACTCCTATGCATTTTTGAGTGTAGACAAATTCCTGAGTTTTGGTGGTTTTTGATATGGGTTCTAAGTGACTTCCCAAAAAGAAATCAGCGAATTTCTTCAGGGTAATGATCAGCTGAGTGTGGCTGCTGCTGAGTATAGTCACGTGCTGTGTGCTCACACCTGCTAGTGCACTTGGTACATTTGCATTTCGAGGGAGCCATCCTTTTTCTTGCTGTTCGCTGTCATTTTGGTGAGTCAGGTTCAAACAGCCTCAACAGCGTGTTTGACTGTTGCTGTTCCAAGTATCCTGGGTGGAAAAGGATGTCCTCAGTTTGATTCTCTGCTCTCTTCTAGGGTGTGGATAAAAGTCACACTGAAATCACTGCCAAAAACTAACTGTTGTTGTCTTCAGTATGTCTGCATGAATCTCATTGCCATAAATTTTGAACACATAGTACTTCGGATAATTATTCTCACAGCAGCCTTACAACAGGAGGGAGATGTTTTCCTGTCCTTTTTAGAGCTATGATATTGGCACATGAAAGCTGAGTGATTTGCTCGTGGTCTCAGACAAGTCTTCTGAAGTCTAGCTTCATGCTCTATCTGCAAGGGTTCAGGCCACAGTGAGCATGACATCATTTGTACCTGCACAAAAAACTTTATGTGCTCCTTATGTTAGCAGCTAGGAAATCTGTATCAGAAAAAATAACCTTATTGGATGGTGTAAGGTTAAAATGTGAAACTCCTGTTTTATAAACACAGCTGTCAGTTGTGTGTACGAAACACAAGTAAAAATATTCAGAGATAAACTGAGGCTTCGTGAAATACGTCTGCACATTTTTTTTTTTTTCCTACCCCAAAGAGCAATTTTTTCCTTTTTTCTTCAGTCATACATGCTCTTTCTCTCTCTGTTTCCCTCTCCCTTTTTAAAATCCTTTGACAAAAAGCTGGTATTCAAATGATGCTTTTCAGGTCTAGAAGCATTTTGAGGAGGCTGTGTGAGAGGCAGCTGCTGTGACTTCCAATCTACACACCATTCAGTACTAGCTACTGAGAAATAGATATAAACTGAAGACTGTTGCTCTGTCAAAAGGCTAATTATCCTTGATTGTGCAACTTAATTAATTTTGAGGTCAAGCACATAAAATGTAAGCTGATGGATTTTCCCTGCTGTCTTCTTTCTCTCTTTCACCCTCTATTTTATCCTCCCTTCTCTCTTTTTCTTTCAGTAACCAATGGCACTAGCCATTCACCAACAGCGTTAAATGGAGCTCCATCTCCTCCTAATGGCTTTAGCAATGGGCCGTCCTCTTCTTCTTCCTCTTCTCTGGCTAACCAGCAGTTACCACCAGCTTGTGGAGCTAGGCAACTCAGCAAACTGAAGAGATTTCTTACAACCTTACAGCAGTTTGGCAATGACATTTCACCAGAGATTGGGGAGAGAGTGCGTACCCTTGTTCTAGGACTCGTGGTAAGCAAAAAAACAATATATGTAACTGCCATCTTTTTCTCTCCTTTTCCCTCTTTTATATTTGACAGGTTTATTATATAGAAGAACAGGTCACGTATGCTGCATATCATACTTCTAGCAAACATGCAAGAATGAAGTGCTGGCTGTTGCTGCCACAGCAAACACTGACTAGCTGCCTGTGAGTGGCAGCTATTCCCAACCAAATACGGACCTGACTCTTTTTGCCAGTATAGTATTATGCTGTAATGCTGAGAAAGGGGTTTTGTTCTATAATGGCAGCACCCCTAGACACACCTTGAATTACATAATGTAGTAAAATATGATTTGGCTTGCCTGGTTTAGTTGGCTGGAGAGAGGAGGGGGACATTAGATATATAATGGCAGAATACTGGTTAAAAGGATGAGCTGAATATATGTTTGGACTGCAGTTATATAATGGAATACCTTTCCACAGTAATCTTTAAATCTGACAGTGAGGGACCTGATGGTACACTACTGCTACTCAAGTTACCTTATTTATATGGTTATTATGTGATTACATGGCTGAATGAAAATTTTAGCTTTTTCTTACCTACATCAGTCATGTTGGGATGCTATTTTACAGACAAACTGTTGTGAATCTGGACCAGGATTCTTTTTATTCCCAGCAAAGCCTCCTCTCTGCCAGACATTGTTGTCTCCCTTGTATCTCCTTCAGCAATAATTAGATGTACCAAGAAAAATGCTGTTGTGGTGCTCTAATTTACATCTGTTCTGAGCAGCTGCAGTTGCCATTGACTTCATTTGGAGCAAAGACTGCCAGCACTGTTTAGTGCTAGGGCTTGTACCTTCACAAAACACTACCTGACAGCAGTGGCTACCCCTTCACTTAAGTCCATGTCAAATTTTAATGTAGGCAGTGTAACTTCAGTAAGTCCTACCCTCCTTTTGCTTCCGTACACAAAATGCTTGTTAAATGTGGGTTTGCTTGTCACATGATTCACTGTGGAAAGGGGAACTAGTAAAGAAACAAAAGACAGCTCTGGAAGCATGCAGCTTCCCTTGATTTTTAGATCAAAAGTGCTTCTTCACTGTTAATTGCGATTGATTTCTACTTTCACCTGAGCTTTGTTGAGCAAATCAAGATTCTTTTCCTTGGGAATACCCACATATTGTGTGATTGCATGTAGTCTTCATGATTGTGCCGTCAGCTGCAAAGTAATGACTTTCTTACACAGCCTGGAATGTAGGAAGGAATTCTCTTTATAAGTACGAGAGGAAAAGTGTAGTTTTCCTTCTCAGACAGCGAGGAATCTGCCTTTTAAAAGTGTGGATTTTTTTTTTTTAAATGCATGTTAATTACCACTTCTGCACTGGGAACAAAATCACAAGAGGCTCCAATAGAAAATAAAAACAAATGTTGAGGAAGGCAGCTCTCTTTAACTGGTCTTTGAAATGTGAAAGCATTTCCATGCTCAGCACCTGAAAGCTTAAACTGTACTCTAAGCAACAGGCACTGAATATCTGGGCTGCTGGTGGTTTCCTTTGAGTATTTTAATAAGGTAATAATTTAGTATGTGGCATGCTTTTCTTTATCCTATTATCAATAATGAGAACGAGGTATTAAGCAATTTCAGAATGCTTTGGTTACTGTTTTTCTTGCTAAGTGTTTTCATTATTTTGTCACCAAGACAGAATTTTTTTTTCTCAACAGAATTCTACTTTGACAATTGAAGAATTTCATTCCAAACTGCAAGAAGCTACTAACTTCCCACTGCGACCTTTTGTCATCCCATTTTTAAAGGTATTGCACAGTTCAGTGATCTGGAAAGTATTTCAAACTATAGTGTTGCTAGGTCACAGATGTATGTTACAGTTTTTCTTTTTTAAGAGACTCAGGAAAATGAATAACGTTTAAGGGCTTTTTTTCTATTGCTTAGTGCATGGAACTTCAGTGTGTGATTTGGAGATCATTCCTGGCTTTTCACAGAAACTGTCAGTTCCCTAATTCTATGATCACTGTTGTTTGTTCTATATTTTTAATTTGTAGGTGTAGAAGCTTCTACAGAATAAGTTTTGAGACTTCATTATAAATATAATATTGTTACATGCTTGCAAAAAGCCAGAGTTTTTCAAACTTTGCATCATCCAGGGTAAGGAGATGTCAGGAATTCCTGCTACCAGCCCTTTTCTAAATTACTACTTACTAATAGTAAATGATGGGATCGTGACACTTTGTCACACAAGGAAAAGACTATTTCTTCTGGTTCCAGCCACCAGTACAAACATGGTATCTTAAGAAGACTAGTGACTGTGTGCGCTGGTTTATGCTAATGAACCTTTTCTTAGAAATTAAAGATAAAAATCTCATCCAAAATTCAATTAATAAAATGCAACACAGGATGTGCAAAATAGGAATTAGGGAAGCAATGTCGTCTTTGAAGTCAGGAAGTTATTGTGCCTTTCACCTGTCACTAACTACCTCCTCTGAACTGCTGTGATCTCTGAACAGCCCACGTTGCCTTCTTAGAGTATGTTGTGTTCTGTTTTCATTTGGTTTAGCTGCGGAGATGAATTTTCCCAGAGATAAGGTGTTTATTGTTCCCATCTTGTTTCTTCCATTGTTAGTGTGCGGGTAGACAATTTGCATTATTTTAGTCAGTGTGTATAAGTATTCCTAGCTATTCTGTTGTCCTGAAGCACTTGTATCCTCAATGGGTTTGCTTTCATATGTTTTCAGTTCTTGGTTGTCTGTGTCACATGGGTTCTGTGCAGATACTATAGCTGTTACCTTGGTACATTGCCAGATGCTTTCTTTTTGGAACTGAATATGCTCTTCGGCTTGCAGTTGTATCAACTCTGATATTCCGACTTAAGTAATTCACGTTTATTTTCATGGCATCTGGTTTGTTTTTATTTTAAAAGCCACTTCAGTATTGGCTTTGGTGCCAGGAGCTTGTTAGAAGTTGGCACCTAAGAGTTTATCATTCAGCCTGCAAACCTCTGACCAGGGGAGTGCTGCCACATTCTCACCCTTCTAAATATGGATGCCATAAATCTGACATGAAAGGGGGAAAGCTGCATATCAAGTCAATATTTGTACTCATTTTTTTTCTTATACTGACTGTACACAGTGAGAGTATGACACAGTGTTTTGAATCAGTTTATTT